>NC_135328.1:113963606-114272537 GCF_023851605.1 Tamandua tetradactyla | reverse complement strand
GCTTGCAGTTTGCTATTTAAGCAGAAAAATGCATGCATGCTTGATGGAATTGTGTGAGGAAATTTTTTCCTTCTGAGAATGAGGATGAGAAAAAAATGTAGGAGTCAAGAAATATAATTGAAGTATAGTATTTGGGCCACAGTTATTAAAAGCCAGTTGAGGGGGTGCGAGGGTAGTTCAATGGTAGAATTCTCGCCTGCCTTGTGGGAGACCCAGGTTCGAGTTCCAGCCCATGCACTTCCCAAACAAAAAACAAATGAAAAACCGAAAAAGCAAAAATTCAACAAATGGTGCTGCAATAAGGGGATACTCACATGGAAGAAGAATGAAATGTGACCCCCATCATACAGCATACAAAGAAAAAAAAGCCAGTTGAAAATTTTTTCAAACGTAGTATGTCATAAAAATGACAACAAGGTGGGCCACAGTGGCTCAGCAGGCAGAGTTCTCGCCTGCCATGCCAAAGACCCGGGTTCGATTGCCAGTGACTGCCCATGTGAAAAAAAAAAATGAAAACACCTTACTCCCTAATCACTTATACTGGAATGCAAGCGCATTTCCTGCCCAGTTATACAAGCACAGACCTTTCAAAGTGCTAAGAGTCAGAATGTCACATTTGGATCCTGAATTTACCACACATTTGGTGAGAGGCAGGGGACCCAACAGCTGGCATTATGAAGGATGATTAAATAAACAACCGATGTTTAATTGGAATGCCTGGGTCCAAATCATGGCTTTGCCACTTACTAACTTTGTGACTTTGGTCAGGTCGATTAATCTCTCCAACCTGTATAATGAAGAAAATAACTCTATCCCCAACTGTGCAGCCGCATCTGGCTACTGAACACTCAAAATGTGGCTGGTCAGAATCCAGATGTGCTATAAATGTATAGCACACACCAGTTCCCAAGACTTTGTACAAAAACAGAATATGAAACAATCTTATTAATAATGTTATATTGTTTGAATGTTGAAATGATAGGTTGGATGTCTTGGCTTCACTAAAACTTATGATCAAAATTATTTTTAATGTCTATGTTTTACTTAAAAAAAATTTTTGTTTGTCTTTGCTAATGTGGTTGGCAATCTGTTTTTATTGGACAGCATTGCTCCAGAATGTAATAAAGTCTTCAGAAATATTTCTTAGAAGCTGTTTAGGTGGGGAGTCACCCAGTTGTTTTATCTGATGGAACCTTTGGGGCTTAGGATACTGTAAGACACCTGGGCTGAATCCCCTGCGTTCTGGATGGTTTAGAAAAAGCTGGGTAGGGACGATGCATACTATTTCATTGTATGTTAGAGGAGTGTACGCAGCGTTTAAAAATAGTATTGCCCTCCCTCCACCCTGCCCCATCTTGATCCCTCATGAGTTATTTCTGTTGGCCACGTTAGGAATTTGACATTTGATTCAGTCGGTGGGACCTGCCTCGGTCCTTTAAAACAGAATGGACAGTTAGCAAAAGGTCAAAGCGGCTATGGCTGGTGGTAGCTATCCGGGGCCGTGAAAGGGCAGAGGGGACCCAGGGAAATTGGAATAGTCAGCATGGCAAAATGCTTGGTCAAGATCCAGACTCGAAGAAGCCTTCACTTGCACATGGTCAACCACTGCAGCGGTAATGTGTTTGTCCGTCTGCTGAGACACGGCTCCAAGATCACAGCTAGAAACGCCGGTACGTGCCCAGCCCTCTGCTGCCTGCAGGCTTCCAGCTTCCAGCTCTGGGAGAGAAGCCAAGGGAGAACTATAGAGTCAGAAAGTTGTTGATAAGGATGGGAAAGTGAGAGAGGGAGGGAGAAAAGCAGAGAGACAGACAGGAAGAAAGCTAGTGAGCGAGGAAGTGGGAAGGGCAGCTGGGAGAGCCTGAAAAGAGGGTCCCACTGCCTTGTGAAGCAAACGAGGTGTATGGAGTGTGTCCTAAAGCAAGTCCTGCTCTGCTGACTGAGGAAGAGTCAGTGATGTGTTCAATCAGATTGTGCAGCGATGATATAAGATTGTGGAGAAGGCAGATCGGATGACCTCCTGCTTCTCCTCCATCCTTTTCCATTGTTTAAACAACCAATTTTACTCCTCAAAGGGTAAAATTCAGATGTGCTCACCTGGGTGAGGCAAAGCTCCCCTTTATTTTCAAAGCAAAGCTTTGCTAAAATATCAGTTAAAGAATTGGGATCGAACTGACGTTCCACCAATATTCTTTTCATTTAAAATATGGTGTATTAAGTGTTATTTTATAATTCTTTGGGAGAAATTGAAATAGGAATTTTTAAAAACCTAGAGCTTATGTTGGGAAAGAAGCTGCTGTTTTATGTGTTGTATACATATATGTGGTTTTCACCGATTAATCAAAGCAAAATAAATCCTGGAACAAATCTGGAATTGGCCATATCTCATGCATGTATATGAAGGTGTTCTTGTGAATTAAGATGAAATTAATTGTATTTGTATAATGACATAAGTAATAGCTGATGTGTTCTTATAAAAGACTTAAAATAAAAGCATATAAAATGTTTTCCTTGACCCTTCACAATATGCTGTATGCATATTGATAGATAGGATGAAGGATTTTTTTTACATAAAAGGAATTATTCTCTAATGCAATTCATTTTTTTTTTTAACTTTATCATTTGACTTGAAGGTCTTTGCATGGCCATACATGTTGATCTACATCCCTTTTTAAAAAATGGCTGAATAATATTATGTAGTATGGAGATAACATTATTTAATCAAGTTATTGATAGAGAGTTAAATTTCCTATTTTGAGGCTATAACTTTGCTGCAAAAAATGTACATGCACAGGAATTTCCCTATGATAAATTCTTGAAAGTGTAATTCTTGAGTTGAAAAGTGTGCAAATTTTGATGGAAATAGCAAATTGTCCTCATTCACTAACATGGTATGTTTTCTTTCCCACATAATCATCAGTCCTGACCAATTCCTTAAATTTTTACAAAACGATTGTAAGAAAAATGAGATTTCAGTTTTCATTTGCATGAACTCTTTTTCCAGTGAGGTTGAGTGTCTTTATAAATTATAATTGTCCATTTGCATTTCTTCTTCTAGGAATTACCTGTTTGTTTTATTTGTACATTTTTGTTGATCTTTATCCTTTCTTTATTAATTTGTAGTTCTTTTACAATCTGATATTTAGAAAATATTACCTTTTTTTTTTTTTGCATGGGCAGGCACGGGGAATCAAACCCGCGTCTCTGGCATGGCAGGTGAGAATTCTTCCACTGAGCTAGTGTCGCACTGCCCTAAATATTACTTTTTAAATATTATTTTACTCCTTCTAATCATTCTTGGCTTTCACTTTTTTTTTATGTTGACTTTGCAACACAAATACTTTTCATATGTATAGACAACTTCTTTGTGTACAGACTATATAGTTTTTGTGCACTATAAGCTTTAGTTATTTTTTATGCCAGTTTCCCTCACTCCAGGATTATAACAATGTTTACTTTTGTTTCATACTTCATAATTAATGTATTAGCTTGAGCAATTTGTAATTGCTGATATTCGACTGCTTGTGACCTATTAAAATGACAATTTCATATGAGTCGATCTAATATTTGCTTTTTGTTTAAACTTTTAACTTCTTTGGAATTCTAATGTGTATGTGACATGAAGTTGGAATCTACCTCTGTTTTTATAATTGGTTAGCAGTTTTTCTCAAAATAATTTATCATGAACACATTCCATTAAATTCGAGGGTATGTTTCTGAATTGTGTATTTTTGTATTTTACTTTATTGCCATGCTTTCTAGTGTAGTTTCAGTATATCTATAGTAAGTGAAGTTCCCCCTTCATTGCTCTTTTTATTAACCTCCAAAATGTTTTGATGATTCATTTTCACTTTCTCCATTTCTCATTTTTGAAAACACATTGAGATTTGTATTGGAATCACATTGGATTTTGGGTTAATTAGAGAGCAGAATCTCTAAAATATTTTTCCTGTTATTCAGGAACATCGTGGTTCCTTCATTTATTAATACATATTTTAATGTTATCTGTTAAGTTTTAAGATTGACCAAGTGCATATTTCTTGTTATGGATATTCCTGGGTATTATAGGGTTCTGTTAATTTATGCATTAACTATTCTGAATTATCACATTTTTTATTTGTCTTTGCTGGTATGTGGTAAGCCATTTGCTTTTATCTGTTGATCGTGCATTTGAATACCTAATGAACTGGTATTAATTTCCTTAACTTCATATTTGAATTTCTAGCCTTTTCTATGTAGATGATCCTATCATCTGGATATAGTGAGAGTTTCATGCTTTCCTTTCCAATCTTTACACTTTTTATTTTCTCTTTTTATCAGTTTGCATTATGTAGGGTCACCAGAATAATACCAATGAGTAGTGGCGATAGTGGGGGTTTTTTGATCATATTCCTGACTTTGATGAGGATTCTTCTAATGTTTCATATGTTTGCCACCACCCAAACAGTAGTTCTCCCATAGATATCTTTAGTCCCTGCCTTTAAAGAGATAAAAGCCTAGTGGAAAAACCTGGAATAAATCCTCATTTCAGAGCATGGTATGCTGATTGATGGAAATGACAGATGCACAAGATGGTGGGACAGCTGCATGAGTTAGGATGCCCCCTGCAAGCAGCAAGTTAGAGAGAACCTTGCTAACCCTGGTTTAAATCATAAGGTCATTTATTGTCCAATGCAACAGGAAAGCCCGAGGTAGGGAGGATTCAGGGATGAGAACCCAAGTTCATTTCACCTCTCTGAACTGCTCTTCTCAGTTAGCCAGCATTACCTTCAGGCCAGTTCTCGTAGGCATCAAAGGGTGACTGCCAGAGTTCCTGGTGTCTCCTTCAGATCCATCAGTGTCAAGAGAAAAAGTCTGAGTCTTTCCAGCTTGCTCTTCTTAGAAGTATGAAAACTTTATCAGAAATTTCTCCACCAGTGCTCCCAAATGCATGCTCTTTTCTCTTTAATTTTTATTTTCAGGGTTGGCTTATAGTCCCATTTCCAAAGTAAATGCTACTAACAGACTGAAATTACCATGATTGGCTTAAACTAATCATTTGGGGGAGAGAAATGGATGATAGAGTGTATGGGAACCTACCAGACATGAGGCGTTTATATCAGAGTAAGAGTGGGGGTAGGAGAGCCTTCCCAGAGGAGGTGATACATGGGGTATTAAGGAATGAGTAAGAGCCTTTCACGTGCAGAAGGGCATTCCAGGAAGAGGCCACAGTCCGGGTAAAGGCAGAGACATGACATAGCATGACACATTTGTGTATCTCTGAATAGATGGGTATGATGGAAACATGTAAGGTAGGGGTGTGCTTTCTGTGCTAATCTAAGGAGCTTTGTCTTTCTCCTGAAAGCCAAGAGAAGCTGATGAGTGATTTTAAGAAGAGGATTGCTGTGACTGGTTAGGTGTTTTGGAAAGATTGGTCTGGCAGCCCTTCAAAGGAGCAGACTGAAATCGGGGAGACCATTGCTGTCATTCAGCCAGTTGAGAAGTGGTAGAATGGAGAAATGGAGAGGCATGGACAGCTTTAAAAGTGAGTAAGGTGTCAGAGTTTGTAGGAGTCGGTGACAAATTAGGTGCTCGCAGTGAATGAGAAGTCTAGGCCAGCCCTCAGGTCATTGCTTTGGGAGACTGGATAAAAGGTGGTGCCATTTACTGTGTAATAAATGGTAGAAAAGGAAAAACTTGAGTGGGAGATGAGGTGTTTGGCTTCACATGTATATTGAGTTTGATGTGCCTGTACAAACATGATGAGTCAGGGGCTCATTGGAAGGTTTCAAGTCAAGATGGATAAGGGATTCAATAACGTGTTTCTTAAACTAAGTTGTGTTTTAAGTTCTGCTGTCAAATGTATTGGGGAAATATTAGATTAAATAAAACCTGGTTTCTTCTCTTCAGAACCTCTCAGATATTTTAATGTGCTAAAAATAACATTATTGCTCACTCACCTTGTGCCAGGCACTTTACATGTATACTCATGTGCTCCTCTCCACATAATATCCTCCTGTAGTTTGTCCTGGAGTTTTCCCCATTTTACAGATGAGGAAACTGGAACAATATTTTTATAATTATGCTGTAAGTTATAGTCCATAGTTTAGATTAGGGTTCATGCTTTGTGTTATACTATTCTATGTTGTTTTTATAAAATTTTTATTCTGTTAACATATGTACAATCTAAAACTTCCTATTTTAACTACTTTCAAATATACCATTCAATGTGTTCATTGCATTCACGATATTGTACTTCCATCTCCACCATCCATTACCAGCACTTTTCCATCATTCCAACAGAAACTCTGTACCAATTAAGGATTATTTCTTCGTTCCCCTCCCCTCCCCTGGCCTGGTAACCTATATCCTACTTTCTGACTCTGATTTGCATATTCTGCTTATTTCACATAAGAAAGATTATACAATATTTGTCTTTTGGGTCTTCATTATTTCACTCAACATGCCTTCAGGGTTTATCTATATCGTAGCATTATCAGAACAGTATTCCTTTTTATGGCTGAATAATATTCCATTGTGTGTATGTACCACATTTTGTTTATCCATTCATTGGTTGATGGACACTTGGCTTGCTTCCATCTTTTGGCAATTGTGAATAATGCCTTCATGAACATGGGTGTGAAAATATCTGTTCAAGCCCCTTCTTTCAATTCTTTTGGGTATATCCCTAGAAGTGAGATTGCCAGGTCATATGGTAATTCTGTATTTAATATTCTGAAGAACTGCCAAACTCTTCCACAGTGGCTGTGTTATTTTTACATTCCCACCAACAAAGTCAAAGTGTTCTTATTTCTCCACATCCTCTCCAACCCTTGTTATTTACCATTTTTTAAAATAGCAGCCATTCTAGTGAGGGTGAAGTGATGTCTCACTGTGGGTTTGCTTTTCGTTTCCCTGATGGATAATGATGTTGAGCATCTTTTCATGACTGATAAGTGCATATATATTTATAATTGTTGTATCTTCTTGTTGAATTGATCCCATAACATCATTCCTTTTAATGGTGGAATAATTTTCCATTGTCTGCTTATGCCACATTTTGTTTATCCATTCATTTATTGATGGTCACTTGGGTTATTTCCACCTTTGGCTATTGTGAATAATACTCCATTGGTATCATTTGATCTTTGCTATTTCGCATCATAAGGTGAATATTTTACAAGTGTGCATTTTAATACTTTTAGATGGAGCTCCATATGGTCAATTCTTCTCAGTTACCACCACTCCCTATTGCCTTACACCCAGCCCAACCCCATTCACATTATGTGCATGTTGAATGAACTCACCTAGGAATGTCTGCTGGGGGATGCCCCCGGAGAAGTACATTTGATCAGGCTTTTGGCAATCCCTCAAACCCTACCTCACTGGGTGCCCTATCCTTTCTCCCATTAAAACCTTCTCTGTGGTCCCTCAGTGTTTTTGTCAGAACCTTCTCAGTTGTTTTGCTTACTCTGTTTAATGCACAGTGACCCGATTGTGGAAAGAGCAAAAATTCTGAGTGATGCTTTGTCCATGTAGTATGGAAAATTCATTTTCCTTTGTGAACTTGATTTAATTAGGTATGTTGCATAGCACCAGCAAGATGACGACTTCTTTTAAAATTCATGCTTACTGAGGTATAATTTACATGTGGTGAAATTCATGTTTTTTTTTGTAAACCCATACAGTTGTGTAACCATCACCACAATCAAGATGTAGGATATTTCTGTTACCCCAAAAGATTCCTTTAGCCCTTTGCAGTCAATCATTACCCCTTCTGTTGCCTCCCTTTTGAAAGTCTGCTTTTCTGCAGTGTATATTGCTGAAACACTCTGGTTTCTGAGGAGTTTATTCATCCCCTAAGGCCCTGACAAAATTCCCTCATTCTCTCTTTCATTCATTTACTATTTATTAAGCATCTGTGAAAGGCCAGACAGTATTATAGGTATTAGGGGTACAATAGTGAACTCATGGAGCTTCTAGGAATGGGGGGAGGGAGATAGACAATAAATGAAAGAAAACAAAATATATAATTTAAAAGATGGTAATAAGTGCTCAGAAGAAAAATCAATGAGGGAATGTTAATAGATAATGTTGGGAGAAGGGATGAAAGTTTTCAATTGCAAGGTTAGGGAAAGCATTGCTGAGAAGGTGACATTGGATTAAAGAGGGAGGGAGCCATATGCACATCTGGGGGAAGAGTCTTTGAGGCAGAGGGAACAGAATGTGCAAAGGCCCTGTGGTGGGAGCCCAATGGCATGTTTGGGGGAGGTCTGTGCTGGAGTGGAGTGAGCAAAGGCGAGAGTAGCAGGAGATCAAGGTCAGAGAGGTTAGGAGGAAGGAGAAAGGCACCTTGAGAAGGGCCCTGAGCACCACTGCATGGGCTTAGAGAATTTGAGCAGCAGGTGAGTGGCACGATGTGCTTATATTTTCAAAGGGTCACTCCAGCGGCTCTGTTGACAGCAGCAAGGGCTGAAGCAGGGACACCCGATAGGAAGCTGTTGCAGTTATCTAGGTGAGAAATGGTGGTTGGCTGGGACCAGGCTGGTAGCTGTGGTGGTAAGAAGTAATCCCATTCTAGATACAATTTGAAGGGGGAGACATAGAAGTTGCTGACAGGTCAGCTGTGGGGTGTGTGTAGAGGAGAGTCAAGGATTTCAGCTGAGCAACTGGAAGAACAGCTGCTGTCAGCAAAATACTGCAGTCTGGAAACTTGAGATTTCTCCTCCTCTCCTGTAATAGAGGGAGAGATATGGGAAGCAAAAGGTAGGGAGAGAACGGGGCATATCAAGAAAGGAAGAGTTAAGGAGGGAAGACCCTATCTACAAGAGTGCTGTTAGGCAATAAGAAAGACCATGGAAGAGTTATGTGACCATAGGAGCAAAGAAAAAAGCACAAAGGGTATGGGAGTCATCTCCTAGAGCAGTGATACAATAATATACAACACGGTCTGTTCACTGCCATTTCTAAAGAGGAGAGTACAATGACTCTTCTTCCGGGGATATGGAATAGCTACAGATGTAAAAATCTTAAGCATTCCAAAACGTCATAACTCTCTTCACCCTTTTCTGCATTGTGAATGTTTTCTCCCCTTGGATTGCATGTATTATTATACAATAGTAGAGAATGTATGACTTACATTTTTTGTGGTATGTTTCATCTAGGCTACTCAGTGCTATCAGATCTGGACTATCAGAAAATATCTGTTGATTTTTTAAAAATACAACCAATAATTCACCCCTCTACATCTTAGAAGAGAGAGAATGTATTCATTAAAAGCGGGTTTACAGTTACCAAACAGTCCTCGCTGCCAAACAGTTTGGTTTACAGTTACCAAACAGTTGGTGGATTGTGGATCTACCTGCAAAGCAAGCTAAATCTTTGCCAATAGGCACAGGATTTATTGTATTAACTAAACAGAGATTTTTGCAACCATTAAAAATACTACTAAAGGGGAGTTTAGATCAACTTAGGAAATGTTTAAGTTAAAATGTGAAATGAAGGGGCAAGATGTAAGTTTGTGCATACAATATGACTACAATTATATAAACCTAGTAACCACAAATCTGTGCTTCTATAGAAGACCAGAAGGCAGCACATCAAAATAATAAAGTGACTATTACTGGATTGCAGATTTTACTATAGGAAATTTGTTACAATACTTTACTGGATGATAGCGTTGACACCACTCATAATTAAAACATAACAGTGATTTATTGCAGTCCTTAATCTTGCAAACATAACCAGCATTGTAGTCATCAGAGTATGACTGCACATCACTGTAAATATACTTTTAAATATTGCCAACCAGTTGAGAAGCATTGGCTGTTTTGGGTTTAGCATGTTGACTTTCAAACTTATGATACAGGGTCTCTTACCAAAATGACTTTGCTAAAAGTCAGCATTCTACAGAACAATTTTATAAATTCCTTACACTTCATTCTTTTTGTTGTTATTTCCACCTGTGAATATTTTGTGTGGCAAAAACAAACCTGAAATTTAAAATTAAGAAAAGAACTGTCTCTTTACAGGTATTCCACTGCCTAAAGAGGGTGACGTTTCTGCCCCCTTGATCTCCAGCTCACCAGCGAAGGAAGCCCAGGAATACAAACATCTGACAAGCGAAGAGGAAGATAAAATAAAAGAAGAGCCCTTAACCATCTCTGAACTGGCCTACAACCCGAGCGCCAGCCTGCTTCCCACCCCCGTTGATGATGATGAGATTGACATGCTCTTTGACTGTCCCTCGAGGCTTGAGTTAGACAGAGAAGACATGGATTCCTTTGAGGACCTGGAAGCGGATGAGAACGCCTTTCTGATCGCAGAGGAAGAGGAGATGAAGGAGGCTCGCCGAGCCTTATCGTGGAGCTATGACATTCTGACCGGCCATTTCCGGGTGAACCCACTGGTCAAGAGTTTTTCCAGGCTCCTTGTGGTGGGCCTGGGACTGCTGCTCTTTGTATTTCCCCTGCTCCTCCTCCTTCTGGAGTCAGGTATCGATCTCTCCTTCTTATGTGAAATTCGCCAGACGCCAGAGTTTGAGCAGTTTCACTATGAATATTACTGTCCTCTCAAGGAGTGGGTGGCCGGGAAAGTAAACCTCGTTCTCTGCATGCTGGGCTGCTCGTGAAGTTACTAACTCATGTGACTAAGGGCTATATTCAATACTAGTGATATTTTTTTTCCCAACAAATGCCTGGTTTTCCAAATGGTCATGGGCCATCAACCAGTATCCCTTTTTCATACCCTTAAGTTCGCTTTCCATAATTCACCGCACTTAATTCCATAATTCACTGCACTTAAATAAGTTTTAAATCAAATACAGTTATTTTAGTTACAGGTCAGAAGGATGGCCTTTGAATAACCAAAAATATGTTTATTTTTTATTATAGTGTAGACCAATGGTTTATCTATTAGATCATAATGCATAATGCATAACACGCTGGGCTGGTTTAGAGTTTCCTTTCTTTTAATAGTTGGCACCATCACAAGCTATAAGGTCCAGATTCAGAATTTTAGTAAAAACCCAAGAGAGAGTTTTTGAATATAATCCTTAGTGAAAACAATGTCCTCTAACCAATGCCTATACAACTAAATTTATGCTGGGTTTTCGTTTTTGTTTTTTTAAAAATATTTTTATGTGTTCAAAATATTTTGGTAAATTTTTAACAAAAATGAAGCCTCCTGGAGTTATTTAAGTGTAAAGCTTGTAAGACTAATGCAAAAAGGGCATGTTTGGAATTTTTTAATGTTTCGGCACTGGTTTGTTTTAAAAAAATAATTTTGGCTGAGCAAGCCCATAGTTTGTTATACCTGCAAATGAGACAGAAAACAGAATAAAGGCACTGTAGTAAGTAAGCTCCTAAAACATGATGGAAATGGAGGATGTAGAAGCTAAGAGCATCCAGTGGATGCAGGCGGTTCATTGTTTAAAGTATTTGGGCTGGATGACTTGTGGCTTTCATTTGCATTCCGTCTGTACATTTTGGCTGAGGAAGCAGAAAGCTTTTAAAGGAAAGTGAAACTTAAAAGGGAAAATGGTAAAACGTGTACCTGTTGATTTCATATTATTTGTACATTAAGCCAAGAGGGGAAGTGAATAGGAATTGAACAAATAGAGAGTAGCAAAAAAGACTTCTGGTGAGATTGGTAGGGAAATGGTAGTAGGCAAATGACATATTTTACAAAAGTGATGGTGATGAACGCTCTTCAGTGACTAAAAGAGTGTGCATCCGTTGTCAGAGATGCCAGGAACCTATTTGAATGGGTCTCAGTAAAAGTGGAGAAATTTCAGGTAAATTTTCTGGTCCCTTAAGACATTCATTATGATTCTGTGTACGACACATCAAAGAAGACTGTATATATGTGAGTGAGTGAGTGTGTGTGTGTGTGTGAGAGAGAGAGAGAGAGGTAAAGAATGGCATTTTTGATGAAAGCTGGCAATCTTCCTATATTGTGGTCATGGTATTCCTTTCCTTTACCGGTTTCTTTAAGATCTTGACTCATTCCTGAATGGTGTTTCCAGTGAAAAGGTGGCAAGGAATCATTGGATGATAGACCATTTCAGCTTGGGGGAAAGAGTGAAAGACTCTCTCCCCGCAGCGGAGGAGACAAATGCTCTAGTATTTTGTTTCATGCCCTTAAATCTGCAGAAGGTGTGCTGCCATCCCATGCAGAGTTCTCACCAGTGAGAAAGAAAAGAGTATGTAGCTTAGGACGTGGAGCACAGGGACTTTCCGAAGTATTGAAATGTTCTGTTGCCTTCATTTACAAAGAGATTGGGTCACCTGTAATCTCTCCCTGACTCTGATGACATTCCAACTCTATCATTAGTATTATTTCCAAACTGGGCATTCCTACTTGTCCTATTTGTCCAACGCAGTGCTGAATGCTTTATTAGATACTTAATTTTGAAAATAAGCTTTGAACATCAGCCAATGAAGTCTTCAGTTGAGCAAACCAATATAAATTTGCTATTAAGTTTGGAGTGTTATTTCTCATATGCCTTCAGCAATTTATTTTGCATTACTAAATAAAGAATATCTAAGACCCGACATCTAAGACCAGTATAGAAATATATTTTCTAGGTTGGAACCCGCAACAATTTATTTTAGAAGCTTACAAATGGCCAGCTTGGAAGTCAAAGTTTTTGTTTTTTCCCTTCTTTTATCATATGGCTTCTAAGTTACACTTTCTGACATAAGGGTTCTCCAGCATGGTCGGCACAAAGTTAGACTCCTTTCTAATCATACTTCATACAATTTTCTTCAGACTTCTAACCATGGCAAATCATCTAGCCCTCACCCTTTGAAAATGATATTAAGTAATATTTTTTTTAATTTCAGAAGTATTATATTGCCCATTGTAATGCATTTGAAAAATATCAACAGAATAGATAGCACATGTAATCAACCATGCAGATTTATATTAAGGAGTAATATGCCAATTTAACATTTCCAGCTAACGTCTCTTTTCTCTTAGGCAGAAACTTCATAGCTGAATAGAAATGTTTTTAAATGAAGAATCAAACAGAATAGGATCTGCTGAATTTAAGTACTTGCCACCCAAAGTGAAAGTGGGATTCTGAAATGACTTTTGTTCAGCATAGAATCAGAACCTTTTAGAAACATCCATTTAAGTTTCGTTAGAAGACAGTCACCAGTTGCCTGAATCAAATGAAGAAAAGACTGTTTCCAAAGATGGACAGTATATAATATAATATAATAAGATTGAGAGATCAAAGCAAGTGTGTGAGTATATGTATATCCCATACTATCGGTATATGTGTGTTTATATATGAATCTATGTATATGTGTGTGTGTATGTGCACACAACTGATATGTCTTTCACAAACATAGTGATTTTTATTTTGTCCAAATAGAGGAATCTGTGATGTTATTGCTCCTTTTCCCCACTCAGTTCTCATGGTGGGTAAAACCTCAAAGGTTTAAATTTTCCATAAAAACCACTGTATGTACATTTGTGGTTATATATACACACATATATGGCAAATACATATGCACACACAGTCTTGTCTTTAGTGCTAAAGTAAACTGGGTCATGAAAAATATGTAGGTAAAGTATCGTGTGTTTCTGTCTGTGCTTGGAAAATATTGTAAAATGTTATGTATTTGGGATATATTTTGTGGTTTGTCTCATATTTATAAATAGAACTTTGGGAAAGATTCCAAATGAGCTGAATTCATTGAAAGACTAAAGATATGGGGCCATGTTACCTGTGATTGGAGCCTTATCTTTGTATAGTGAAATTTGCATTTCTATGTCAACATCCAGATTGTTTTATATGTTAATATGGTGGCAGGAATCCCTAATAAAAGTACTCTGGGGAAAAGTGTTTCTGCAATCATTTAGTTTCATTTAAAGCAAAGTTGTATAAATAGTCTGCCTAAGGGAAATTTACAGAGAATTTCCCACTAGGAACATGAAATCAGGTCACCCTTTTAAGGCATTAGTGTGAAACAAATCGCAGGTAATGGATGAGATTAACCCTCAGCAGAAGCCACTTAGACTAAAAGCAGGACTATGAGCCCTCGAAATGCACTCAAACATAAAATGTCTAGTAAATGGCATTAAGATAACCAGATAGAAAAATAGAGAAAAAAAATAGAAGAAAGGACAGGGAGGAAGAAGGATATTAGAGCACTAGAAATTAGTAAAGCATCACAACTGGTCAGAAAAGGGCACCTTCCTGTGCCAGAGAGAAATACACCAGATTCCCAACCCTGTGGCACCTGCCATTAAATTTCTGCATCTCTCTGTCACGGGCCCTGGAAGAGTCTCACTGTTGCACATTGATCCTTTCCTCTCCACAATGTGGTCTGACAGGTCCTCAGCTTTGGTTTGACACAAGCAAAGCTAACACCTCCCCGCCCTGACATTGCTTCAGAAGGCATTGCTTTGAATGAAACAAAAGGGGCACTCGTTCTAACTGGAATTTCTGAAGTGCCAATCAGAGTTGGACTCTGTCGGCAGTGGCCTCTTAAGTCCTCTTGATCAGAGGTTCTCAGAGGTCCGATCTCCAAGGCACAGGAGAGTAAAGGAATTCAAGAGTTAATGCTCAGGGGTGGGCCACGGTGGCTCAGCAGGCAGAGTTCTCGCCTGCCTTGCTAGAGACCTGGGTTCGATTCCTGGTGCCTGCCCAGGCAGGAAAAGAAAAAAGTTAATGCTCAGGCAGTGAGGAGACTCCTGGGTCCAGGGTCCTGGCTCTGAAGCCAGTGCCTTTGTTTGGCTTAGTGTCCAGAGATCCAGAAGGTTCTCACACAAAATTGCCCTTGGCCACTTATTCATCAAGCAGTTCATGTTTCTGACCCAACCTTGCCTCGTGGGAGAAGCCCTTCTTTATTCTTAAAATTTTTGCTCAACCCAGTAGAGAAGGCTCTCCAACCAGCATTCCTAGCCTAGAGGGGAAGTATTATGGTAGGGGGAGATGTGTACCTCTGGGCTGACTTTGGAGATGGCTGTGATTGATGGGGCTTGAGACTCTCTGGGCCGTTTTTCTCTACTGGGCAGAGAAAATATGCTACAAGTCCCTGCTTACTTGTCCTCCTGCTTCTTCTCTCTCTTTCTCTCTCTTGGACCTGCTTTTGGGCTTCCAGTCTCCATGCAGTAAACAGACCCAACAGGACCTTCCCTGATGGGCCCAGACAGGACTCAGCTCTCCACGTTCCAGCCTCTGTCTGTGACTGGGTGGGTAAGTCTGGTGAGCCCCGCTCAGGGGGCTTAGCTCTCATCACTTCAGAAAGGAAGAAAGAACGATCTCATTTAGACCTCAGATCCCAGCTGTGTTCCCCAGTCCATTAATAAAGCTGATTTTAATGCTCTTCTGGCTGCTGTCTGTTATCTCTTGGAAACTGGGGTAAAGGTGGGGCAGGATGCTGGTGAATATTTAGGAACTCTGTAGACTCCAGTATTGCAACCAAGGAAGGAGTGGTATAGGCTGTTCCTGGCTGAACCTCAGGTGTCAGATATATCTGCCACCAACGTCAACTGCGTGGGAACTTGGGAATTAACATTAGTAGGGTTTATTGGAAGAGCATAACTCTAATCCTTTCTTTTGCTGATGCTTACTCCAACTATCTCTTTGGAAAGAGAACCAAGGCCATTTTCCTGGTTAGAAAGGATAACTTTTGGTAGTACAAAGGATATACTTTCTGTAGGTATCAACTATTGAAATGTGCCTTGCAAATTACAGCAGCTCCTCCAGCTAACTCTAGTGACCCTGATTCTAGAATAATTATGATTATGATTATGACTGCAACCATGAGCTTTCCAAAGAGTCTCCCTTTCAGCTGAGAGAATGCACTAAGAAAACAGCATCAGTTTCCACCCTGCTTGGCAGACACATTCTTCAGACTCAGTGTCCTGGTTTGCTTATCATTCTCCGGTGATTTCTTTGTCATAAACTCACTTCCTGCCATGCTCAGTCAACCTGAATTTCCTAACAGCCCGGAGCTTCTGGTTCTGCAAATAGCAAACCAGGTGCTGAACAGTGGTCTCATCAGAGGTCTGCTCCCGGGTGCGGGGGTTACCATATAGTTTATCACCCAAGCCAGGACCCATCTGTGGATGAAAGGGAGTCCTTTAGTGATCATGCCACAAGAACAGGCATTCCCTGTGACTGTTCAAACGTTATACCAGCAAGGCTCTAGCTGATCAGGCAGACGCCGGCTTCCAGTAACTCCTCTAACTTGTTTCTCTATAACAATGACAACGTGAACTAATGAAGGCTCATTGCTCTCCTACTTTAATCTGGTTAAAGAACCAGATTAAAATTAAACAAAATGAATTACCATATGTTTTGGTATGAGACTATAAATTACAAAGAAAATTATTTTAAATGAGCCTTCTGGCACTGGTTATTTAATGCCACACACTCAACTTGCTTTCTATTAATAATGTTTAATTTATTGTTTCATGTGAGGTGGGTAGAATGCTGCTTTTACCACCATATTGCTGAATTTGACATTTCCAGTCTTCATATATAGAACATTGATGATCAGCTTAAGTGTGAGTTTTGATGCCTAGAGCCAACTGATTCACACAAAGTAAACATAAGACTGACCAACTTGATAATTAAAGAGAAGCATCAGTCTGCTTGGTACTTGTTTGGATGTTGGCCGCTCTATGCATGCTCTTTCCAGAACATACGCTGTCACAGGAACCCAGCATTATTGGTGAATCCCACCTAGAAAGCTGTAGCCAGGAAAGTTGTCCCAGTTGGTCCTAACTGGCAACTTTCCCAGCTCTGCCTGTCTTTGTAAGGCAGGATATACATTGTTAACATTTTACTCCAGATCTCCCATTTTTGCAACTATGTTATTGCAGAGGCTGCCGGCTTATCACCAAAACCATTTCCTCTTCATCCTGTGCACAGAATAGACTGTGTTTCCCATCCTCCTGAGTAGTTAGTTATGGCTTTGGAATTTAAGTGGGAAATGGTTTGTGTCACCACCATGCCCTGTCCTGGTTGTGATCCTCTGTCTGACTGGGTGTCAATGACGAAGCCACCAGTTCAGAATGTCAGAACTGCCAGCAAAACTTGGATCCTTGAGTGACTGTATGGAGCAGAACACTGCACACTCCACTCCAAAGCAGAGTCGTTCGGAACTATTACTTGAGCAACAAAGCCTCACCTGGGCAATTTCCAAATCATTTGTTGTCAATGCCCCTTCTCCCTTCCCTTCTCCCACTATGCATGTTGGCTAGCACTCCCAAGGCAGGGGAGAACAACAGGTGTAGGAGTGCTGCTGCCTGCACTGGACTCTCCCAGGAGATTCAATTGGAGAACTACTGCACAGAGAGGAGGAGGTGGCCTACTATGCTTGAGAGTGTCAGGTGTGAGCAAGGGCCTACTTTTGGTACTAATATATTTTGTTCACGCTTACTTTCAGGGGATCAATTGGAATCCCATGTAAGCAGAACCCAAGGTAGCCCACCTCAATGGGCTGGAACCTTAAAGCAAACACTCAAATTTCCTCCAGGACCCTCCTTCATCACATAAACAACTGATGTAGAAACAAACTAATGGGATCTCTGTTTGAGTGGAAATCTGATAGTTTGTTATATGACTAACAGAAACTCTTGCTGAGTGCTTACCGTGGGGTAGGCCCAGGTTGTGTTCTTTCAAGTGTTACTTAATTGAACCTTCATGATAATTCTGTAATGTGGATAATATTAATATTTCCGCTTTAAAAAAATGCAGAAATGGAGGTTTTAGAGGAACGCATTACCCAAGGTCACAGTTCACCAAAGCTAAATTCAGTACATGCTTTGTTATTCTCTGAGCTTCATGACATCATTCTAAGCTCTAAAGGGACAGAGTGTGGTGTGGAGGCCTGGATGGTATGAGCATAGGATTTAGGAAGTATGTACCTCTCTGACTCCCCTGAAGGAAAAAGCTGATGCAGATATTGCAGCTGGGAAGGGACTACTAACATGAATTCCTTTATATAATTTTGTGAAATGTAAGTCATGGTGCTACCAATTTTGCATAGTATAATAATTTTCAAAGTGGAAAAATTAAACCTGGTGTAACCACCCCCAAAGAATCCTTGATTCCTCAATATCCACTCCTGATATGTCCAGAATGCTTTTGATGGCTGGCATAGATGTTGAATATCTTACTCACACTGAGGTTGTCAGGCAATCACTGCCTTCCAAAGAGCAAGGAAGAATTGATGGTGGGAGTGCAGGGGTCATAGCTGGACACCTTTGCACATTGTGAGGCAAGGACGCAATTTTGTAGTTATATGCCAACTCACTTCCACACTTCAACCTCAGTCTGCTGCTTGGGCCAGTTTATAAACCTCTCTGAGCTTCTGATTCCTCAGTTGTACCTAGGCATTAGTGCTTTCTACCTAAAAGATTGGTTGTCAAAAATAAGTGAATCTTCAACTTAATGGATGACTACTTTCAATTGTGTAACTCACATCATTCCCTCTAACAGGCACATGTGTAGAAATGTCTCGTCTTTGTTAAGTTACATGGGATTCTTTCTCAGTCTTGTTAGTCTAAGAAATAGTGCTGAACCCCACTTTTCTCCTTTCTTCCTCTTTCCTTCATCAACTCATAAAGCACTTCCTAAGTGGCATAGTTAAAGACTAAGATGTTGTAGCAAAGAGTCTCATAACACAATGTAACAAACAAAATAGAGGTCTCTGTGCCTCTTTCTTTCTTTCCATCTTCTTCTCTCTCTCTCTCATCCTCCCCCCAGTAGCTTAAGAGCTTAGGGCATGGAGACAAGCTCTGATGAATAACATCATCCAGAGACCCACACTAACTGAGACGTTCTGTTATGCTTGAGACGCAGTGTGCAAACTTCTAATTGTCACCATTTCCAAGAAGTTGGAAAGAAAAATAGGGACCACGTCCAGGATAGGCATCTCTGTATCTTTTAAGATGACCTGGAAATATGCACTTCACTGCATGGCAAACATTTAGCCATATGGTCGCAACTAATGGCAAGGACTTGCTGGAATTATAGTTTCCAGCAGGCAATCCTATGCCCAGGAAGAAGAGTTTTGGGGGTGGAGGGACTCAGTTAATGGTATCCCACATTTGGGGCTCTATGAAATAAATAAATAAATAAACTTTTTTGAAATGTAAGGTCTGTGTGGTCAGAATTTTTATTTGTTTTGTTCACTGCTGTATCATTGGCACCTAGAGAGTGTTCGGCACATACTGGGTGTTTTAGTTTTCTAGCTGGCTTAAACAATGGGAATTTATTGGCTTGTGGTTTTGAGGCTAGGAAAAGTCCAAATTGTGGCACCAACAAATGATGCTTCTCCCCAGAAGACTCTGGCTTTCTGGGGATGGCAGCCGGTGATTCTAGGTTCTTGGCTTTTCCATGCACATGGTGGCATCTTTTCCTTTCACTTCTGGGTTCCATTCATTTCTAGCTTCTGGCTTCTCTCTCAATCTGACTTTCACTCTGTTTATAAAGTACTCCAGTCATCTGGATTAAAATCCAACCTGACTGGCTGGGCCATACCTTAATTGAAATAATGTCTTGAAAAGATCTTGTTTCAATGGGTCCACACTCACAGGATCAGGGGTTGGGACTTGAATATGCCTTTTGCGGGGGACATGATTCAATCCCCAACACTAGATGAGCAAGAAATATTTGCTGAATGAATGAATAAAACTATTCATGCATATAAAACACTTACCAAAGAGTGTGACACATGATACACGCTCAATGAATTATTCCTTTTCTGAACATGATATAGCTTAGGAGGTAAAGTAGCCATGGGTATCAGAAGAAAAAGATATTGAATAATTTCAGACTTTGGAAGACATTTGGTAGCTATATTTTTCAGGTTTGGCTTAGCAGCAAAGAAAGGTGACATTATTCTGGTCAGTGGCAGAAGTGGGAGCAAGTCCCAGAATCCTGAGTCTTAGCCAAGCATTCTTTCCACTCAGCAACAGTGCCTCTTATTTAAAAGGACCCACTGGAACAGTATTTCCCAACATAATATATAAGTATTAACTTCTGGCAAAAGCAACACTCAGTGAATCAGAGGTCAGATGGAGGAAAAGTTGGGAGGCTTGGGGCATGTTTGACATATAAAATAAGCTATAAAAGCCTCCTCCTAATGAAGAGTGAGCAACAGTAAGATGAAAGAAGAGGTTCTCAACTTCAGCACGACTGACATTTTGGGCCAGATAGGTCTTTCCTATGGGGAGCTGGCCTATGCATTGCAAGATGTTTAGTGGCATCTCTGGCCAGTAGCACCTCCTCCAGTCATGCAACCCAAAATGCCTTTAGACATTGCCAAATGTGCCTGCCTCTGGTTTGAGAACCACTAGGTTCAGGATTGGTTTATGGGTGTGGTAGTTAGATTCAGTTGTCAGCTTGGCCAGGTGAAGGCACGTAGTTCTGTTGCTGTGGCCATAAGCCAATGGTACGTGAACCTCATCTGTTCCTGATTACATCTGCAGTCAGCTAGGAGGCATGCCTGCTGCAATGAATGATATTTGACTTAATTGGCTGGTGCTTAAATGAGAGAGCTCAACGTAGCACAGCC
Source organism: Tamandua tetradactyla (assembly GCF_023851605.1). Lineage (NCBI taxonomy): Eukaryota > Metazoa > Chordata > Mammalia > Pilosa > Myrmecophagidae > Tamandua > Tamandua tetradactyla. The sequence goes on along the minus strand of NC_135328.1, from coordinate 114,252,015 downwards.
CAAGCAGCTTGGCATACCTCATCTCAGCACTTGCAGCTCAGCCCAGGCCTTTGGAGGTGCAGAAAGAATCACCCCAGGGAAAGTTGTTGGAACCCAAGGGCCTGGAGAGAAGGCCGCAGAGACTATCCTGTGCCTTCCCATGTAAGAAAGAACATCAGTGGAAAGTTAGCTGCCTTTCCTCTGAAGAACTAACAAAATAAATCCCCTTTTATTAAAAGCCAATCTGTCTCTGGTGTGTTGCATTCTGGCAGCTAGCAGACTAACAATGGGTGTGTAACCTGTACAATTATACCGGGCCCGTTCTCAGAAGGTTTCATTTAATAGTCTGGTGTCATCATCTTGAAATTCTTAATAATTGTATCTTTGAACTTGTATTTCATAAGTGATGTCTGGTGGGATAATGGAATATGTCCAGAGTGCCTGGGCCCAGATTAGTGTTGGTGCTGGAAGCTGGAGGAGATCCACATAGGGTCAGCCCTGGAACCCCTGGTGGGAGGCCAGCTTCCTGTCAGTTCCCAGAACCCGGCCCTGTGGCAGCTACACAAATATGAACACTCTGTCCTGAGTACCAAGGAAGGAACTGCCAGCACTCAGGCAATAAACTTTGTGGATAAATTATTACAAAATATTAGTGTACACTTGCATATTGTAATAAGGTATGTCAGATTTCTTCAAGGAGTTAAGAATCTCTGGTTTTGAAAATTGCTACAACATTACACAGCAAATATCCACAGACTTGGAAATAGAAAGTAAATTTGAACATCCTTGCACTCCAGGAAAAGGACACTATTTCCATATGAAACTTTGGATAGACCCAATTATTCGTGCTAATGTTACAGTTGTCTATTAAAATTCCAGTAAGTTGCATTAGCAGAAAGATCCTTTTCAAAATTAAAAATTAAAAAACATTATATGTGATCTTGCATTTGTTAAGAGCGACTGCCATTGCTTTCAATTATATCAACTGACAATAAAGTTGCTGAATTTTGATGACCTAATAAATGAATTGTGAAAAAACAAGCCAGAGGAAAATCTTATGACTAATCAAGATAGCGTATTAATAAAGTAGTATTTATTCTATTATATAAAGTTATAACACCAAATACTATTTTTTGCAATTTGTAATATTATGTTGTTATATATATTTATTTTCCCTATTACTTTTTATAAATAACAAATTATTTTTAAAGGAAAAAAGCTTTAAATTCTAGTACCTTTAGGTGCATGCACATTTTCCCCTGATTTTAAACACGAAACTCCACATTTTTATTTTGCACTGAACCCTGAAAATTATGTAGCTGGACTTGGCTGGTTTAGAGGAATGCAGTTTGGGAAGCTCAGCAGTGAAGACTTTGATTATCAGAGCAGATTTAAGTTTGAAACCTAAACGCCTACAGCTAATTTGAAGAATTTAAAATATCTAAATAATGATGAAGAATTTATCTTACAGGAAAGATTTCCTTTCTTTATGTGGTTAAAGAATGAAGAAACTGTTTTATCTTTTCCCTAAAATTTTCATCATCTCAAATTTTAATGATAACATCAGCTTAAAGAAGATCCTCTTATTGAAAGAGCAATGTGTGAAATTTTAAATCTCAGCATATAAGATTTGATAAGGTCTTTTTGGTATAAGTTTGTGAAATTGAGAGAGTGAATGATCCTAATGACAGGGTCGGGGTCAGGTCGTTTAAAACTTTGCTTTCAAAAAATTGAAGGAGTAGCTAATTGAATCATTAGGTGATAGATCATTAAAATTATAGTTGATGGAGAAGCATTTCTCGAATGGTGGAATAAAAGCCTTCGAAAATCTGCAGCTTCATAAAACAGGGAGAACACAAGCAAAAATTGTGAAAATCAACTTTTACAAAACTCTAGAAATTAACCGAAGTATTGCAAATATTCAAAAAATGTTTATTAAAGAAAAATACTTGAATCTAAATAAGATCACTGAACTTTATGGTATTTTAATTTGCCTTAATCCCATTCCCCTCCCCAGCTCTGCAATAGACCTGAAAATTAACCTTACAACTCTGATAGCTGTGAAAAACAATAGCCAAGCAGCCACTGCCCCCCAGGCTAGAGAATTGTCCTTACTTTACCTGTACAGCCCCTCATGAAAAGTTGCATTCTCAGACTTGTCTTTATGTGTCCTTATTCAGAACTCCTTCTGTGCAAAGAGCCCTATCCCAAGGGCATTTGTTAAAAACCATTAATGGCAATTGTTTAACCTCCCACATGCCTCAGATGGTGATACCAGTTAAGAACAACAAGAAACCAAACAAAAAATTTAAAAGACAAAATTGGGGAAGGAGATATCCATAGGTGATTTTGAAAAGCTCTGACATATTCCTTCTAATCTAGAAGGTCATTCAAATGTTCAGGGCTGTGCTCAAGGGTCATGTGGCGTCAGTTGAAGTGGACATTGAGATCAACCACATGGGCCATCAATTTATCAATCAATTAATCTTTCATGCCTATGTGATAGAGCCCCAATATGAACTCGACACTGAGGGGTGGATGAGCTTCCCTGGCTGGCAATGCTCCATACATTCTGTCACCCATCAGTGCTGGAAAAGTAACACTATCCCGACTCCATAGACAGAGAACAATGGAGGCTCTGGGTTTAGAACTTTTCTTCTTTGGAACTTCTTCTTTTTCCTCTCTTCTTTGGAACTTGTGCTTCTTCCACTGGCTGATTTTAATCTGTATTCTTTCCTTCCCTGTAATAAAATGTAGCCATGACTATAACAGCTTTCAGTGAGGTCTGTTAGTCCTTCTGGCAAATTATTGAATGTAAGGGTAGTTTTGGGAATCTCTGGAATTGTAATTGGTGTCAGAAGTGGGGGCACTTGTGCCAGTTTGGATCTGCTCTGGACCTCAGAAAATCCATGTCCTTTAAATCCTCATTCAGTATTGCTAGGCAGGAGCTTTTTAATTGTTCCCATCGAGATGTGACCCACCCAATTGTAGGTAGTAACTTTTGATTAGACGTTTTCTGTGGAGATGTGTCTTCATCCATTCAAGGTGGGGTTGCTTACTGGAGCTCTTTAAAAGGGAACCATTTTGGAAAAAGCTTTAGAGCCCACACAGCCAGAGACCTTAAGAGTTGGAGAAGGAAGACGCCCCCCAGGAGAGCTTCATGAAACAAGACGCTGGAAGAGAAAGCTAGAAGACTTTGCCATGTGCAATTTCAGCTGAGAGAGAAACCCTGAATATCATTGGCCTTCTTGAACCAAGATATCTTTCCCTGGATGCCTTAGATTGGGCATTTTTATACCCTTGCTTTAATTTGGACATTTTCATGGCCTTAGAACTGGTAAACTATCAACTTAACAAATTCCCCCTTTTTAAAGCTGTGCTGTTTCTGGTATACTGCATTCCAGCAGCTGGCAAACAAGAAGAGCTGTATTGCGGACTGTGGTGCCCCTAACTTTGCAGTTGGCTAAACTCATCACACAGGCATCTGAAGAAATCTCTGTGCAATCATTAATAACTGAGCAGATGCTTCGCTGGCCGCATACAACAAAGAATATAAACTTTAAATCATTAATTCAGGAAAGTCATTAAACAGTGAAACAACAACAACACATAGCAACAACAAATTTCCACATTATTTAAAATTCCAGTTTTCAACCAAAAATTATGACACACAATGTAACAGAAATATATGGCTCACATTTAGGGAAAAAAGCAGTCAACTGAAATTATCCCTGAGGAAACAGAGGTGTTGCACTTGCTAGACAAGAACTTTAAATCAGCTGTGTTACTTCAAGCACCACAGGAAACTATGTCTAAAGAGCCAGGTCTAACCAAATAGAGAATACCAATAAAGAGACATAAATTATAAAGAAGAACCATCATGCTGAAGTTTCTAATAAAGGCAATTAAGTAAGAAAAAGAAATAAAAGGTATCCCTTTTGGAAAGAAAGAACTAAAACTGTCTCTGCTTGCACATGATATGGAATTATATGTAGAAAATCCTAAGGAATGCACACATACATAGACCCAAAAAAGCTACTGTAGACAGTACATTGAGTTCAACAAGGTTGCAGACTGTAAGATCAATGTACAAAAATCAATTGTATTTCTGTACACTAACAATGAACAAACTAAATTTAGAAAATGATTCCACTTAAAATAGCATCAAAAGAATAAAATACTTAGGAATATATTTAACAAAAGAAATGTAAGACTTGCACACTGAAAACGACAAAATGTCATTGAAAGAAATTTTAAAAGACCTAAATAAATGAAAAGACATCCCATATTTTATGTACTGGGAAACTTTGTGTTAAGATACAATACCCTCACATTGATCTACAGATTCAAGGCAATTCTAACCGTCTTTTTTTCAGAAACTGACAAGCTGATCCTAATTTTTCAAATGGAAATACAGTGACTCCAGAATAGCTAAAACAATCTTGAAAAACATGACAAATTTGGAGTGCTTAAAGTTTCCAATTTTGAAACTCAAGTAATCAAGACTATGTAGTAGGCACATAAATAGGACACATAGTTCCATGGACTAAAATTGTGAGGCCAGAACTGTACATATATGAGTATTTTAATTTTTTTTCATTTTTTAAAAACCTTTTTTACTGTATAATATACCATACGTACAAAGCAAAGAAAGAAAAAAGCAATAGTTTTCAAAGCACCCTTCAACAAGAAGCGACAGGACAGATCCCACAGTTTGTCATAGGCTACCATACCATCATCTAAGATTTTTCCTTCTAGCTGCTCCAGAACATTGCAGGCTAGAAAGAATACATATATATATATTCTTTGTGAGGGAACACTCACAAATATAAAATTTATAGAAGTGTCTCACATGACTGCAGGAATGTAGAGTCCAAAATCCACAGGGAAGGCTGTGAAGCTGACGATTCTGATGGAGGGTCTAGATAAACTCCACAGGAGAGGCTCGCCAGCCAAAGCAGAAAGAAAACTTGTCTTTTCTGAATCCTCCTTAAAAGACTTCCAGTGATTAGATTAAGCATCACTCATTGCAGAAGATACTCCCCTTGGCTGATTGCAAATGGGATCAGCTGTGCATGCAGCTGATGTGCTCATGATTTAATTCTATGAAATGTCCTTTTGGCCAGCACTTGCCCAACCAGACAAACAGGTACCACCACTTGGCCAAGTTGACACATGAACCTGACCATGACAATATATATATATATATATATATATATATATATATATATATATATATATTATCAGCACATTTGACTTTATTTTTCTTTTTTGTGAAAAAAACATGTACACAAAAAAGCAATACATTTCAAAGCACATCACAACAAGTAGTTGTAGAACAGATTTCAGAGTTTGGTATAGGATATTATTCCACAATTTTAAGTTTTTACTTCTAACTGCTCTAACATATTGGAGACTTGAAGAAATATCAATAAAATGATTCAGGGTGCGCAAGTAGTTCAGTGGTTAGAATGCCTACCTTTCATGCAGAAAACCTGGATTCGATTCCTGGACCATGCACCCCCCAAAATGATAATAATGATTCATCAATCATGCTCATTTGTTAAACCCTACCTTCTCTGTATAACTCTGTATAACACCATTGCCTTTGATCTTTCTCTCACTCTTTAGGGGTATTTGGGCTATACACACTCTTTTTCATGTTGGAAGGGGCTGTTGATAATATGGGGTAGGGAGATGAAACAAGCTGATGTTCTGGAGAGGCTGGGTCCTCTAGATTTCAGGACTTACCTGGTCCAGGGGCCCATCTGGTTGGAGGTTTCTGGAGAGTTACCCTAGTGCATGGAACCTTTGCAGAGTCTTATATATTACCCTAGGTGTTCTTTGGGATTGACAGGAATGGTTTGGGACACAAAGATAATTTTAAAAAACAAATGTTTAAAAAATTTTGCATTATATATTTTTTAAAAAAAGTATTATGATTTCACTTACATGAAATTTCCAGAATAGGCAAGCCTGCAGAGACAGGAAGTAGATTCATGGTTCAGGGGGGAGTCGGGAATGACTGTAAAGAGGCACAGGACTTCCTTTTCAGGTGCGGAGAATGTTCTGGAATTAGACAGCATTGATGGTTGCACATGAATGTGAATGTATTAAATGTGACTTAAGTAATTGCACACTTAAATATGGTTAGCTACATGCTCTGTGAATTTCATCCCAATAGAAAAAAGAAATCAGAAGAAAAAAAAAAAACTCCCCAAAACTTCTGCAAAGCAAAAACATGCCATAACTGACCACACTAAATCTGTAACAATCATAATTGATGTGTCACCAACTCATACTTAATAGTATACACACACTTTTTTCCTGTACAACCCCACTTTTGGGGGGTACTTATTAAATATTGTCTGTGCACTGCACATCCTGAACCATAGATATATGTCAGTTTCTACATTTGCATTTTAGCTCTTATAAAAAGTGTGTTTACATACCAGACAATACAACATGATGTTGCTGGCATTTACACTGAGCAATTTAATTTTGACAAAGGTGCCAACAGGGAAAGAATAGTTCTTTCAACAACTGAATATCCACATGCAAAAGAATGAAGTTGGACTTAATATAATATGTAAAAATTAACTCAAAATGACCAATGACCTAAACATAAGAGCTAAAGCTGTAAAATTCTTAGAAGCAACATAAGGGTATATCTTTATGATCTTTGATAAGTAGTGCTTTCTTAGATATGACAGCAAAAGCCCCAAAGAAAAAGAAAAAACAAATCAATTGGACTTGATCAAAATTTAAAACTTGTGCACTTCATTGCACACTGCCCCCCAAAATGAGAAGACAACCCACTGAATGGGAGAAAATATTTACAAATAATATACTTGATAAGAGCCTTTATTTGTAATATATACAGGACAGGTACAACTCAACAATAAAAAAGACAAATAACCCAATTAAAAATGGGAAAATGGGCATTCATCCAAAAAAGGCACACAAATGGCTAATAAGCACATGAAAAGATCTCGACAGAATTAATAATTAGGGAAATGAACATCAAAACCATAAGCTACCAGTTCACAACCACTAGAACAGCTATAATCATAAGGACGACAAACAGCAGGGTTGGTGAGTGCGGTGGACTGATTTATGTGCCCCAGAGAAAACAGGTTCTCAATCATAACCGTCATTCCTGTGAATAGGACCTATTGAATATACTACTTTTATTTAAGGTGTGGCCAACTGAGGGAAGGTGGGCCTTAGTCTGGATAAAGGGGCCCTTTATGACCGTAAGAAATTAGGACATAGAGGAAGCCACAGGAAAGAGCCAGAAGCTGGAAATCAGAAGTCAATGGAACCAGGAAGAGAAAGGAGAAGATACTGCCAAGGCTACAAGCCAAGGAATCCCAAGCATTTCTGGCATCCAGACCCTAGGGAGAGGGCACCATCTTGCTGATTACTTAATCTGGGACTTCTAGCCTCAAAACCATGAGCCAGTAAATTCATTGTTCAAGACAACCCACTGTGTGGTATTTGTCACAGCAGCCTGGCAAACTAAGATAGCAAGAATGTGGAGAAACTGAGCCTCATGCATTGCTGGTGAGGATGGAAAATGGTGTGGCTGCTATGGGAAACAGTCTGGTAGCTCCTCAAAAAGATAAAATAAAGTTATTACACGAGTCAGTGATTCTATTCCTAGGGATAAGCCCAAGAGAACGTAAAACATATGTTTATACAAAAATTCATATGTGGCTATTCATAGTTGCACAAAAATGGAAACAACCCAATGTCTGTCTACTGATGAATTGGAGAAACAAAATGTGTTGCATCCGTTCTGTAAAAGGAGTGAAGTACTGATACATGTTATATTATGGACAAAACTGAAAACATTATGATGTGAAAGAATACTGACACAAAGTGTCCACATATTATATGGCATGATTTATATGTAATGTTCAGAACAGGCAAATCTATAGTGATGGAAAGTAGATCAGTATAGTCCAAGGACATACTGGACATATCCACAGCAAGTGCTTACAGAACTGCTTGGACATTGAGTGTTTAGTCCTGCACTCAGGGGCATTCTAGTTTCAAAGTAATCATTTCACTTATTTAGGACATCCTGTTTTCCAGGAAAATAGCATCTCTTAGGCAATGAAAAACAAAATTGTATTGGAAAGTTTCAGAAGAAGGTATGAGATCTAGATTTTGCTTTTGAAAAGCAAATAAATTGGGCAGTGTGATGGTGGCTCAGTGGCAGAATTCTTGCCTGCCATGCTGAAGACCCGGGTTCGATTCCTGGTGCCTGCCCATGTTAAAAAAAAAAAAAAAGTAAATAGATCTATTCTTCTTCTATATTTATTTATAAACACAACATTTCTTTGCCTGTAAACAAAATAATTTCAGCCCCTCTCTAAGTTAAAGGGCTAAGAATGTGTTCACAGTCACATGTTCAAATCAATGTGGTATTCTTGCAATTTTTTGCATGGAGGATTTTAAGGACTATTGGGGGACACTATCCTAGATTATGAGTTACTGTGGAATATTTATATGTAAGATGGAGGAAATGTAATACAGCAAAATTCCTTTCAGGAAGGAAACTGTATTTGTACAGAAGAAATGCTTGAATAAGGTCTGGAGTGGGAGAGATACCACAAATGCCAAGTTCCAAATGCACGTGTCAGCTGCCTCCCAAGGAAGGGGTCAGCCTGTTATTGGAGTGCTCTTTGTTTTCTGAAGGCCAAAGAGGAGTGAAGAATAAGTCTGGGGTTGGAACTGGGTCAGATCTAAAGTAGTCTGCATGATATGGGGCAGGGTAAATGGAGTTGAAGTTGGGGTAAGAGAACTCAGGGAAGGCAGAAAAGGATAACAGAGGGGTTGGTGCTATACCCATACGAACTGGAAAGAAAAGCAACAAGGGGGAAAAAAAGAAAGAAAATCTAAGTGACAGAATGTCCAAACAGAAAATCTAGAGAAAAAAAACAATATAGACTTAAAGGATTATATGCCCTCTGGGGCATATAAGACTAACCCCATCTTTGCCTTCCCCAGTAAAAGTCAATTTGCCCAGTAATGCACATGCGTGTGTGTGCATCTTTTGGCAAGATAAAGCAAAGCCTGACCTGTTAATCCAAGTGGTCAGGGCAGGTGTTGGAGGTAGGGTCACGTTCATATGGACATCAGGGTCCAAGGGTGAGGATACAGTAATGTCTGTCAATACTCTTTCATAAGTAAGCATTGTTTTGGCAATCTAGATCACATTATTCATTTACCTACTAAAGCTTTTTTTCCCTACCATGTATATAACACAAATGTCTGATTCAGGAAAGCCTTGGTCCAAAGTCTGGTTAGTAGAGCCTAGATCAATGAGGGTTCATTACACTTCCTAACAGGAATGAAATACAAATGGGCTCACAATACAATGATTGTGTTTTCTCTCTGTATGCAAGTCACATTTATCTTTTAAAATGCCAGCAGCTTCACAAAATGTCCATCAACAGAAGGATGGCTAAATAAACTGTGGTATATACATACGATGGAATATTATGCAGCTTTAAGACAAGATAAACTTATGAAGCATGTAATAACATGGATGGACCTAGAGAATATTATGCTGAGTCCAGCCAAAAACTAAAGGACAAATACTGTATGGTCCCACTGATGTGAACGGACATTCGAGAATAAACTTGAAATATGTCATTGGTAACAGAGTCCAGCAGGAGTTAGAAACAGGGTAAGATAATGGGTAATTGGAGTGGAAGGGATACAGACTGTGCAACAGGACTAGATACAAAAACTCAAAAACGGACAGCACAATAATACCTAATTGTAAAGTAATCATGTTAAAACACTGAATGAAGCTGCATCTGAGCTATAGGGGTTTTTTTGTTGTTGTTTTTTACTATTATTACTACTTTTATTTCTTTTCTCTATATTAACATTTTATATCTTTTTCTCTTGTGTTGCTAGTTCCTCTAAACCGATGCAAATGTACTAAGAAACGATGATCATGCATCTATGTGATGATGTTAAGAATTACTGAGTGCATATGTAGAACGGTATGATTTCTAAATGTTGTGTTAATTTCTGTTTTTTTTTTCTTTTTTTCTTTCTTTCCGTTAATAAAAAAATTTAAAAAAAATGCCAGTGGCTTCATTCTGTTAATAATAACATTTTGTCGGAGCCTGCTTGCTGCTCCATGGAGTTAGTGGACCTCCATAGGGCAAGGATGAGATAATTTATAATCTGGGAAGGAATCTTGTAAGTTTCCCTACTGCTGCAAAGGTAATGTCAAGCAGAATGATGGGCTCTTGGTTTGCTCTTGCATATTCCACTTTCACATAGGAAGGTAATTATATTTGTGCAAAAGTAGTGCCATGTGTTGTCTTGGTACATAATTAACACAGTTAATTATATTAAGGGAACTTGATCACAGATACAGGTGGGAAGGATTAGGTAGAAAGGGCCAAAAGCACTCTCAAATGTGATACGATAGTTTAGAGTTGTTTATAGAAATGTTTTTGAGACCCACAGTCTCCTTTGTTAACAGCTGCACAATGGAATTCTCCATTGTTGTTGATTTTTTATAGCTAGTTGCTTATTTATAACTGGAATGTCCCCAGATGTTGTGACACTTTTTCACGGTAACACTCTGGTTAGATTCCCTTTACGTACGTAGGATGAATAACTGTGTCTCTCTCAGATTTGTTTTTCTAGCGGGTAGCATTGTACCTTGAATGTAATGTGAACTTCATAAATATCTGTTGGTTTGCATTGACCTACATATTCTTAATTCCAGAAGTTAATCAACTGGTACATGTTGATGTCTCCAAACAGAGTGGGATCACTTTTCTCCCAGCATTCTAACGTTGATGTAGAAACTTTGCAAGTATCCTGGACTATAATAGACTGTAGATTATGGTGGGAAATACTTGAGTTCTGGGGCAGTGATGCTTTTTCTTTTCCCCCTTGCCTCTTATTCTGTAGGAGTTTTATGGCTGGATCCATCTAAGGAACGAGTGTGGTCTTGCATCCTGTCCGGACAGACAAGGCTTGTTCAAGGCCTCTTCTAAAATTCCTCTTAATCACTCCAATTACTACACTTTGATTATGTGCCAGGCACAGTTTACATAGGGTTTTTCATTTATATTTTATGAAAACCCATGGGATAGATATTATATCCATTTTAGAAATGAGAGAACTGAGGTTTGGAGAAATTCAGAATATGCCCAAAGCTCCAGAGCTGTGATACCAGAGTCAGATACCAGAGTCAGGGCTGTTTATGTATCAGTTTCCTATGGCTGTAAACAAATCACCACAAAATTAGTGGCTCCAAATAACACATATTTATTATCTTATTGTTTTGGATAATAAATATAATATTATATATTTTTGTTAATAATAATTTTAAAAGTGTGTCTCACTGGGCTAAAACCAAGTCTGCAAATTTGTGTTCTTTCTGGAGGCTCTAGGGAAGAATCTGTTTTCTTTCTGTTCCAGCTTTCAGAGGCTGCCACCATTCCTTGGATTGTGGCCATTTTCCCTATAGTCCAAGCTGGTAACAGAGCTTTTTCCAAACTCTCTCTAATCCTGGCCTCTCTTTCTCTCGCCCTCTTCCACTTTCAAGGACGCTGGGATTATATTGGGAACACCTGGGCAATCCAAACTAATGTCTTTGAGGTCAACTGATTAGCAACCTAAAGCTCACCTGCAGCCTCAATTTCCCTTTGCCATACAGATTAACATATTCACAATTTCTGGGCATGAGGATGTGGGTATCTTTGGGTAGCCATTATTCTGCCTCCCACAGTTTGATTTAGAAACCCATTCTTTTATCCAATCTACCATGCTGCTTTTCAATCATTTTAGATCCAACTGATACGTGTTTTCAATAACCCTGCTAAAATCATGGATAACCCTTTTCTTCATTAATTTCTCAATCCTGTTTAGAATAGCAATTAAATAATGATTTTAGAAAACCAAGAAATGGATAAATCCAATGGTTTTCTCCTGGTTCTGTTCCAGTACGCAAGACATATTCTTAGATTGTAAATATGTTTTCTTTGATGTTCATAATTGCGCATTCCCATAATTAAGATAATTTGAACCTACATACACACGGCGCATGGATTAACTACATTTTACAGCCTTCATGGTATTGTGGTTCAGTTTTGTGTTTACTTTGCTCCCTGTCATCTCGCCCAGACTCTTTCCTAAAGGCAAGATCTATTCATTTCACGACATTGGAAATGCAAACCAGCCAAAGAGGCAGATGGAAATTTTGTTCAATTCAGTGCTTTCCTCTTTCTTTGGATGATAAAAAGCAACAAGATAGTCATTAAAGCTTCATCAGCCTCCTTGTACCTTACAAAGTTAACAGCTGAATGAGGTAAACTAAAGATGTAACACTGTGGATTGTACAGGGCATGCTGGTAGGATTCTCTGCAATTCACCCATTTGCTTCTCCTTGCAGTTTTTTGAAGGCAGGGGATTTTTCTCTTGCATTTCTTCTACTTTAATTTAGACTTTTCAGATTTCTGAATTGCAGTCTCATCCAGACTGTCAGAAATTTGTAGAATAAGCAGTGGTACAATGTGAGCCCAGAGGCAAGCCTGGAGTTGTGTGGTATAATGTCTTCTTGTCCAGCTTCTTTCATTTAGCGTGATGATCCTAAAATCCACTCATTTTGCTACATGGTGTAGTTCTCTCCATTACTGAGCCATATTCCATTGTCTGGGCACTTCCACAAAGTTCTTAATGCATCCACCTGTTCATGGGAAGTTAGGTTGCATTTGATTTTAAGCTACTATAGCTGAAGCTGTTTGAACACTTATGTACAAGTGCCTGTATGTCGAGATGCTTTCTTTTCTCTCGGGTAAATACCTAATAGTGAAATAACTCAATCACATGTTACATGCTTCACTCTGTAACAAACTGCTAAACTCTTTCCTGAAAGAGGTTGTGCTATTTTACAGTTCTAACAGCAGAGTTTCAGTTCTGTTCATGTTCGTAGCAACACTTCTGGGCTGGTCAGTCCTTTTAATTTCAGTCATTCCAAAAGGTGTGTTGTGGTATCAAACTGTCATTTTAATTTTCATTTCCCTATTTACTAATGCTGTTGACCATATTTTTGTGTGTTTACTTGCCATTCATATATCTTCTTTGGCAAAGCATCTCTTAAAATCTTTTGCCAATTTTTTTGCATTTTTTAAGTAAGTTTTGAGATATCTTTATATATTCTGGATAGAATTCCTTTATCAGGTATGAATTTCAAATGCATCTCCTGGTCTGTAGCTTGGCTTTTTGTTCTCTTAATCATATCTTTTGAAGAGCAGAGGTTTTTAATTTTGATGAAGTACAGTTTATCAGTTTTTCTTTTCTGAATCATTTGATATTGCATTGAAGGAATCTTTGCCTAATCTAAATCCGTAAAAATCTTCCTATATGTTTTCTTCTACAGATTTCACAGCTTTAGGTTTTACATTTAAGGATTCTTTTTTTTTTCCTATTGTCTTAGTTTCCTGGCTGCAGTCACAAATACCCCAAACTCGGTTGGCTTAAACAATGGGGACGTATTGGTTTTGAGGCCAGGAGAATTCTCAAATGGAGGCATCAGCAAGGCGATGCTTTCTCTCAGAAGGCCATGGGGCTGCTGCCAGTCCCATATCCTTGGCTATCTGTCACATGGCACTGCACACGTGGCCTCTTCTCCCTCCTCCCCTGGGTTCTGCTGGCTTCCAGCTTCTTCTTTCCCCGGCTCTCTCTCTATGGCTGAATTTCATTCTGCTCTTAAAGGACTCCAGTAATCCAGATTAAAGCCCACCCTGATTCAGTTGGCTACACCTTAACTACAAATATCACTTTCCAAAGGTCCTATTGACAATGGATTCACACCCACAGGAACAGATTAAAATCAAGAATGTGCTTTTCTGGGGCACATAATTCAATTTGAAACACCTGTTTTCCCATTTCCTCTCCATTGGAGACTCCAATACATATACATTAGGCCACTGATGTTCTTTTCAGTTATTCGAATTCTTTTTTCTCTCTGGTTTCATTTTGGATAGTTTCTATCGTTACGTCTTCAAGATTACTAATGTTTGTTTCTACATCATCTGACCTGCTTTTAATCATATCAAGGATATGTGATTTATCTCACACATTGTCATTTTCCTCTGTAGAAATTTGATCTGGGCCTTTCTACTATATAGATAGATAGATAGATAGATAGATAGATAGATAGATAGATAGATAGATAGATGATAGATGATAGATAGATAGATAGATAGATAGATAGAAATAGAGATATAGGCATGGATATATAGATAGATGGATAGATATAGGTATCTTCTATGTCTCTCCTTAAACATATTAACACATGATGTCCTTGTCTACTAATTTTCCTTCCCCACTCAAGTGCCAGACATTGTTCTTTCTATTCCTTTGAGTGGTTCTCTCTCAATTCTCAATTTTCTTACATGCATTCGCTGATCAACACTCTGCTCAAAAATTAGTAATTAAATGATCTTTATGTACAAGTCTCTCATTTATGGTATTCTGTTCTGTGTTACCCTTTAATAAACACATTTTACATGGAAGCTGATCCAGAGAACTCCTGGCTAAGAACTTTTGACCTTGGACACAACAGAGTTAGCCACACATTTTCATTTTCACAGTAAGTTTTTAAAAGTTCAGAATCACTGGATCTTGCTTTGGATGCAGCTGTATTTGTTTCCCCTGTGGTAAAAAATATTTCTATGTAAATTAGAATAAACAGTGATGGCACAGTGTTTGTAAAGATGAAGAAACAGAACTTCAGTTGCCTTTATTTTGCCATTCTATGGGACCCAGTTGTGTTTGAAATTTAAACCTTGCAAACTATGAGGTGTAATATTTTTGTCTAATAAATGATGATTTTGTTTCATACACTAACTATTTTTTTGAATATGAATGATATTTTGTGTGTGTGTACTGTATGGCAGATGAATAGCATTTTAAAACTGAAATTTACTGTTTTAAATTGTTTGTTTAAAACAAAAGAACAAATAAGAAAATAAAATCCCACATTAATGGTACAGTTTAGTAGCTACCTAAATTGGATTTTTTTGTATGCTGTATGGTGGAGTCACATTTCATTATTTTTCCATGTGAATATCCCATTCTTGCAGCGCCATTTGTTGAATTTTGTTTGTTTGCTTTACTTGTCTGTATGTTTGTTTTTCTGAGGGAAGGGCATGGGCCGGGAATCAAACCTGGGTCTTCCGCATGGCAGGTGAGAATTCTACCACTGAATTAACCTTGTACCCACCCCCGCATTGGATCTTTCACATACACTTCGGTTTTATTAAAACCTACTTATTTGTTAATGGACTATCATTTACATATATATTGTTATAAGACTGTAATCTAAGGATTAAAGTTCAGGCTTTTCAATAGATACAAAAGCAAATGGATAGCTGAGCTTTTCCTTTTATTTTAATTATTTTTTAAGCATATATGATCTACACACACACACACACATTTTTTTTCAAGTTTTATGTATTTTTATGGAAATATCTTCACACACCATACAATCCATGCAAAGCATACAATGAATAGTTCCCAATCTCATCACATAGTTATGTATTCATCACTATGATTATACTTAGAACATTTCCATTACTCCAGAAAACAAAATTAAAAGAGAAAAGAAAAACCCAAACATCCCGTACCCTTTACCCCTCCTTCTTATTGACAACTAGTATCACAATCTACCCAATTTTAAGACTTAGAATAGAGTTAACCAAGACAGTCTAGTATATCAGTGAAGCAAAACAAAACAGAAGTAGTTCCATACAAACATGGGCAATTTTTTTTTCAATAGTGTTATACAATCATTATCAAAGATCAAGGCTACTGGATTACAGTTCAACAACTTCAGGTATTTCCTTCTAGCAATTCTAATTAATATACCAGACTCTAAAAAGAAATATCTACAGAATGAGTCAGTTGTCACAGTCATTTGCTATATCCTAATTTCTCAGTTACACCTCTTCCCTCTCATTTGATATTTGTCTCAATCTTCAGGAATATCTGGACAATGACCATTTTAACTTCTTCATGCTGGAAAGGGGCAACAAATATATATATTTGTTATAATTAATTTTATAATCATATATTTTACAATTGTGATTTTATTCAACATAAAAATTTTCTAAGAATGACATAAACTTAGGTGCCATAAAGGGAAAGATTACTTGTTCCTTTATTTTTTGTGTGTACACTTTTTTAATTTTAATTTTTTAACTTTTTTATTGTATAATATAACATACATACAAAGCAAAAAAATAAAAAAGCAATAGTTTTCAAAGCACTCTTCAACAATTAGTTCAGGACAGATCCCAAAATTTGTCATGGGCTACCATACCATCCTCTCAGATTTTTTCTTCTAGCTGCTCCAGAATATAGGAGGCTAGAAGGCTTAAATATTTTTTATCATCATAATCAACTTTTTTCCTTCTTTTTTTGTGAAAAATAATATATATATATATATATATGTATATACACAAAAAAAGCTTTATAAATTTCAAAGCACAGCACCATAATTAGTTGTACAACATATTTCAGAGTTTGACATGGGTTACAATTCCACAATTTTTGGTTTTTATTTCTAGCTGCTCTAAAATACTGGAGATTAAAAAAGATATCAATTTAATGATTCAGCATTCATATTCATTCGTTAAATCCTATCTTTTCTGTATAACTCCACCATCAACTTTGATCTTTCCATCCTTCTCTTTAGGGGTGTTTGGGCTATGGGAATTTTAAATTTTTGATATTGGAAGGGCCTGTCACTAATATGGGGTAGGGAGATGGGATTATCTGATGTTCTGGAGAAGCTGGGCTAGGTTACAGGACTTATCTGGACCAGGGATCCATCTGGAGGTCGTAGGTTTCTGGAAAGTTACTGTAGTGCATAGTACCCTTATGGAATCTTATATATTGCCCTAGGTGTTCTTCAGGATTGGGTGGAATGGTCCTGGTTGGGGGTTGGCAGGTTAAGCTTGTGTAAGAGCAACCTCCAGAGTTGCTTCTCAACTCTATTTGAACTCTCTTTGCCACTGATACTTTATTAATTACACTTCTTTTCCCCTTTTTGTCAGGATGTAATTGTTGATCCCACAGTACCAGGTCTGGGTTCATCCCTGGGAGTCCTCTCCCACGTTGCCAGGTAGACTTTCACCCCTGGAAGTCATGTCCCAGGTAGGGGAGAGGGCAATGATTTCACTTGCAGAGTTGGGCTTAGAGAGAGCACACATATATTTTAATAAGAGAAAATTCTGTTTGTGTTTCTCTTTCTGAACTTTGTTTGAATGATTTCATAATCATTATTTAAAATGGTATTGTTGTATGGAGGAGGAAAGTACAAAAAATGACCTGCTCTGGTCTCACATGTGCCAAGTGCTTCCCAGGCCCCAGGCCCGATATTGCCTCTTTTCAGGAGAAGACTTGGAGGGGTGGATTAGGGTCAAATCAGTGACTTCATATGCCTGGAAGAATTTGCATAGAGCCAGACAGAGGAGTCAAGTTCCCAATTTGGCTGAGTGAGAGCATGCAATGCCTTTAGCCAGGCTCAGCAAAGAAAGAAGCAGGGGTTTCACTTTTTGTTTGTTTTTTGTATTTTTAGTGGAAAGATACAATGAACCTGGAGTCCCTGCTCAGTATTTAGAGGGCCCCAAAACCCAGATGGTTCTCATTTATGCTCATCTGGATTATAGCCATGGACATACCTGGAATCAGCCACAGAGAAGATGTTCTATGAAATAAAGAGGATAGACATTTAAGGATACCCGAGAAGAAGTAAAACTTTAAGGTGATGGAAATGGTTCGTTCACCTTTTTCTGAGTTTCCTATCTCTTTGTCACACTCTATATAAACACAGGGCCAAAGCCATTCATGTTGCAAAACACAAAACAGAGATGGCAGAAGTACAGAGAGAATTCTTCCCACTAACGTCAGCTTCCAGAAAGCATGACAACATTTTAGCACTCAAGAAACTCCTCCCTTGCATGGTTTTAGATTTATCATCAAAGAAAGGTTGACTCTCTAAATGGAATGGATCAAAAGTTAAAAAAAATCATGTAAAGTCTGTGAATTCGATTTTTGCTACTGTGTATATTATGGCAGGGCTCACATGGGAGGACCATTTAAGCATAGCAAGGGTGTTTTCTGGAGCTTAGGATGCTGTCAGGTCAGCTGGCATGGGGTTCCTGCTGCAGGGATTCTTCCCTTACAGACAGGTACGTCTGAAATGTCTTTCAACCTAAAAAGTTGGCTGACAGGTAGGTAGACTCAAAACACAAAGGTCCTGCGAAACAGAGTTAGCAGGCAGTCAATGTCACTGTCTGAAACTGAGTAAAAAGTATGACCCAAACATGAAGATCAAAGATTAGAAGCTGGACAAGGTCCAAATACTCAAGTGCTGAAAGAAAAGAGCTTGGGGCCTGCTGCTTTCATGTGTAATTTCAAGGATTAACAAGCAGATATTTCCTAACACCTTTTAGACTTGAATAACTCTTTAATAACAGATGACATTCAATCTTCAAAATAGTTTATTTCAGATGTCATTTATAAGTCAGTTGTTTTGAACCAGGAAGGGTTTTCATTCTCTGGACCGGCTCTCTAAATCTATTTGCTGCTGTTGGCATTCATTCATTCCTCAATCACCAACAAACATTTAGTGGATACTTATTGTGTGCCAATAGGGTGTAGGCAATATAGCAGTGAGAAAGCAGACAGAAATCAAAGCCATCATGAAGCTTAAATTCTAGAGGGAGGAGGCAGACAATAAATAAGAACCAGCATGGTATTAAATGGCAATAAGTACAAAAGAGAAAAAATAAGTAGAGAGAGAGGAAAAGAAGTTCTGGGAAATATGTTGAGGGAAATATGTTGAGGAAGGTGTCATGGTCAAGTTCATGTTCAAATTGGCCAGGTGTTGGTGCCCGGTTGTCTGATCAGGCAAGTGCTGGCCTGTCTGTTGCTATGAGGACATCACATGGACTTAAATCATGACTACACTGGTGGTGTCCACAACTGATTGCATTTACTTGTGACCTGCCCTACAGACCTTGGACTCTTACATCCCCAGGGTTGCCCAACCAGCCTCTCCTGAGAGTTTGTTGAAGACTGTCATTGGAGCTGCCAACTTGTGGCATGCCCTACACATCTTGGACTCTACATCCCCATGGTTATGTGAGACACTTTTATAAATTTTATATTTACAGATATCTCCTGCTGATTCTGTTTCTCTATAGAGCTCTAGCTAATATAGAAGGCCTCACTGACAAGTCAAATTCAAAGAAGGACTGAAAGTGATGCAGAAGTTAGCAGTGCAGATACGTGGATGACTGTTGCCTAGGACTGAGGAGATGGCATGTGCAAAGGCACTGAGGTGGGAGCATAGTTGGCATGCTTGAGGAACAAAATGAGGCCAGTTTGGTTGGAATGGAGTGAGCAGGTAGGAGAACAGTGGGAAGTGAACTCAGAGAAGAAATTGGGAGCCTGATTCTGTAGGATCTTGTATGCCTTTAACTTTTTATGTTCCTCATAAAGATATGCTCAAGTCTTAATCTTGCATTCTTGTGGGTGTGAACCCACCAGCAAATAGTATCTTTGAATATGTTTAAGGTGAATCAGGTGTGGACTCATTTGCAAATAAGATCTTTGAAGATCCCAGGTGTGGCCAAATTGAATGAGGGCAGGCCTTAACCCATATGACCGGAGGTCTTCCTAAGAGAGGAATGTCCAGGCAGTTAGTAAGACCAGAAACCAGAAGATGTAGAAGCCAGAAGTCAGACGAAGCTACAGAGGAGAGAATGAAGCAGATCCATGGGATGGAGAAATCATCAGAATGAGACCGATTCTGGGAGAAAGCATGACCTTGCTGACATTGAGATTTTGGACTTCTGGCCTACAAAAATATAAGACAATACATTCCTGTGGTTAAACCACACCATTATATGGTGTTTGTCATAGCAGCCCAGGTAAAGTAAGATACTCGGCAAGCTTCTAGCCACGTCAGATGAAGACAGCCTGTAAGTGGAGTCTCCTTGGGAACAACCAGAGAGATCCAACATTGGCAATTCTGAGAAACAGTCTTTGATGGAGCTCCTGTCCTGGTCCGGCCCCTCCCGTGGCTCCTAGGCTGCTGGTTTTCACTTTTGATTTCAAGCTGTTTGTTTGCAAAGCTGGGGCAGGGCTAGAGAGAGAAGGATCAGAGAAGGGTAAGTTACAATCCCACAAAGCATCTGTTCTTATAAAAATTCATCTATTTTTTTTCTGGCATAAGTGCTCCCTAGATTGCTGCAAATTAAAAATTGGTTCCTACAGTTTTTAACAGTTTGATGGTTGCTTTGATGGTGAGGAGAATTTCCAGAGGTTCTTACTCTGCCTTTTTTTGCTGATTCCCTGACTTTTGAAAAGTTTCTCTCTGGTTTCTTTGTGAGGAATAGACAGCAAGAGTGGAAGCAGGGGGGTGAGACAGAAGTTTGCCTTGATAGCTTGGGTGATGGAAGATGGTGGTGGCTTGGATCAGGATGGTAGCAGCGCAGCTGCTGAGTAATGACTGGATTCTAGACTTATTTGAAGATAGCTTTCAAGGTTTCCTGATGAATTAGATATATATAGTATTTGAGAGGCAGAGCGTCTGAGCAAGGAGGCTGAGCTACTAGAATGATGGATTGCCGTTTGCCTAGATGGGGAAGACTTGAGAGGAGCCGCATTTCCCTGAAGTTGTTGGTGAATACTGATAATTTATAAAACTTGACAGCTGGGCCCAGGATAACATTTGCAGGAAGCAATATTCTGAATTACAGCTCCTAAGACCAAGAACTCATCTGTCTCAGTAGAGGTGGAACCAATAATCCACTTAGCTCAATCTGTATGAATCTGCCCTCCTTGGGGCCAGGGCCAGCCTGGATGGGGTGGCAGCTGGTATACAGGAAACAAAGGTTGCATCCTTAAGGATCTGATAAGGTGAAGTCATCTTAAGATGACACAAGACTAAAAGGTTGGGCCTGGGCTGAAGTCTTTGAGGGGACTAAGAAGACAAACCAAATGAAACAAAACAAAACAAACATGCATACACAAAAAGGTGGGATGAGGGCTGGAGCCAGACTGTGAAAGAGAGAGAAACAGAATCAAAAAACAGGATTGAATGGGTGCAGTGGGGGAACAGTATGGATTGTTCTGGGTGATTGATGGCTTTTACTCCCTGGTGTTTGGGATGTGGGCTATTTCCCCAATGGTACAGGATCAGGGAAAGTACATGCTACCTTATGCTTTTTTCTGCCACTGCACTGATCACAGGGTAGTGTCTTTGCTATTTTTACTTGTCTACGTTCCCAAGAGGGGAGACTATGCTCTATTCTTTATGTTTCCTGAGAGAATGCCTGGCATAGCAGGGCTAGTAGATATTTATCAAATGAATAGAGAATGGTGGTGGAGGAGTGGGATCTCAGGAGACTGTGAGAAGTAGGCAGGAATCCAGGGGGCTTGGGTGAGGGTTGGAGAGAAGGTGAGGGAAATAAGAACCTTTTGCTGAGGCTGTTCACCCCTTGTTTTCCTATGGTCACCCCAATTCCCCATTAGCCTTCCTTTCCAGTCTTAGCCCTGGTCATTTCTACTGATGCTCTTTCATCCTTGGTTTAGAAGGAGGCAGGACAACCAAGCCTCAAAGCTTTACTTCTCCCTCCTCTTTCTAAAAAAGAAACCAAATTGGGGGTTTTCTGAAAGTGTCACTTTTGGAGAACCAACAGAAATAAAGGTTTTTCCTTTTCCCCTTCCACTTCTTTTTACCATTTAGAGTCTATCTAAGTCATAGATCCTAAGGGAAGTCTTGATAGCTATGCAAAACAGAAATGTAAAATAACTCACTTAAATTTCCAAGAAAATCAACAGCATCTCTTGGGTTGGGTCTGGGATAGGGACATGGGGTGAAGAGCAGGATGGACCCAGGAAAGGGGTAGGAAGGAGATGGGTGGGTTGGGGAAGCTATAATAGGTAGGCCTTCTGATCTCAGAATGAGGGGCAGGAGGGTAGTGGGGTGTGTATGCATGGAGTGAGAGGACAGCTAGACAATAGACCTTGGGCCCTCCATTGTTCTGATCCAATTCCTCGGCCACCGTGGTAGCCCTTACCCTGCTTGCATTACTCAGGGTTCTCTAGGGAAACAGAACCAAGAAGAGATATCTGTAAATAGTATGAGATTTTATAAAAGTGTCTCATGCAACTATGGGGGTGCACGAGTCCAAATTCCATAGGGCAGGCTACAAGCTGACAGCTCTGATGAAGATTCTTGATGAATTCCTCAGGAGAAGCTGCCTGGCCGAAGGAGAGATGAAAATTCTCTCTTCTAACTGATGAAGTCATCACTGCTCCTTTGAAAGCCCTCAACTAATTGGATGAACCAACTCTAATGGTGGAAGACATCCTTCTTAGTTGACTGTAGATGTAATCAGCCATAGACGCAATCAACTTAGGATGATTTAAGTCCACTAAATGTCCTCACAATAACAAGCCAGTGCTTGCTTGACCAGACAACTGTGCACCATTACTTGGCCAAGCTGGCATATGAACCCAGCCAGCACACTGCTTCTGGCTTGAGAGCCGAGAAGTAGAGAAAAGGTGGGATGAGGTTAGCACCATTTAAGGGAGGGGAGGAAGGTTCTAACTGGGGCAGCAACAGGGACAGAGGCATTCCAATGGCTCTTATTCAAGGGGCCTTCACATTGCTGAGCATATGGCCAGGACTATTCCTGAAAGGCTGATGCTGGTCCTATGGATTCAATCAGCTCTGTGGCCCATCCCCTGCTTTGAAAGAGGTATGGAGTGGAAGGCATCCTTGAGAAGAGGAAGTGGCCTTGGGTAGAAGAAACTATAGAGAAGGCCTTTGGGGAGGGGAAGTGCCAAAGCAGGGAATTTAGGGGCATAAAGAACAAATAGTTAAATTTAGCTTCTGCACCATGTTTGTTTGATTTGGTTGGAGAAGTGATAGAGAAAATCACAGAAAGTGTAGTTGACGCTGCCTTCAAAAGTTTCTCCCTATGGGTACTTTTAGGAGGATCTAACTAGCTCTGAAACTGCCTTCCTCTTCCTTGTGATAATTTCTTTTGACCTCACTGAGTCTTATTGAAACAGTATGTTCTTTGCTTCCCTGTTTTCTATCTTTTTAAAAAGAAGCCAGATATTTCTATTACTTGTTCTCTAAAATTCACTTCTTGAATGCCCTTCATTACAAAAGAGATTCTGATTTCTTTCCACTTAAAATAATTGAGATGAGTAAAACCCAAACTCATGCAGCGTATTGGAAAAAGAAAGTTACCTAGAGTAAAATAGAAATCACCCATAACCCTACTACCTGGGAACAACCAATGTTAACTTTGGACTTTTATTTTTGCAGAATTGGAATAAAGCTAAATTCTTCAATGTGGAGCTTAGGGACTGAATTGATGGTCTCTTAGTGTATTCTGTCTGATGGTTTCTCATGATAAAAATACATCCTTCTGCTTTGCTCTAAGCTTTCTCCCTCAACTTTTCCCTTGGCCGCTCTGGGCCCTTTCTTTGGGAAGGCCCTACTTTCCCTGGCTGCATGGCTTCCCTTCCTTCTCCTCTTTGATGTCTCCCAATTGGCTGCAAACATCTAATTCTTTGATGTTTTGAGCCTGGGAATCTCGTCCCTGACCAGCTGTTGGCCATGCCAGAGGACCCTTGGCATGGTTCATTGATTTGGCCCCACAACATTAAATGTCAGTCTTCTTTTGAACTGCGTTGATTTTTGGCTTCTCTAAACAGAGTGGCTATCAGATCTCTGGCCTCCAGCCCACCGGTCTTGCCAGAAGATTACGTTTCCAAAAGTTTGGCCTGAGGTCTCCAGATCAAATTTAAATTGGGTGCAAACAGCTTCCTTTTCTGGAGTCCACATGGGTTGCCTCTGTTCTTCCCCCACCAGTAGATCTCTAAACTTAGCTAAATCCTTTCACAGATATGCTAATTCTAGCTTGAAGGAAAGAGCCTGTGTTCCTCTAAGGGAGATTTCCATAGATAGCACAATCCTCCAAGGACAAGAGGAAAGCATGCACTCTATCCTCTGCTAGGACATTCCTTTCTATCTGAGCAGGACTGAACAGCCTTTGATCTCTGCCTCTTTGCTTGACTAAAGTTTTCTTTTATTTGCAACTAAACTTGCAGCACAACAAACTTCCCAATTTTTTCCTGAACATGTATCTTTTGAAGGGTAGCTTCTGCTTTACCATCAAAAGCCTGATAGGGGTTTTCTTCTGCTCGCTTTTTGAGAGCTGCTCCTACTTTCATGTTTTCACCATCAACTACTTAGGGGACCAAGAGAATGAAGTTGGTTCTTCTCTCCCAGTGCTGTTGGCTCTCCCAGTGCTCAGCCTTGGGTTCTTCTAAGGAAGATGTGGTTCCAAATATCAGCCTACCACTTCTTGTCTACATGATCTGCAGCATGGTATTTCAGGAACTCATAAGTGTCAGTTTCTTTGTCTATAAAATGGGAGTAACCCAAATCTGTTTTAGGGATGGGTTGTGAGGATCTAAAGAATGTGAAGGACCTGAAACATAGATGTTAGTGTCGTTTTTGCTAAATTAATTCTTTACCCTCTCTGTTTCCAATGACCACTCTCATCCCTCTTCCCAAAGAAGGCAGCCCCAAATCTATTCTGCTATTACCGTGCTGAAAAACACAAGTGTTCTGCCAGCTCCATACTGAGTCCACGTTACACAGACTTCTTGGAAAGGTTATTGTGATTACATTTTAGTGCTTTCCAAAGAATCTCTTGAGAATTGTTGCTCTGTAAGTCACTCTTAGAAAAAGAGTTTCCCTGGGAAATAAATGTGGGAAATGGTGCATGTTGTATCTTTAAATTGAAGAGTCACAGTACACATTAGCTAATTAAAGCCTCTGAAAAAATTCCTTCAGTCAAGAAAATGCATTTAATCAAGTGTTTTACTCAGTCATTTGGCTGTGGGCCCTTTTCTTCTGTAAATCAACTTTTACTACTCCAAGGGATATACTACTCTCTGCCCATTTGGCCCTGATCAATCCAGCACTCCCCTCCTCATCTCCCCCTTTTACTAGTAACTCATGATTCGAAAGTTGAATTGGAGGAAGTACATTCTAGGCTAATACAGAACAAACTGCTCTTATTTATTATATGCCACACATGTAATAGCATGGAAATCGGACCTAAAAACAGTTTATCATAATAAGCCATGATAAATTCATCAATTACTAGAGACCCATACATTATTCTGCTCCGTTGGGTTGAGCCTGCCCAAACCTGTAAGGGAAACTGGGCAAATATTACAGGTCTCATTTTAACAATCAGGAAGGATTATACTATGGGGCTCCTAATTAGAACCTATGCTCTCTCCCATCTCACCACCATACTGCCTCTGTTCCTGGGTGGCCAGGTAAGGCTCAAGTTCCTTAGGGTCAGGCCCCGCATTCAAGCACAGTCAGGGCTGGGGGTGGTCTGCCTCATTGAGACCTCACCCAATTTCACTGAAACCTGCTCAATAATAATTTGCCCAAGAAAGGATAAGGCTAAAGGGGCTCAGAAATTGTTATCTAATGCATTTACACTATCTCTCAACAAGAACATTACTCCTTTGCAAGTTTCGGTGTTTTTTTTGTTTTGTTTTGTTTTTTTGGTGTGTGTGTGTTCTGAATCCAACGTGTAGACCAGTAATTGGAGGTAAGAGTTTCTGACATTTAAAGTCCTAGGCTTAACTATTGCCCCGCACCTCCAAAGGCACCCGCACTCTCTAATCCAAGTTCTACTTTCTAGATGTGCTTGTATTAATGAAGCTGTAGCCAGAATCCACTGTGTAACATCCCATGGATCACTGCTTTGCCAATGGAGTAGGAACGAAGGAGGAGGCTGCCTCCCAGTGGGAAATCCTCAAAAAGCAGTCACACCTCCAGCTATGTCAAGGGACTGTAGGCTAGGGGATTTCGCATTCCTAGAGCCAAGAACCTCTTCGAGAGCCTCCGAGGAAATTAGTGTTCGGAGATGGGGCAGGGGTGAGGGTGGATTCTTTTACCATTGTGGAGTGCGGGTGAGGAGATGTTGGGAAAAAAGAACAGGCAAAACCAGTGTCTCCCAACTGCCCGGCCCTCTAAAACCCCTGGTTAAATCCAGATTCTGTCCTCGCAGGGGAGATTGATTGAACAGGCCAGGAGTGGGAAGCTGGGGTCTGTGTCAGGTGGTTCTGGTCACCTGGCAAATTTGGAGATCCTAGACTGCGAAGCAATTTTCTATTTCTGTAGCGGATCGCGGGAACACTGAAATTGCTCTCTGCTCTCTGCGCTCTCGCGGCGGGCAGTTGCGGCTCTGACTCGGGCGTCGCCAGGGCAGCCACTTCCCGCCGCTGCCCCGCCCCCGCGGCGGTTTCCATGGCGACCTCGGCCGCGCCGCGTTCTTTCTCCTTCCTGCAGTGTTTCCAAGGCTCCCCCACGCGGAGGAGGGGAATTCTCCTCCAGGACAGTCAGGCTAAGGCTAAGTTATTATTATTGTTTTACTTATTGATTTAAGTACTTCTGCCCATTTCTTTTTAAAATTAAGCTTCAAGGGTTTTGTCTTTTTTGAGAGGGGAGGGGGAGCGGGATATATATGACAGGTCTTTCTAGGACTATGTTTACATTTTACTTTCAGATTGGCTCTTCAGATTGACTCTCATGCTGAAAGAATCCACGAGGTCTACCTGCCTCGACAGTTTACCTTCCCGCAGTGGTGTTGTGAAGAAGAGGACACTCAGGTATGTGGCTTTTGCATTGGTGCGCAGAAAGCTGCCACACGGAGGTGGCACCCGGACCACGGGCTTCCTGTCCGCTTCTTTCCTGTCCAGCCTGCCTTTCTCTCCCGGGCCTGCTGTGCCTCCTCAGCCAACCCAGATGGTGGGGAGGGGAGGGGGGAGGTTTGGGAGGGGTCCGATTCTACCAGGCCCAGGTAGGAACCGCAGGCTATGCTCACAAAAGCATGTGGGTGTGAGCTCAGCTCTCAGAAGCCCTAATAACTATTCAAACCAACTCTCCTTGGGGACACGCTCACCTCCTGGTTGTTCTGGTTGTCAGCCCTTAGACTTTACCCCCCAAAGGTGCTCTTCCATCTTGGGCAGCATGTTTCAGCCGGTCAGGTACTGCCCCAGTGGGCTGTCAGCTTCTGTCCCCCTCCCAACTGTATGCACACTTCCACACCATCTGTATCCCTATTAAGTTCTTATCTGGCACACGGTAGGAGCCCCTGAAGGCTTGATGAGAAAGTAGTGTTAAGTCTCACCTTTTTTTTTCTTTTTGTTTTTATGAATGAGGGCACTGGTTGAGCTGCTTGCCGAGAAAGACACACTGACAGCTTGCAGTGGGGCTGGGATTTAAATCCAGAATTGTTGGCCCAACCCCAGAGTCCACACAGTTTTCACTTACCACACCGCCTGCCAGTGCATTTAGAATGATGGAGGACTGTCCGAGGGGGAGGTGGTTTGTTTCTTGAAGTGAAAAATTGAAAGTGAAAATTTGACTGTAGGTGTGTTGCTCTTCACTCAGTCAACAAGAGAGGGTGGAGGTTCTACCACGGAGCCTGGAGGTTCAGGCTCAAAGAGGGAACAGAAATCATGCAATAATAATAAAGTACCAGAGAGTCACTCATTTAGAGGAGCCTGTTCTTTCACCTGGATCCTGGCCTAGGAAATCCTGAAGTTTCTACATTAAATTAAGGTCTGAGAGTATTGGGGGGGTGGGAGGGCGTGGTTATCTATCAGTTCTGTCCATCAAAGGCTTGGTTAAGACGGAATTGCAGATTGTTTTTGTTTGTTTGTTTTTTTGCTTTTCTGTAATGTAAGCACTGAAAACCTAGCAGCGGAGTTGGTTGGATTTGGAAGGAAAGGTTTTCTCCTGAATATGTGGTGATTTTTTTAGACGTGCAATGTGTTTCCTGGTTTATTTTTCTAGAAGAATTTATTTTGCTTTCTAATCACTTATCAGAGTGCATGTGGGTGCATGTGGTTTGCCTTTTATGTTTCTAGGTACCTCTTCACACTTCTGTTCTCTGTTCTTCCATTCAGTTGACACCCACCCCCCCCCCCCCCCGTTTTTTAATTTTATTTTTTCATTATTCCCCTTGGAGGGAAGGACTTTTTAGTTAGAATTGGAACCCCAGCAACAGAGCTTTGGAAAGTGGGACTTAGATGACCTGCTGTGTGAGGGCGAGACTCTTGAATACAGCTCATTGGGGGGTGCCACAGGCAAATAATACATATGTTGCACAGTTTTCGAAAAATGCACTTGTCTCCTGGGTGGTCTTGGTACTTTCTTGAAGCCCAGGTCTCCAACTGGGCCTGCCCGGTGATGTGGTATAAATGTCCCAAATGATGGTCACATGGGCGAGAGAGTCCATGGCACGGCCCCCCTTGTGATGGTGTCAGGGGGCATTTCTGTCCCTTGCTGGGATTTTTGTGCCCACATGGTCTGAGGCCCACAGAGTCTGAGGTCTCTCTTCACTGGAGTCCCTCTTCTTTCAATGCCTGGAGGGGACGGTGGAACAAAGTGTGTCAGGAAAATCTCTGGCTGGGCCAGAGGTCCTCTTCCCTAGAGCTGGGGAGTCCCTCAGCCCTTCTTCTGTGGACATGTTCTAAGGTGGAATTAGCAGTGCCCTCCTCTTGAAGTGTAGGCAATGTGGTCTTCTTGTGGTGCTTCCTTACAAGGAGAAGCTTAGGGAGCTCCTACTGCCAGAGGCTCCTTCTTCTGGCCTCCCTAGGCTCCCACTGGCTGAGCAGCTGCCAGGTTTCCATGGGTCCCCCCTATGGACATGGCAATGAGAGACCCCAGAAGTCACCTACCTGGCTTCAGATGTACTTTACCTGGGCAGGCCTGAAGCTGGAACTGTAGGTCCTCATGGACCCTGTGATGATGGGTCACTGGCTGCCAAGAGGCCAGCCCGGAGGGGTGGATGGTAGTCACCCTCCCAGTGGGGTGGAGTGCCACTGGCTATGCAGGGATGGGTGGAGGTGGTGGGTAAATGCCTTGTGCACCCCTGCAGGTGTCCTTTTCATCCATGATGGGCGCGGTGGGTTTGGCCTGGCTGATGCTGTGGTCAGGCCAAGGTGTGGGCTTGAGAAAGTCAGGCAGGGGGAGGGGTACCGAGACAGGAGGGAATGCTGAGGGAAGGGAGGAAAGGGCCAGTGGTTCCCCCACCCTTTTTTCCCCCTTCCTTGCTGTCCCACTTTATGTCAGTAGTTTTTGTGCTAACCATACCTTGCCTCTGCCTTGATTTCTGCTCTGCCTGCCTTTAAGGCTAACAATGGTCAAGCTGTGGAAAACCTACAGCTTGTTTGTTTATTTTGTAGATGGCATGAGCAGACTGCAATCAGAAGAGGGGCTAGGAGGTAAGGTTCGAGTCTGCAAAGTTCACAGTGGATCGCAAGAAACTGCTGTTGAAATAATGAAACGCTGAAGTCCAGGAAAAATTTTGGCATTTAACAAGGAATTAGAAGGAGGCCTATTAAGCAAATATCTGTTTATCTACGCCAAAATGCTGACATTGCCACTTCTACACAATGCTCTTTTAATAATTGCAAACCTAATTTTAAAGCCTTTTTTTTTGTCCTGTTTAGGCTCATATGCTTTCTTTTCCATGGGCAGGCCAGTCTATTTGTGTTTGAATTAATCACCTGTCAATTGGGATCTAAAACACACACTTGAGTTATGCATTGCTTATTTCAATGCAGGACTGAATAAATAATTAAAAGTGAGAAGCAGTATAGCCAGGAGTTGAGAACATGAACCCTGGAGCTGGTCTCTTAGACTGGAATTTGGGTTTTTCCACTTATAAGCTGTGTGACCCTGGGCAAGTTACTTAACCTCTCTTCACCTCTGTTTTCAAAATATTAAGTGGTATGTGTTAATGATGATGATGACACGGTTGCCCATAGATCCCACTCAACCGTGATTTTTAATATATTCCAAGGATTTGTACTTTTCCTTTTAAGTTACTGCTTTCTGAATTTCTGCCAGTGAACTTCCTGCCAGTGGGTATGTCTTCATGCTGTCATTGTTCAGTCAGAAAGCTGTGGAAAGAGCACTGGGTTTGGGGTCAAAAGCCATAGATCCATCATAATTTGGCCACTTAGTGCCTGTAGACATGGCTGTGGTCCTATGCTCTGGCCCTGAGTGTCCATCTCTAACAAGTGCAATTGGCCTAGATAAAAGCCAAGTTATTCTTCCCTAATCATGATCCTCATGACACTCTAATCTCATTGTGACAAAAAAAAAAAGTTCAATTCAAGGCAATGTGCAATGTAATTAGAAATGGATAAAAAATATGATGATATGATAAATGCCCCTCAGGATAATTTCTGCTGGGACTAATAATACCCGGTATATCACTGATAATACCCAGTGTATCAGTTTCTGAGTGCTGCTGAGGCTCTTGGTGCCAGCCTAGAATGAAATGCTCTTGGCTTTGAAAGAGAATAGTGAGAAGTCAGGAACTGAGGGAGAGAGTCTTCCCATGCTTCGGTTTTGCTGGAGTGTTAAATTCGTGCTCTTTGGCAGTTTTCAGTGTCGCTGAGAAAAATCGATTCAACATCCCAGTGTGCTCCTGACTACCTATACAAGTAGACTTTACAAATGTCGATTGACCAGTGTTTTGGTTTGTTAAAGCTGCCAGAATGCAATATACTAGAAACAGAATGGCTTTTAAAAAGGGAATATATTAAGTTGCAAGTTTGTGGTTCTAAGGCTATAAAATGTCCAAACTAAGGCACCCAGATAAAGATACCTTGACTCAAGAAAGGCTGATGGGTCTGGAACACATTTTTCAGCTGGGAAGGCATGTGGCTGGGAACGCATGAAGGTGCTTTGGCTTTTGGTTTTCAGAGAGCTTCCCCAAGGTCATTTTCTTTCTGCATCTCCAGACATCTCCCTCTGTGTTGGCTCTGAAGCTTTTTCTGAAATGGTTCCCTCTTAAAGGACTCCAGTAAGCAGCCTCATCTTAAATGGGTGGAGACACATCTTCATGGAAATCACCTTGTCAAAAGGTCCCCCAACTACATTCAATGAGAATTAAAAAACGTGGCTTTTCTAGGGTACACAACAATTTCAAACCATCACACTAGTTATTTTATGGAGCACCTTCCATATGAATAAAAATGTTCTTGGTGTTCTAATGTACAAAAAATCATTTCATACCATATGTGCTCTGACGGAACTTGGCCTTAAGTAGAGCAACTACGTGTGACTTCCTTAAAAGCTAGATAACATCCCTGAAGTCAAGGAAAGATTGGGGGAACTGTTCCAGATCAAAGGATTAAAGAGACATGACAACCAAATGCAAATTGGAACTGAGTCTAAAATTGGAACTAAAGCTAGAAAGCATTGTGATATCGGGATTGGAACTGAATCTGCAAAGGACATTATTGAGAGAACTGGGGAAGCTTGAATGGGATTGTAATGAATTATTGTTAGTTTCCTACTTTTGCTGGTTGTATTCATTGTAAGTTGTGAAGGAGAATGTCTTTCTTTGTAGGAAATGTACACTAAAGCATTCAGGGGTAATGGAGTTCAGGTCAGCAACTTACTCTCAGGAGGGAAAAGTTCATCGACTTAGGGTGACCAAGAGTATTGGTTTGCCTGGGACAGTCCCAGTTTTAGCCTTGGCAATCCTGTGTCCAGGAAACCCCTCAGTCCCAGGCAGATGGCACAGGGTTGGTTATCCTATTCATACCATACCTGCCACTTTTCTGTAAGCTTGAGTTGTGACAAATTGACCTTGTTTAAGGTTAGATAATT
The DNA here is from genome assembly GCF_023851605.1 of Tamandua tetradactyla. NCBI lineage: Eukaryota > Metazoa > Chordata > Mammalia > Pilosa > Myrmecophagidae > Tamandua > Tamandua tetradactyla. The sequence continues at coordinate 114,220,223 of NC_135328.1, read as the reverse complement.
TAAACAATAATAATCCAAGCAAACAATATAGGCCTGGTTAGACAAGCAGCACATAATTTGGTACAATCAGTAAAGGCTGTAGTTGGCAAACGAGGTGATCGCGGTGACCTGGAATGGTGAGAGGTGGGTGGGGGTCCAGAACGAATGGTCCTGGAACTCTCCTCGCCTAACTCCACTACGGTGCACAGACACGGACCTGGTCCTGGGTCCATCAGTCACGATGCCCTTGACCAGGTTCATTGTTCCAAGCCTTAGTTTCCTCATTTGCAAAATAAGAATGTTGTCCAGTGGGTTTCACACGTTTTTCTCCGCAGTAGACCCCTTTGCTATGAGGATATTTCACATCTGACATGTAGTGCAACTGCTCTGGTTGAAGTGTGTGGAGGGTTTGCAGCTCTGCTATCCCCTCTGTCTCCCCTGAAGTCCCTCCTGCTGTGGCCTCTGAAACCCTTTGCAATCCTGGAGCTCTGTGTCTTTTAAACTAGAAAATACTCCAGGAAATATTTCTTTTTTATTTATAAACTCTCCCACTTCCCTCAAAAGTGCCATGATGCAAAAATGCCACGATGCAAAAAATGCCACGATACAGACATGGTATCTCTAGAAATTATTTGTCCGTGTACACAGATACATGTTTAAAGGTAAGGGATGCCCATACAGTGTTATTTAGTCTCAGCATTATAATTTAGCTTCCTTTAGTAGCCCTAGGAATGCATTTATTTATGAGATCGATTTCTTGTTGAACTTAGAGTCCAGTGCAATCTGAGGACATTCCAAGGCATTGGGGAAGGGGAAGAGTAGAAGACTAAGGCTAGGTCAATGGAAATGACCTTCGTGAATGTAAACAATTTTCTTCCCAAACCACCGACATGACAGTCATTATGTGTTTAGGACCCACAGACTGGGAAAATACAATGTCAAATTGTTTCTCTGAGGTCAGGAGTAATTTTATGGGACTTTGTATTTTATGAATTGCGGTGTTTGTTTATTATTCCAGAGACCTGTAGCTCACAAAAGGATTCTTCATTTGCTTGTGACAACTGTGACTTACCCCGCCCCCAGGGGTCTGCAGCCTCCTGGTTCAGCCAGCTTCTTCTGGCTAAAATCTCTCTCAGCTGGAAGCCTCTACACATGCTGTTCCTTCCGCCTGAAACATTCTTCCCTATTTCCTCTTGGCCAGGCTAACTGTTGTATGGCTTTCAAGTCTCAGCTGAGATGCCATCGCTCCAGGCGGCTGTTGAAGTGCTCTCCTCTGGTAGACACCCCCACGACCCTGTAGTTCTAACATCACACATGTCACTCATCCAACAGGAAGAACGGGTATTAATTCCCCCCTCTCTCTGAGTTATGTGTCTAAATAGGCTAAGTTTCAGTAAATGGGGAGACCTTTGGATAGGGTGGCTTGAAAAAGCTGAGACTAAATCTGATATCCCCAGTAAGGGATGGTGTGAGAAGCTGGGGTGCTAAACTGCAGGGGTGCAGGGGTCTGGTGGAGAAGCTAGGAGAAGCACCTGTTGATTAGAACCAGAGGCACTTCAAAGAAAGACATGTTACATGGGGGCTTATGAAGTTGTACACTGTGGGTTGTGCGGGAAATCTTCAGAAGGGCTCATATAAAGTTATAAGTGCTATGTTTAGATTTCTTGTAGGAAAAGTAACCCCACAAAAACTAATGGGGTCCAGTTCCCATGCGGTGTGTGGCTAAAATTAGAATCAGCAGCATGTTCCACTAAACAGCCATATACCAGATGTCTGTCTGCTCTCATCTCTCCCCAGCTCTAGACTCCTGTGCACAACACATAATAGGGCCTCAGTAAATGTCAACTGCATTGAGAAATCTCAGTTTTAGACCAGGGCATGGAGTGGCTACTGACCGCTTTGAAAGAATCATTTTGAATTGGGGAATATTCTGACAAGGTCAAATGAATACTCCAAGAAATCAGGCGAAGTCTGGGAAAGACTTTCTTAGCCCCAACGCAGAGTCAGGTTAAGTCTGAGGAGAGCGGTGTGAGAAGTTTCGAGATGGCTATTTACTCAGTCCTCCATAATAAAATGGTAGTGATTGTTTTCTAACATCGAAAGAACCACTTTAGAATGTCCTGGTTCTCGTGGAGCTGTGGCCAGAGGGGCAGCTCTGAGCCCAAAGTGGAGAGCTCACCACTGAGCACCTTGAGAGATGCAGAGGACACATTTCATTACTTGTGATTCACAATGGAGTCGAAAAGAGCCTTGGATTTGGGACCAGAAGACCTGACTTCTGGCCTTGGCTTGGCGTCTGGCAGTTCTGTGTCTGGATGAATCCCTGTTCTCTGAACCTCACCACATCTGACACCCTCTTAGGATCAAGGACAAGATCAAAGCAGAGATCTTGTGGAAAGTTGCTGCAAATATAGGACTTAAATCTCTTATCACTATCAGTCATGTATGCATTCCTTTCTTTATGCATCCAGAAATTTCCAGGGGCTGACCATGTGGGGTAGAAGATCTCTGTGTAGTGGTGTATTTTTTTAATTGGTAATTTTCAAATTATTGGAAGTGCCTCAGGAGAGAAATATGTGATTTAGGGGAAGAAAGAAAGGAGAAGGAGAAGGAGAAGTTTAGTCTTAAAAACCTGGCCCGTGTGAAGGATAAAAGACTCTGATGTGTTAATTTGTTATTGTGGCTGTTTTAAAGCACAGGTTTGCCAGAGTTCTAGTTTTGATGATCTGCATATTAGATTGACAATTGACCCTGAGGCTTTTTGGCTTTGCTGCTGAATCTGGAGCCTTCTCTCCATCTTCCTGTCCTGTATCTCAGGTTTTGGCAGAGTACGTAGGAAGGATAAATTGGTATGAGGTGTTTGAACTGAGTGGTTCTGAATATTCTCTCCTTGTCTTCTTCTTCCTTCCTTCTATTCTAGGCTTTTCTTTTTTGAAAAACAAAAATCCCTGTTCCATTTATAAAAGTCAAAATAGCTTATATACTTGGTAAAAAAAAACATTAAATAGTAAAGTCTTGAAATAAACTAGGCTCACCTTATTTAAAAGTCATATTATATATTATATTCACTTAACTGGCATATTTCCTACTGAAAGACAAAACTAATCTTTCTTTTTCAGTGACTGAGACCCTAACTTGGCTGAGTGCAATAAAATACTAATGGAGAAGTTTCTCTTCATTTCCCTTGCTGCTTCAGTTACCTGCTCTTGCAGTTACGAAACTGTCCTCCAGTACTCAGTGAAATGTTAATGGGGTTGTTGGATGTTAGCGGGCATGGTAAGGCCACAATGTAGATAGAAGTATCATTAATGGGGTGTTTTTGTAAATGTCCCACCTTTTTGTTTGCAGATGGATCCCTCACCCCCAACAGTGACTGGACATTCTCCACGGAATGAGGCAGACACCCCTCAAACCTGTGACCTAAAGGATCTACGAGCTAAGCGTGTAGCTTACTACAAAAGCATTGGAATCATCAAGGGTGATTCTTCCAAAATTGGCAACCAACCAGTGTCCTCAGCTTCCCAAGACACCAAAGGGAAACACTCAGAAAATCAGAACTTCAACCTGGGAAGCCTGCAGAAATCACCTCACTATTCAGCAAGTGGAAAGGAACCTATAGTCCATGAAGAGTCCCAGGTAGTTCCTGGAGAAGCAGAGCAGGACCTGGGCCAGATGACTGGAGAGGGGCACAGGAGAAGGAGCTGCCCCATGGAATTGGATTTCCAAATGTTGGCTGATCCCTCAGTACCTGAGACCCAGAAACTGCAGCATGTTATAAATTGGGCGCAAAAGTTCTTATCCAACTCTCCAGAAGAGCAGGGGTTGAAGAGTCCCAGAATGTCTTTAGGCCACTTACACTCTAACCTTTGCCAAAGTGCAGAAGCTGTAGGTAGTCAGAAAGATGTCCATCTGAGATCATCCGTTTCTTCACCCCTGCTCAGAGGAGACCAGGCCAGCCCACGAATAGACCTTCACAACTTCTCTTTAAGGCCCCCAGAGAACTTGTCAGAAATGGACTTGTCTTCAGAATTTCCACATTCCTTTCTGAAGTTGAGTTTTCTTGGCAAGCAGTCTCATGGGTGTCAAGAAACTACAGTGAAGAATGAGAGGGAAAGAAGAGCTGCTGGGTCCCCTGCTAATAGTTTTAAGCAGACAGATTCTGCTCAACAAAAGTGTGATCGAGCAGGAAATACACGTATTCAGAACCCAGATGAGGAAGACACATTTCCTGAGAGACTGAGGATTCAGGCACAAATCAGAGACACTTCTGAAGAGAGGAAGGTTTTAGAGGAAACTGGACAGAGCCCGCCCAGAAATGGTTACTTCTGGACTCCACTGAGTGACAGCTCAGAAGAAGAGTGTTTGGATGGTTCTGGGGATAGTGAGAGCACATTTAGAAGGGGAGTGCAAGGTAGGAAGTGTGAAGAGTTTGTAGGGTTTGCATTATCTTCCACACATGATAGCACACCAGTGTCACAAACCACAATGCTGGAGAGTGATGCTTCGTCCCCTGGGGACACACCCCTGGAGGCAGACAGGAGAGGACATTTCAGAGGAGCAGCACCTACAGGGACACCCAAGGACATTGAGGAAGAGTCCAAGGTAGAGAGCTCCAGAGGCTTCCGCCATATGGCAGTCCCCAAACAGGGACTGTCCAGAGTGCAATTTACATCCCCCTGTGACAGCTCCAAAGGAAGGGGAAAGGAATCAGACCATATGAAGTTCTCCTTGGGGTCCCCCCACTCTCATATTCACAGTAAAAATAAGTGGAAATGTGGCACCATGGAGAGAGAAGGAGGGACATTTCTAGGGAGAGTACCAAGAGGCAGCCAAAGCAGTAGTGTCCCGAGATTGGTTAAAGGCAGCCCTCCATTCATAACTCAGAGGCAGCTGGATCTAACCCATCCTGAAGGTTCAGCCCCTCAAGTTCCCAGCCTTTTGCTAAATTCCTCAGAGGATCCCTCAGAGAATGTTTTAGTACATAAATGTTGGGACTCTGATGTCTTCCATGAACCTGCTGCAGATTCACACAGCTCCCGGTTCAGTGAATCATCACCAGCTGGGGCACACAGCCTGTCTGTGCAGACACACCAAGTGATCACCAGGAAAATGTCTCAAGAGCAAAAGGAAAAGACAGTACCTTCAAGTCACCATATTTCCAGAGGCATTTCCAAAATTGCTCGGAAGGGCTCCTTCCCATGCCAGGATATTGGCGATGGTCCTTCCTGGAGTGTACTGGAGACATATGTCTATTATTTGCATATGCTGGACAAGATCAGGGGTCACTCTTCGGAAGAGGAGAACTCCTCTCTGCCTTTCCAGAGGACTGGGCTGTCTGAATCTGAGTCAATGATCACTTCTCTAAAAGGGAAAGGCAGGTTTAAAGGGGCCGGCCTGGATAGGAACACCAAGGGATGGAAGGATGAGTGTGAGAGTGATGTAGCCATGGATGGGGAGGGAGACACCGATCCACAAGCACAAGGCTGTGCAGAAGAGGGAGGTCTGCAAGAGACCAGCTTTTGGAAACCTCAAGGCAATTATGGTATGAAACGAAAGTGAGCAAAAAACCCCTCATGAGCAGTTAATTTACTGGCACTTGTAAAATGTCCTGTACCATTGGGAATGAGACACAGACTTCTGGCTTCATCACATATTTGCTTTATGACCTCTTTTTCCATAAATACAAAATTGGGAAAAATTATTGGAATAGCATTTAAGCTGTTGGATATTATGCAAATATTGATTTAATTTTGGCAGAATGAAAGCCAATAGCTAATAAGAAGTAATTTTATAAAATAGTTATTCTGAAAGGTAAACTCTCCACCATCTTTCTGGTCCAATGTATATCTTTTAGATGCTTGCTTTTTCTGTGAGTGTGATGATACTATTCATTTTGCTGCCTTGTCGTTTGCAGCATTTTATGTCTTTCATCTAAAATACATTTTAATAACCAAGGATTAGAAAATAGAATCTGCCTCTCCAATTTGAGTATTGTGCAGCTAGAAAATGATTATTTCATTTTCATTTTATGGAACAAGCCCAGGTTATGAATTTAAAATACCTTGCTAAATCCGTACGCAAGAATATTTTCTTACTTGAATTCCTTATATTTCCTTGTGTTTTGGAACTAGGTTACATGATTCATGATAAATAATAGGAAAATACAGCATTCTAAGGCTATTTTGAGAAACAGCTGATATATGAAATGGTGTAAGACACATTTTGTCAAAGTATGCACTTAATATTCTTATAAGATTTGGGAGGTTGAGCAAAATGCTTTCCATCCGTAGAGAGTGACAGTTCATTGGCAAAGTAAAATCAATGTGTTTAATAATAAAAAATGAAGATTTTGCAACTTCATATTTTATACTTTTAAGGAAGTTATGCTCTCCTACTCCTAAAATGATGTCCAGAATCCCCTGCTGTGGAGGGTACTGTGAAATATCTAATGCTATGTGTTCATCTTATATACACAGAGATGTGAAGTTAAGGTTTGACATCTCTTTTGTTTTGTCATATACTATTAACATTTAAATAGCTAATAATCCGCCTTGGCTGTCTTCTGAGAAATTAGTTAGTATTCTAGTTTATACAAAGAACTGAAGTTAATTGTCTGGTGAAGACCTTCTACTATCTATCTAAGATAATAGGCAGAGAGCTATAAGAAATGCAAAAGGAAAAAACAGACAGTTATTCCAGTGTATGAAGTTCCGTAAGCAAAGTACAAAAACAGTGCTTAGAAATCAAAAGAAAGGAAAGTAATTGTACTGGTGGAGTCAGGGAAGGCCTTAAATATTTAGCAAATAAGCAAGGGGGTTTTGAAGTATGGATAGAAGTTTAACATGTTAGAAAAGGAATTCCAGTTGGTGGAAATAGCATGAGCACAGTCATAGAGGTAGGATGTTTGGGTTTTGTTAAGGGAATGATGAGTTATCCGATGTCATTGAATATATTAGTGAAGATTCTTTGGTTGCAAGTCATGGAAACAACTTCAAAAGAAGATATATTGTGTTCACTTACTTCAAAATTTGTTCAGACTTCATCCAGCAACTCAATCCATATGACATTTGCACCCAGTCCCTTTGTATTCCTTGGCTTTGTTTCTAAAAGAGCAAGAATTCTTGTCCAGATTTCATACTGTGTTTGGTTATAGGAAACCTGTAGATGTGTCTCCTTAAGCAAACTTTTCCGAAGATTTCCTAAACTTTGTTTTCTGTTTTTGTTTTGTTTTTCCTGAGATCCTTAATGAGGAATGTAATATAGAAATGGAAGTCAAAGGACTTAGGTCTGAGTCATGGCTTGCCCCTTTTCAACTGAGTAGGTTTGGTTAAGTTACATAGTCAAAGTTCCACATCTGCAAAATGGGTATGTATTTGCCCTCCCTACTTTGAAATATTATGTGTTGGGAAATAAATGAAGAAAGTATATAGAAGTGCTTTGAAACTTATAAAGTGTGATGCACGTGGTTAAAAGATTTATTTTAACTACAGCTTTATTGAGTGAATTGGGCAGCATCTCATCCAAAAAGTAGAAGGGAGCTCCAGTAAGGAGGTGGAAAGGGGACACTTTTAAAAGGTGAACATGACAACTAGCATGGAAATTTTCTTATTGGCAGATGTTAAATTTGTAGTTTACATAGGGGGATCTTACAGAGATTTACACTAGTTACTAAGGTATGTCCCATCTGATAAATGCTCTCTCCTGGACTGAAACAGATTGATCACTAGGTGTTGCTTATCTGTAGGGTGTAACTGTTGTTCTATTCTGTCAGAAAGTTGCTGCAGCTCTATTATTTTTGTCTTCTGGAAAACCCTCTCTCGAAAAGGGGTCTGTCCTGGCAACGCCCACTGCAGGCAGACATTTGATTTTACTTAACAACATGTAAGATAGAGTTAGTAAAAGTAATATTAATAATATGGCTATTTGATGCATCCAAACCTATCCTAAAATGATCAGACCTTTTTGGCATGTGTTTTTGCTCTTCTTTTAAAACAGTCCCATGTCATTCATTGCCACCATCATCATCACCACTAATCAGAATGTTTATTATGTACTTACTCCATGCGTACCATCACATTGCATGCAGTATCTCATTTATTCCTCCCAGCAGTCAATTTTATGGATGTTCCTGAGCTCAGAGACGTGAAGATCTTTTCCAAGATCACACAGCTACTAAGAGGCAGAGCCAGTGTCCAAACCTAGGGTCCGATAAAAGAACTCTTGCTTTGAATCCCTACAATCACTTCCTTTCTAAACAACTGTTCTTCAGTCCTGTAAATCTTCAAATACCACATTTCTTAACAGTTCTTGCCCATATCCATATCACAATAGCTTTAAATTCTTTCATTTCCTACAAAATTCTGTTCAGATTTCCAGTTGCTCTGAATGTCATCCCTAGAATGTGACTGTGAACTTTTTTTTTTTTTTTTTTTTTTTTTTTTAAGGAAAGACAGAGAGAAGGAAGGAAGGATAGAAGGAAGGAAGGAAGGAAGAAAGGGAAACATTTTTAAACATTTTCTTGTTTTTATTGTATTCTGTTTCTCCGTTTTTGTTACATGGGCTGGGGCCGGGAATCGAACCGAGGTCCTCCGGCATAGCAGGCAAGCACTTTGCCCGCTGAGCCACCGCGGCCCGCCCGTGACTGTGAACTTTTGGTTGACTGTATTTCACCGTGAAGACATCTGCATGTTTTTTGATGCTGGTGTTTCCCAACTGCGCAAACCAGAAACCTGAGGTCATCCCTGTCTCCTACCTCTGCCTCATCATCTATGTCTTTGTTCTAACTCCAGATCCCTGGCAGTTTTTACCTCTAAATATTGTTGTTGTTTGAATCTAGCTTCTTTTCTTCATCCTAATCTCTTGTTACCATCAACTTTCCCCTGGAGGTATAACCTCCTATCTTGTCCCTTCTTAAGCACTCTATTCTCACTTGGGTCTGTTCTCCACACTGTCAGAATGATCTTTTCCAGACAGCTTAGGTCACTCTGCAATGGATTGCTATTGCCCTTTGGGGAAAGATTAACCATAGTAACATATTAATATGGTTCTACCTCTGCCTCTTACCCTCTTTGCTCCAGTCACAGGGTCTTCTTCAGTTCCTCTACTGCAGATCATTCTCTCCCTTCCCTGAAGCGTGGCACTTGCTCCCGGAGCTCCTCCCCACCACCAGCCCTTCACTTACTTGAATGATACACGCTCTTCAGGTCTGAGCTTGAACTATGCCCCCACTCTCAGACTGGAGCTGGCCTACTTGCCCTTTGGCTCCAAGGCACCCTGGTTTTCTCCTTTAAGGAACTTATATGAAAGTTGATTAAGTATTATGTAAGGAGGGTTCATTAGGCAGGACCAAAGCTGTCCAGCACGCGATGGTATTAAAATGCTCAAAAATATTTATTGAATAAATAAGTAAATAAATGTGGAGGTAAATGAAAAGTTTGTTGGAACCTATCCTCATTTTTAGTGGCTTGCTATACATCTATCACCTATCTGTCTGTCTTTCTATCTATCTATCTATGTATCTAACTATCTAACCTATTTATCCGTCATCTATCTAATCTAATCTAATCCATCTATCATCTATCGATCTTATCTGTATCTATCTGTCATCTATACATCTATCTATTTTATCTATCATCTAGTTATCTAATCTGTCAATTATCTATGAGATATATGAATTCTATATGTATAATAATTCAACTTTGCTAGATTTAAGAGTTGAGTTGGGTTCTTTTGAGAGAATAGTCCTATAAGTATGTTTTTCTCTTTTAAGCACTGCTTTCTTCTAAAGCCATTTTAGCTAAGAATTTTCTAAAATATATTAGAAAGCCTTCTACCATATCAAAATATGCTGGTCTTAGTTAGTATTTTACAAATCTGCATTATGAATATTCATGATCCAAAGTTGTGGGGTTTTTTCCTATCATCATCACTGCATCTTTGCAGCTGTCTTAATGTCTGTTTTCTAAAATCCTTCTCCTTCCAATCTGCTTTAAATTTAGAAATTAATTGAACATACTTGTTAATCTTACATGTTAAACGAGAGTTAATCGGGCTTTGAATGAAAGCCCGAGGAGCAGAGTGCTGGATGACGCAGTGTCGTGTAAGCGCGTTCCATCCATGCTCTGGTCTGGCTTCTGAATGTGCTGGAGTAGACACCCACCTGATCGCCAGGGGAGAGGGATGTTACTGTATATGCTTGTGTGTTTAAGACCTAAAATATTTAAAATGGAACACAAAACACTCGATAAATTGGTGTGAACAGAAACCAAGCATGAAGTTGTACCAAGTAATTTTCCTTCCTTACTTATAGAGTTAGAGCTTTAAGAGACAATTTGTTTATAGTTAGGAAGGGAGAAGTAGAAAAAAAATCTTATTAATATGTCCAATTAGCACAACTGTTCATGTGACTGTGCCCTGGTATTCTCTACTTTTGAGGCACAATTTAAAATTATTTCAGCAAAATAGGATGATAGAAGTTTACTTTCCTCCCTGCTAGGAATCCTGTGCTGGCTGTCACTTGACACCCTGCTGCATCTTTTTGGTGCAGTTTGAGGCTGGATGGAGGAGGCTGTGTGGAGGAGAACTTCATTCCAGTTAGGGCTCTGCAGGAACCCTCAACAGCTAGAGTGGGTTAGACTGATCTGACTTGCTAGCAGGTGTCCTTCCTTCCTAGCTTCTCCAAGATTCTCCCGAACCTGTGTCATTGGCTGAAGTGGATGGCCTTTCTACAGAGGTGAACGCCAACTACTCATAGCATAGTTGCCACTATGAGTAGTGGCATTCCCTGGTTAGAACGTGAATTAAGCACATTCTAGCAAAAGCCACTAAGTACAAAGCTCCAGCGTCTACCTTGACTCCTTGATTCCTTGCCACCTCTGGGCGAGTCAATGGGATGCCATCTTCAGAATGGCAACTTCCCCTCAGTCTCCTCTGCTTGGTATCTTTAGGTAATGTCTGTCTTTTCTCACTTCAGGGCACAACCAACCTGGACATGACTTAAAGAAAGCACATAACAAATTTACGTGCCACAAGCAGGCACTGCCTTAGGCACTGGGATACAGCAGTGAACAAACACACAAACCCTCCCCCCTGCCCTTCATGGAGCTTCCATTCCCTATAGGGGAGATGGAAAATGAAATGGACAAAAACAAATAAATAAGCCATAAAATGTTTAAGGTTTTACGGTGGCGATAGAAATTTTGCAGGAAAATAAATCAGCCAAATGGGAAAGGCTGGGTTGGGATTGCAACTTTAAAGATGGTGGCCAGGGGCATCTTGTTGAACCGATAATTGAATAAAGACCTCATGGGAAAAGCTAGGGAAGGACTTTGTGAACAGCAACTGGCCAGTGCAAGGGCCCTAACTGGGAGCCTTCGTGGTGTGTGTTTTTTGTTTTCTCTGGGAATTGAACCCGGGTCTCTATCATGGCACGTGATAACTCTGCCACTGAGCCACAGTTGCTCGCCCCTTCTTGGTATTTTTAAAAAATATCTTTTCAGGACAATTTTGTGTGTGTATGTGCATGTGCACACACAGACATATTCTTAGCAAATTAACACAAATACTATCTACTACTTTCTTACTTAGACATGTCCATGTCTCAGTCTTTCTTCCATATCAACAAACAGGTCTACCTTATTTTATCCCATGCTTTGTATTCCACATGGTATGTGTGCCCTGAGTGTTTAGGCAGTTCCCCACTGGTGTACTTTTAGGTTGTGGCTAGTCTCATAGCCCTGGCCAGAAAGTGAAGAGACATTTATTTTCCTTGCCACGCTTCTGCTCTCCTCTCCAGTCTCGCAGCTTTGCCACACAGTTGTGTCTTGGCTTCTCTCTTACCAACACCTGTGCCCTACCTGCTTTTATCTTCCCTCTAGCCCTGAGTTCTAGAAGGAACTGTCCACACTTATTCCCACGTTTGAGTCTTCAATACAATGTCAGACTGTTGCTGACTGATGTCCTATGTTTGCTCACTGATCTGGACGTGGAAGGAAATCCACGTAAGAGGATTCAGAAATGCATCATACTGGGCATGTCACTGACACTTTTGCTGTCACTTACTGACATTCTCTTGCTTCATTTCTTCCAAAGTTTGCATTTGATTCTGAAGCAAACTCAGCTGGAATCTGAATGGACCTCAGCAGCACTGAGTGTGAACGTGACAGTCTCATTCTGGCCTCTAGTGGACGATGCTATCACAACATGCTGCTTACCCACGTTGGCAATCCCTGTTGCAAACAAGCTGTGGCAGTGTGAGCCATTCAATGGCTGTGTACAGACAGATCCATTCCTGTAGTTAAAAATATGTAATTCTGTGGAACAGATCTCTAGTAGGAAAATGAAATTGACACATGTCAAATACTTTTTTGAAAGTCAAAGATTTCTTTTTTGATAACTTCTCAGCCTCCAGCTTCCAGATGTGCAATCCATTTTGTCTCCCTACCTAAAATCCTGCCAGATTTTTGAGGAGCATTGTATCTTATTTTGTTTGTGGGAAGCCTTGGAAATACTTGTGAAATAGCAACTAATAACAAAGGTAATTTGGGACAGAAGGCTTTCATTGCTTAAAACAGTCATTTGACATTTGTGACACATATATCTGTAAGCAGAGGTATCTTTTGGAACAATTCTCTTGCTTCTTTCATTGTCAAAATATTTTTAAGGATTTTATTCATTGTATAGTAAAGTATTGTTTCTAAAAAGAAGACACCATAGGTGAACATTTTACCCCTTTCCCAATCTATTTTTAACTTTTAAAATTCAGTGGTAACTGAAAGATATGCATTCTGCATTTTGCCACCCTTTTTGGCTTTGTCTTCTTCATCCCTGCTGTTCAGGATCCTGTGATACCCCAAGCATGGGGAGCTGAAATGTCCTCTGTGGAGGGGCATGCTGAGACTAGAACACAGTCTTGTTTCCCAGGCCTATTAAGTGGGGCTCATACTGCCTGAAATGCTGTTGACCTTAGGCAAATGGTCTGTGGTAAGTGCTAGGAGGGACCCAGAGGTCGTCCATCATCCCAGGAATTGGCTTCTTGAACAAAAACCTTTCCCGCTGTCTCCGTGTGGTGCCACATTAGTTGGGCCAGTGGGTTAAGGAAATGGGGCTGTTCTCTGGGGTCTGCCATCTGGGCAGCTGGCATGGTGGTCTGTCCATATTTAAGGACACAGAGTGTGAAAGTGAAAAGCATTGAATTATGCACAAGGAAAGGGGCAGAACTGTTGACATTGCATTTTTTAGGCAGTAGAAAGGAATGAGGTCTGTTGAGTTGTCGTTAATGTTATAAGCCATAGAATCCAAGTGCCTCTCATGGTGCGTAAATTATGTGTCTTCAGGCAATTCTATTAAGAAATCTTATAAAGACTCTTGATGTTATATACATGAACTGTGATTACTCAAGTGTACAAATAATATGGTCCAAAGAGTCAGCAAGAAGTCATTTTTTCTGGAAGCATCTTTTAGACCAGTGCACAATAGCCATTATTTGTTCACCAATGGGAAAATTTTAAAGGGGAGAGGAGATCTTACAGTGCTGATGATGAAGTTAAGGAGATATCCAAAAGAACTTCCAAAAGTCGATTATCTCTGACATGCAAGCTTAAAACACCCGCCACTGTCAAGCAATCACTTTGTTTCTCTGCACTTTTATTGCCATAGATTTCAAAACATTTCAAGAACAAGCACAGCTGAAGCAGAAGAGAGACCTTCCACTGAGATTTATCCCACAGCTTTTGCTGTTGGTAGGAGGCCAAGGAATTAATAAAGTGGTCAGATCTGTCAGGCGGACAGAAAGGAAGAAAGAACAGTTGCTTATGCCAGACCAAATTAAAATTTAAAAACCTGGAGGAACAGATAAGCAGGGATGAAGAAAGGGAAACTAGGTCCGTGTTTCTCAAACTTATAGCATGATCAAATCATTTTTGGGTGAGCGCTTCTGAAATCTTTGGTTTCAGGAACAATCTTTACACTTTGCTCCCTGAATTACTTATTTCAGAGTCATCAACCGGTGCCAATGGCATTACTTTTTATAATGTGCTTTTGCTTCTCATCTTCTTGCCACCACTTGAGCAGAGTGGATGTGCCAGGCCCAAACCCTAGCAGCACTCTGTGATAACAGATAAACTTGCCCATCAGAACTGCAGCAAGGATTTGTCTTCAGATGAGTCTTTCTGTGGCTCTTGAGGACTGTGTTTACACAACGACAGAGGAGATGTTTCATGAAGTGGTAAAGCAACGCCTGTTCTCAGTGAGTTCCAGAAGTGGAAGGGACCGGTGTTCATGCAGCTTGTACCTTGGCTTCTGCCATTGGCTATTTTGTTCAGTCCTTTTAGTGACAAGGATCACAGCTCCTTCTTCCTGTTTAGGGAACCTTGGGCTCTTCATTAAAGGAACAGAACTAGATCATTTTTTATCATTTCAAGGTTTTGAGTAAAGATGGAATTGATCTGACGGCATTGAATTTCCAGGTCTGCAGTTAACGTCTTGCCTTCTGAGTTACTATAAAGATTGATTTGCACATATCACAGCCAGAGTTCTAGGGAGGCAATAATTAACACTTCTTTCTTCCCCTCCCAGTTATGGCACTGCAGGAATCTGACAGAGAGAGATTACAATGTCAGCTTTTTTTTTTTTTTTTTTAATAGCAGCAGCATAGCTGTGGTTACGGGCTCAAATTGGTATCACACTTATGAGACACTAGGAGGTTTTAATCTAATATCATGTTTTAATAGCTTTATGGAAAGGTACAAAGACACAGAATCTTCATCATATCATGACATCTAGCAGCTACACAAGAATCAGTTCTTTTCCCTCGTCCCACAGAGGAGGTGTTTTCTGGCTACCATGGACGAGACCTTTGGTGTGCATGGGTCACCTTGGCACAGAAGAGCTGCGGCTCATTTTCCCCATCAATCTTGCATGTCACCCTGGTCTTACAGGCCAAAGGCCCATGTGCCAACCTACCGCTTCCCCAACACAGGTGCAGAGTCACTCATTTATCTGAATTCTGTTGTCTAAGGAAACCGCTCTGAGAGAGACCAGGGAATTGTGGGGGCTGATGATAACTCTTTACTTACTGTTACTAAGATACAATGTCTCCAGTCGAACTCCTGACCCCTCGCCCCACCCCAGCCTGCTCCTTTGGCAGTCTTCCCCAGTGCTGTCAAATCTGACATCCTCTGCCAGGCACGCAGGACAGCATCTTGGAGTAACCCGTGGCTCCTCCTTTCTTTCACTGTGTCTACTGCTGCCACACTGGTTTAAGACACCATCATCTCTTCTTGGATTATTTCAACAGCCTTTCAGCTGGTCTTCCTGCTTTTCGACCATGCCCCCTGCATTCCCACTGCCCACTGCCCCCATCCATAGGCTATTTACACATGGCAGCAATAGTGAAAAAAAAAAAAAAAGAAAAGAAATATGTTATTCCTCTGCTCCAAGCCATCCAGTGACTTCCCCTTCCAGAAGTTAAAGCCAAATCCATGCAGTAGCTTAAAGGACCTTACTCCTTATCACCTTTCTGTCGGCCTCCCCTGTACTCCCTCTCTCTGACTGGCTCTCTCTAGCCTCTTTATAGTGTTTCTAACCCCTCTGTCCACTGAAAGCCCATGCTTTTTTCTGGAGCCTGTTTTGGTTTGCTGAAGCTGCTAGAATGAATGTAATGTATCAGAAATGGAATAGCTTTTATAAAGGGAATTTATTACATTAGAAATTTATAGTTCTAAGGCCATAAAAATTGTCCAAACTAAGGCACCCAGAAAAAGATACCTTGACTCAAGAAAGGCCAATGTCTGTTACATGGGAAGGCATATGGCTGGTATATGCTGGTCCTTGTTCATGGTTCCATTGCTTTCAGCCAGTTGAAGCCAGTGGCTTCCTCTCCAAATGTTTGTGGGCGTTCACTTACTCCACCGGGACACAGCTCTGAGTTTTGGCTGGCTCAGCAGCTCATGGGAAGGTACGTGGTGATGTGTGTTGGGCCCTGCCCATGTCTAGGCATCTGCTCTCTCTGTCAGCACCCCAAGCATCTCCAAACATCTATGTCTCTGCCAGCCCTAAAGCAACTGTTCTCCAAGCTTCTGCATCTGAGATTTCTCCAAATGATTTCCCCTTTTAAAGAACTCTAGTAAACTAATCAAGACCCACCTTGAACGGGTAGAGTCACATCTCCATCTACCAAAAGGTCACACCCACAATTGAGTGTGTAACATCTCCATGGAAACAACTTAATCAAACAATCCCACCCTACAAAATTAAATGAGCATTAAAGAACCTGGCATTTCTGGAGTACACAACAGTTTCAAATTGGCACAGAGCCCTTGTTAGCAAATTGTTTTTCCTGGTGATTGAAAGTTTGAAATCCACTGACTTAGCACAAATTCCTAGGACAGCTTTTCCCTTCTTTGAATTAAATGTGGTTATTTATGGTCTCATTGGAGCTGCAGGGATATTTCCTTATTAGACTTGAGGGATATGTGGCTGTTTGGTTTCCTCTGATTGGATTTATGTGCTAAATTTCTTCTCTTTTTCTAGGATCTGTGGTGAAATTCTTTTGTAAGAATGTGCCTCAAGATGTGAAGAGAGAAACTGAGGTACCCAGGCCATGTACTGCATGAATAATCAACATCATGATCTCATTGTTATTTTTAAAAATTTGGAATAGTCCCTGTGTTTTCAAGGGAGGGTGCTTTCTTGAGTAGGAAAAGCATTTGTTAACTGCACAGGTATGGGACATGGTAGATGGAAGAGGCTGATAAAGTTCTGAGATGCAGTTTTTACTCAAGCCAGGTTAGAATTTCAGGGCTTTTTTAAAATTTGTTTTGTTTTTTGTGCTTTTTTTTGCATGGGCAGCACTGGGAATTGAACCCGGGTCTCTGGCATGGTAGACGAGAAATCTGCCACTGAGCCACCGTCGTACCAGCCTGTTATTTTTCAAATCCCAGCTAGGGTTGCTTTAATAGCATTGTGGCAATTAGAGTGAAAATCTCTTTAAAGTGGATTATTTGTAATTATGGATATAAACAAATGCTCTAAGGCAGGTGGGAATCTTGGCAAACAGCCATGCCTTTTCCAGGTGTTTCAGCTCTCTTATATCAATACTCTTGGTTTTATAAATTCTAATATGCAATATTAACATCATTAAGCACCAAAATAAAAAGCAAAACATTCACAAAGTAAAGATATTGCAAGTTGTGAAGTTCATAATGCTAAGTAAAATGAAAGGCTAAAAATATCCAGCTGAATCCTCAAAGATCTGAAATATCACATAAGTTCACAAAGAACGGATGTTTTGGTGTGTGTCTGTGTGTGTGTAGATAGATGCCCATCGATGTAGAAATAAATGGATAACGTACAGATGATTTTTTTCTGATGAACACATTTTAACATAGTTTCGATATTAAAAATACAGTGTTTTTTTCCCCCACTGTTTCAAGGAGCATGTTTTCTATGAGGCTTATACTGTGCATGTATTTGAGATGCAAATACTTCATGTAACGGGGATAACAAATTAAAATATGGGACCCTTTGCAGTCTTTCTGGCTTCTTGACTCCTAGAAGCTTGTGCAGATGACTAGAATACTGTGTGAAAAGTTCTGCAGAAATGAAGAAATAGGCCACTGAGATTTTATAACTGAAAGGGATGAAACTTCTAAGAGCAGGACATAATTTATCCAGAAAGGCAGGGAAGTGGGAATGGGTGGGGAGAACATTTTGGGGAAGTTTAAAGAGAGCAGAAAGCCTGGTCTCAGGGACTGCTTCACAGTTGTAAGGAGGATTGAAAGAAAGTTAGATGGGGAAGCAGGTATTGAGGAAGTTTTACTGGAATTTGATCCCCCTTTGGTATGTTTAGAAAAAAACCCCAATAAATATTTGCATTGCTTCTTAAATTATTTTTGATGGTTGAATTGAGGTTTAGTTGAATGAGTTTCTCAGGATAGACTTTAGAAGACGCACAGGCACTTTTTTTTTTTTTTTCACATAACCTTGCAGAATCCTGGATTGAAGGTGAGCATCCCAGATTTATCCTAGAATTGAGATGAGAACAAATTTGTCACATAGATTCCTATCTATGGAATTTATAAGATTATGGAGTGAGCAACAAGACATGAAATATGATCGTTTTCAGAGTTACGTGGAAAGTCGGAAGGGTGCCATGCTGAAATTGAGATGATAACTTTTTAGAGAATACGTGGGTTTAGGACTAGATGCTCCAGGAAGGAGTTCAGAAACGGGAACATTTGAAAAACTTTCTAATAAAAGTGACATGTGGGAATTGGACTTTTAAAATAATAATCTTTCTTCTTATTTTTTTAGAACCACTTTAGATTTACAGAAAAAGTGATAAAATAGTTCAGAGAATTCCTGTATACCTCACACCAAGTTTGGGTATTAGATTTTAACTCAACCCCAATAGTAACCCAGCTTTTCAAGAAGCTGGAGACATTCAGAGGAGGGGCAAGAGGCTGGGGACAAAGACACTTTGAGCAGTTCAGGGCTTCTTTCCGGCACCAGTAGCTGAAGCCACGGTCCCCAAGCCATCGCTTGGAGGTTACAGCCGAACAGAGAACCATGGAAGTGGGGGGAGCATTCTCGCTGCTGGTCTTCAGTGTGGTCTTTGGCCAGAAATCCGAGCAGTAGACATGGGCCGTGGCTGACTGTTGGCAATGAAATGCCATAGGGTAGAGGACCACAGAGAGATTTAAAAATCTTCAGTTGGTTTTCTCTGCTGATGTTGCTCCTTTTGGTTTCCAAACCTTGGCCCTATGTGGGCCCTGTGTTGTGGGTGAGCTGGGCTGGAGCAAACAGGCAGAGAGGAATGAGATGCCTGGTCCGTGTTGCAATATACACTTTGGGCAAATGCAGTGCGTTCGATCATTTTTATTTTTAAGGTGTGTGACCTTTCCTCTCTGTGCTACCCTTTCAGTTATGCATTGTGTCTTGTTCCATTCCAGGAACGCGAAAGAGATGCTGTTTTCTCAAGATGGCTACTGCTGCCTGATGAAATCTGGATTTGCATATTGTCCCTTCTGCCGCACAAAGAGCTTGCTCGGGTGGCGCAAGTCTGCCACCGGTTCCACCGGCTTGTGAGTGACAAAAGCCTCTGTAAGCAGACGAAATGATATAGGAAATGAATGGGCCATAATCGGGAAGAAAATGTGCATATGGCTTCATCAAGTTCGCTTTCTGATTTTCCATTGTCTCAGGGAAGTCCTTTGGACAGTGCATTGCATTTTCCTGGCCATTATCGTGTTGGGCTGGCGCAATCCTGCCATTTATCCATTTCTTTGTCCATCTGTCCCATCTATGTATTAGATACTTTGAGGATAAGGAGAAGAATGAGACATTGGTCCCACCTTTAAAGCACTTTGATGGCAGCAAGGAGACAGATCTATGTTCACCTGAGACACAGTAATGACAATATTCATGGTCATTATAATCAGTTATTGAGTTCCTGCAATGTGCTAGGAATTGTACTATTTTATGCATCTTACCTCTTTTATTTCTCAAATAATAATATGAATCAGAACTATGTCCATCCCCATCTTGCAGATGAAGGAAGTTAGTTTTGGAGAGACTAAATAATGGAATTAAAGTCTCCTGGCTAGTACATGACAAGGTCTGTTGCTGAGCTCTGGTCAATCTTATGCCTTATTGCTTACACAGGTGGAAATTAAAGTATTGGGTAGCTATGGAAGGAGAGAGTAATCCAGGAGGAGGTAGCATTTGTACCAAATTTTGAAGAATGAGTAGTGTTTTGAAAGGTGGAGAAATGGAAGGCAGAGAGACAAAAGTTATTGTGAAAAGGCTGAGTAGCATGAAGAAAGCAGAGAAGCACTGTATCAGTTAGGGATTACATTTGACTGCTGGTCACTGAGACCTGAAGTAACAGTCGCCTAAACTAGAAAGGGTTCATTTTTTCCTGACATGACATGAGATCCAGAGGTAGGTTACCCAAGATTACTTTAATGGCTCAATGATGTCACCAAGGAGCCAGGTTTCTTCTCCATTTTTGTTTGGCAATCTTTCAGTTCTGGCTTGCGTCTTCAAAGTCACTTCATGACCACAAGATGGCTGCAGCAGCCCCAACCATCATGCCATAGTTCCAGAAAGAAGAAAAACAAGGTAGGCAGGGCAAGGGAACAAGTACCATCTGAGTAAGCCCTATTTAAAGATTTTATTCTTAAAACCTATCTGATGACTCTTTATCTTATTGAACACCCTTATTTATAAGTAGACTTGGAATTACAGATTTTTTGTGTGTGTGAGTATATTTTCTTCCTCAAAATATGGGGATACTGTTAGGAAGAAGAGGAGCACAGATATTGGGGAGGTAATTAGTAATACTTGCCACGGTCATGAAGAGTGAGCATACTGCTTATGGAAAGCCATGGTGGGCATGCTGTGGGAAGAGGGCCTTCAGTGCATCACAAAGGTAAGATTTAATCCTCTAGATGACAGAGGACATTTGAAGAGTTTTTAGCAGAGGCGTGATGGTTCAGGAGGATCAACCTTGGAAGTCATGTGAAGTATAAATTAGAGACATCCTGCAACAGGAATCAACAAGTCTGGGTGGCTGTTTGGACGTGGGGGCTGGGGATGTCCAAGATGACTTTGAAGTTTCCAGTCTAAGGGACAGGAGGATGCAGCAGCTTCCCTGTCTTATTGTGGGTCATTCCATAGGTAGAGAAGCAGTGCTCAATAATGGGCTGTGGGCTGGTCCCAGCAGTCTAACTCTCGTACTTCAAAAGCAGGAAGGAGTCAGGTGATTAGTGGAGGAAAGAGGCTCTTGACTTGGATGGGTTTGCTTTCCTGATAGCTTCCTCCTTCCAGTTCACTGTAAGCTTCTCCCCTGGGTGGGAGGGAAATCACAGGATTACTAAAATGAGGTTCTACAAATTTTGATCCATGGGCCAAATTCTGCCGTTGCCTATATTGGTAAATAAAATTTTATTGGAACAAAGCCACACCCATTCATTTACATATTGCCTTGGATACATCAGCAGAGCTGACTAGTTGCAGTAGAGACTGTACAGTGGGCAAAGCTCAAAAGATTTACTATCTGGCCCTTACCACTTGCCTAAAACTTTAGACTCTACCTGAGGGCTCTTCTTCCAGGTTAATTTCTATAGAAGGAATCTTTTGCTCCCAGGCCTGAGATTAAGAGGCATAATTAAGACTTCTTATAATATTTAAGCTTTCTGGAACAAGTTTTTAAAGATTAACACATCAAACAAAAGAGAAAAATGAAATAAAACTTTGTTCCAGTCATGTACTCACCCAAATGGTTATCCAAATTATGTGGCCATAGAAGCTTATCAGAAATTAATTCCAAACCCCTGACAAGGCTTTTTTTTCATGTTTCACATTTGATATATATTTGTTATTGCAACCGCAAGTGTGAACATAAATGCAAGTTTTCCTCCAGCAGAGCAAATAAATAAAAGCAAAATTCATAGTTGTTTGCGGCTCACTTTAATTAAAGGTCTTTTTAAGCTTATGATTTTTAGGTGTCATTGTACATTTCAACACTGGGACAAATGTTAAGATGGATGGAGGCAACAACTCTTCTGTGTAAATAATTCTTTTGGGAGACCTTCATTGTGCAAATGATTGCTAGGGCAGTCCCTTATCACTGTAGCTTCCCATTCACTAAATTGAGAGGGGTCAAAAACAATCATCAGATGTCAATCCGATACCCCCTGAGTTTGTGGATGACCATGGCTGGGCATGGGCAAACACCCCCAACTGGAACCTCAGATTTGCTGCTGTTCTGGACCCATCAGTAGCACAGTGGAGGGAAATATTATAGAGGAATGGCCGAAGGTTTTCCAGTTCACCAGTTCTTCTAGACACTCTCAAATCTGCCTTTGGGGTATGCTTAAACCTTCATGAGCTCCTTGTCTCCCTGCCAGGCTGGAATTCCATCTGGTCTGTGGCCACCAGCTCCTTATTAAAGAACAGCGCTAAGAGACGTATAGTTTATTGTAGGGAATAGCACAGCCTATATTACACAGCTCTCACCCAAGGAGTCCAAAGTGAGTTTTCTTTCCTCTCATGGCACTGAACTGTGTGACTGTGCTTCTGCTGAAAGCAGGGGACCACATTGGGTGTCCGCCTCTAACACATGTAAGGGGCTTTGAGTTTATTCATTCTGTGGGTCAAGCACAGTGCTGGCTCAGGTAGGCTTTCCTTTCCTTGTTTTCTAGTTGTGTCATTTTTTGTTCCTATTTAAGTTATTTTGATCTCACTCTGTTTATAGGCTCTTATAGATGGCCTGAACTTGTTTTGGGATTAAGGCTTTGTAGAGAGCATGGGTTCTTGAGCATGCATCAGAGTCACTGGAGTGCCTATTAAAGCACAGATTCCTGCCCCACCCCGCTTTAGTTTCTGATTCGGTAGGTCAGTAGTGGAGCCTAAGACTTTGCATTTCTAACAGTTCCCAAGAGAAAATGATGTTACTGGTCCAAGGACTACACTTTGAGAACCATTGGCATAAAGAAATTAAACTAAAATGTGGACTATTTATATTAGTGTATTGGTGCAACCTGCCAATCATGCAGTTTTTGTTTTTAAATGATTCTTATCAGGCAGCTGGCACTGAATCAAACCTTGTGGGGAGATGGGCACCTTGTCCTGAGGGAATTTTCTGATTTTGGCTGCAGAGGTAAGAGATAAATTTGAATCAGAGAAAAGACAATGTCTAGCAACAGAGAAATCAATGATGGGAAAATTCATGGTGAGTTTGGGCCTTTAGGAAGGAAGGAACTCAGAGGGAAAATAGGGCTTGAACTGGTGTTTGAAGTGAGGATGCGGGTTGAATGGTGAAATAAAGGATGTTGAGAAGGGGATGTCTCATTAGAGGACAGCTCAGGTGTTGAGGATTGAATTATGTCCTCACAAAAGGCATATTCAGGTCTCAACCCCTGGACCTGTGGGTGCAAACCCATCTGTAAGTAGGATCTTTAAGGATGTTATTAATTAAGGCAGGGCCCACCTGAATGAGGGTGGACCTTAATTCAATATGGTTAAAGTCCTTGTAAGTAAAGGAAATTGGGCATGGAAGAGAAGGCCACGAGGGGGAGCAGGAAGTCAGGGGGAACCTGGAAGAGGAAGGATGGAATGCCAAGGAACACCAGCCAGAACCCTAGTTCTCCGAAACTGTGAGCCAGCAAATTCCCGTTGTTTAAGCTAAAACCAGTTTATGGTATTTGTGATAGCAGACTGGTAAACTAAGGCAATGGGCAAAGGTCCAGAGCTGGAAAAAAGCCCTTATAAACCTACCTATGACTGCAGTGTGCAAAAGACAGAACCTCTGATCCCACAGAGCAGTGCCTACCCCCATATCCGTGGGGGAGAGCAGTCCCACAATCTCGGGCCCACTCCCCACCTTATTTTCTGTTTTATCAGATCCCTCGTTGTTTCCTGACAATATCCAACACTTTCCAGTGCTGGTTCTTTGTCCCCGATGTCTCCTTCACCTGAAAATACATTTTACTGCTTCCACATGGTGCAGCTCAGATGCCACCACTAACTTAATGAAATGCTCCGGGTTCTTCCTTTGGTGAGCACTGGGGAGATCATCATTCCTTCCTGTATTAACTTGGGTCCATGCTTTGCTCACTATCTGTCAATTGTAGTTTTCGCAGCTGTTCCTCTGAGAGCCTCTGATCTCAAAATGTGGCCCCCCAGAGGGCTCAGCAACACTGCAGAACTTGTCAGAAACGCACATCCTTAGAGCCCCAAAGTGCCTACTGCATTACATTCTGAGGCTGGAGCCCAGTAATCTGAGTTCTAATGAGCCCTCCATGTGGTTCTAATAAATGCTGCTCTCTGAGCAAAGCTAATTATTGGAAGTGGCCATCAAAACCCTCCCAGAGGGCCTGCCTCCTCCTCCTGGATGAAATCCCTGCTCTCTAATTACCAAGAGTCTATCTTAAGAGTTGGGATTTTGCATTTATTATAAGATGAACAGTTTCAATTTCCATGGCAGTTTGCTTTAAAACAAAATGAGGATGGTTTCTTCGTAAGTTTAACATTTCACTGATTTTATGATGTGGTAGTAAGGCCCTGACCATTTTTAAAAATGATTATTATTCAACCACAATTACTGAATGCTTTCGAGTGCTGTAACAAATTGGAGAATAACAATGATTTAATAGAAATCAAACTATCTCACAGTAGGAAGAAAAAACCTGCTGATTAATTTGAGTTTTCTAAAAATCATGTCCATTTAAAGTAAACTATATCCATACCTCAAGTCTCCTAATGCCTTGCTTATTAATCCATGTCTAGAAACACTGCAGTGTTCAAGGATTTGCAATATATTGCCTGTTTCTCCAGTGAAGCTGTAATTGCTAGGCTATGCATATAGAGCATATAAGAATGCTTTTCCCAAACAAATGCACACTCATATATATACATGCATGCACAAATGTAATATATAATTAAAACATAAAATATTTAACATTGTGTATATGTGTATATATACCCACACAGATTTCAAATTAAAAAACCCAAGTGATATTTTAAAAATTGATTTTCTGTCTTTTAACATATTGAGGTACAATTCAAAAATAAAATGGCATCCATTTAAAGTGTGCAATTTGATGAGTTTGACAGTTACATTCTTGAAACCACCACAACAGTCAAAATCTAGAATATTTCCATCACCCTCCAAATTTTCCTTGTTTACCTTTGCAGTCTGTCTCTTCCCCCTGGCCTCAGGTAACCATGGATTTGCTCTGTGATACTATGGTTTAGGTTAGCATTCTACATAAATGGAATCATACAGTACATACTTGTCTGTGCTTGACTTCTTTCACTCAGTATTATGATTTTGTGATTCATCCATGTTGTTGCGTATATAAGTGGGCACCTTCTTTTCATTGCTGAATAGTATTCCATGGTATGAATGTACCACATTTGGTTTATCTGTTTACCTGTTGTTGGGCATTTTAGGTTGTGTCCAGGTTTTGGTTTTTGCAAATAATGTTGCAATGGGTGTTCACATACAAGTCGTTGTATTGACATGTTTTTATTTATCATGAGTAAGTATTTATCTTGAAACCAGTGAAGAATGGATCATATGCTATATGTAAAATCATTAACTTTGTTGTTTTAAGTGCCAGACAATTTTCCAGAAGAGCTGTACAGTTTTACATTCTCATCAGCCGTGTGTGCAAGAGTTCTAATTGCTCTACATTCTCACAGACACTTGGAAGTCCTTTTTTATTCTTAGTTTGCTGAACATTTTTTATCATGACTTCATATTGCATTTTGTCCAATGCTTTGTATGTGTCTATTAATATGATAGGACTTTTCTCCTTTATTCTGTTAATATGATGAATTACATTGATTTGTTTCTTGAATTTTAAACCAATCCTACATTTCATTATTAAATGCAGCACCACCATAGTACATTACAACTCTCTACTGAGGTCTTATTTTTTTTTCTTCTTATCTTTCAATTCTAGAATCTTCTTGTTTCTTTATCAAATCTGCTGTATCACATTAAAAATTCTCCAGATCCATTTCAAGATTCTTAAGTTGGATTTTCCTTTCTGGAACCTGGTAACTGTATTTGTTTTATAGTCTCTGTCTCATAATTTGTAGCCCTGGGGGTCTCTTTCTGTTGTCTCTTATTTGTACTGGATTTTGTTTGTGTTATCTTGTCTCTTTATGTCCCTGGTTATTTTTTAATATATATGGAACATATTTTTGAAATATTATTTGTAGGAAATTTTGAGGCCTACAATGGTTTTATACTTTTCCAGCAAGTGCTTCTATTTGATTTTGCTAGGCAAAACTAATAAGGTTTTGGCTTTATCCAATTTTAATGCTGGAGATTTTCTTGTGAGGACTGGTTTACGTTCAGCTTATTCTTGCCCCTAGAGTTCGGCTCAGACTTATGGGTGGTCATCTGGGGTCCTCATCTTGTAAGACCTGGACTCAGCCTTTAATTTTCTCTGTGCCCCCAAAGGATTATGAAAATCACTTGCTAAGCCTCTCAGCTACCTTTGCCATATAGGCATATGACCCTAGGGAAAGAATGGTTTCAAATGCCGGCAGACCATGCTGGATTCCAGCTTTTCCAGGATTTCACTTTTTAGTTGGCTTTTTAACACCTTTAAGATGACTCTTAAAAATGAATTTTGTCTAGCTTTTTCACTTGTCTTCAGTGGGAGGTTTGATTTGAGTTACCCAAGTCAGATGCCTTGTATTCCCTCTGTGATCCCTTTAAAAATGATCCCCAGTTGATATTCCCTCCACAGGTTCTACTTCTGTTCCTCAGATCAAGTATTTTGACCTGTTGGGGGGCAAGTAGTTATTTCCCAAACATAATTCTCTATTTTGCTACCAGAGATGCTTCAGCCAGTACCTCACTCTTTGTATTCAAGGGTGAGCCAGACACTAGTCCATAATGTCCAGCACATCCTAAAAACACATATAAAGGTCCTTGAGGAGTCTCCTTAAATTATTACTCACTAGATTTGAGATAAGGACCAAGTACCACTCCCCCAATTGTTGTCACCCATGTTACTTCAATGCCTCTTTCTAAAGATATTCTCAAGTCCAGCTCTGTCCTCTTCAGCTTCAACTCTTTGATCTTCTGAAGGTAGATGAGTCATTAATGGTTGCAAAACTGGTTTCACAGCTTCTTTTGTAAACATTTGGAGTCCGAATAATTGGCATGTATTTTACTTTGGATGCTGAAGTTGAAGTGTTTCAGTATTCTATTATGTATTTTACAAATATTTTCCAAGTTTGTCATTTGCCTTTTAATCTTCTAAGTTGTTTTAATGTAAAAATATTTCAAACTTCTATATGATCAAAAATTTTTTAATGATTTCTGACTTTCTGGTCATTTTTAAAAGCATATTTTTCTACTTCTATGGTTGTTTAAGTATTCACCTTTATTTTCTTGTAATATTTTAATTAGCTCCTTTGCTATACCTAAATGTTTAATCCTTCTGGCCTTTTTTAAGTTAGGGATCTAACTGTTATTTTCCCAAAGTGTAAGTCATCCAAATACTTATATACATTTATTCCTAGATTTTTATATTCTCTTTAACTGGCCTTTCTGGCCATCCTGCCAATGATGAGTGGAATTGGTTCATTGAAGCCAAAATACAGATAGATGTATTTGCCTAAGCTTTTATACTAATATTGAAGATGTCATTCTTTAGTAGACAATTGCTTTAGAACTCAGTAGCCTTATTTAAGATCTGTCAAAGAGTTTAAATTTTCTAGCTTGCATCACAGATTCCCTATGATTTTAATGTCATCTTTGGTTGTTGAAAGACACCAGTGGTAAGTGTATGGGAAGCCACCAGTTCTCATAACCCAGTGAAAGGGAGGTTCATGGCTACAAACAAAGCGTGTTTGAGGTTATGCCAATGTCAGTCAATTGGTCTGAATTTCACCTGCAGATAGTCAAATATTCTGACTTCTGTGACATTCTCATGGTGAAATTCTAAGCTAATGATTAACTACCTGTTAACGAAAACTAAACGGCTGGAAGCAGCTGACTCTTGTGCTTCAGACACAATGCACCAGTGTTTTGGACACCAGGCACATTATTGTTTATAGCGAGCAGAGCTCCTGTGCTTGGGTTCTGCAGATGAAGCCAAATGTTTCCAGCAGTTGCTTGGTCACAGGGTAGCCAAGGGGAACATGAGGTCATCTCTGAGCCACTTTAGAATCTCCTCCATCTAAACTGGAATTCAACTAGCCATAAGAAGAGTGAATGCTTACTTTGGGGAGTGAGCTGAAGTCAGAGAATTGAAAAGAGGGAACTTTGTGCCCAAAGTGAAATAAATATAGGGAAAGAAATTTGTAAAATATTAGTATAGACTTTTCATTTCTGTTTACCAGATTATGTGAAAAAGTTGTTTTGTAAAGACTTAAAGTATTTTTATTATGTTGCTATCTATTTATTGATTGATTTCGTACTTACTCTTGAAATAATTTGAGATATTTATAAAAATATATGTAATATAATGTTTCATTGTTGAAGATGATATCAGGGCAAACGGAAAGTCATGGTCAGACAGACAAAGAAGGGGGGAATAAATAAGAAATGTCTGCTCTTTTTACTCCTTATAATTGTGACGTCTCTACAAAATTGATCTTGATGGTTTTTGAACCTAAGAAAAGTGCTGAGTATGATCAAATCACAAAATTCCTGTTGTCCAGAAAAGAAAAACAGGCCAGTTACTCAGAGTAGAGTGTTTTTATACGTATGCGAGATATTTCCCCTGGTTCCTTTTAAGGTGGTGATGTTACTATCTACATTAATTTTCTTGATGGCGTTTGTGGTTTGATGTAAGTACATCTTATATGTGATGAACACATCAGCCAATTTCACAGACACAGTCTCTAACCCATATGTGTCCATCAGCTATTTGTTTCAGTAATTTGTCAAACATCCTTATGGTCCAAGTACTGTGCTTGGTGCCGAGAGGATACAAAGATAAAGAAAGACGCTTACGACCCTGGAGGAAAGGCTAGCTGGGCAGACAGATATTTACAAAAAGTATTTTTTTACATTAAAATTCAATTAATGCACCAGCAGTAATAAGTACAGAGAAGGGAACATGGATTCAGCATCAAGTGGGAAGACACAGAAGTTTAGCAACACCTAACGAGTTTAGCAGTCAAAGAGGAAAGGAAAAGTCTTTCCAGACAGAGGGCTCAGAATGAGCAAAAAAGTATATAAGTGTGAATAATTCATCGGCAGTGCTAGCTGCGGAGAGGGCATCTGTGGGGGAGGCATGAAGATAGTGAGCCAAAGTTAGATTGAGTTACAAGAGGACTAAGGCTTAGAAACCTGTGTGTCTGAATTTCCCAATCTCCAAAACCCAGGACTACCTAAGGCTTTCGACACGGATCCTGAGGTCCAGCCCATCCCATCCCACCCCATCCATTTCATCCCATATTTTTAAAAAATGTGCATTGAGCAATTCCACTGCTAGGTATCTATCCAACAAAATGACACGTATATGTATACCAATGGAATTTCCATAGCAGCATTATTTGCAAAAGCCAGAAAGTAGAAATAATCTAAATGTCCATTACAAATTCAGTGGATTAATAAATGGGGGTATATTTATATAATGAAGTACAAAATGAATATGAAAGAAATACTGCTATAAACAGAAACGTGGATGACGCTCACAAACTTGATGCTGAGCAAAACAAGTCAGACAATATAAGTGCACAAATGGAATGATCCCATTTATAAAAGAAGACAGAACAGACAAACTAATCCATGGGTGAGATATCAGGGTAGTGGCTGTTCTTGGGGAGGACGAGGTGTGGTGTCTGGACCCAGCCTTGGGGTTCTCCTGGGGGTTCTTCTGTTCTGTTTGTTGATCTGGTTGGTGGGTATTCATCAAGATGTGTCTTATGATTTGTATGCTTTTCTGAACGTATGTTGCATTTCAAAAATAAGTTTATTTAGGGCAAAAATGATATGCTATCACTTATAAGAGATGACTAGGAAATAGCAAATTTCCAGAGATGGAAAGCAGATTAGCTATTATAGGATGGGGGAGGGACAGTGTTTGTTCATAAAAATAAAATAAATTAAAAAATAATCTTGACACTATAAATTAGTTATCTTGCTTCTCTCAAATGATCACCTGGAGTTAACGTTCAGCAAAATCTACTGAAAAAAATAAGTGTATTGAAAAACAGCTACAGGGCGGGCCACGGTGGCTCAGCAGGCAGAGTTCTCGCCTGGCATGCCAGAGATCCGGGTTTGATTCCCAGTGCCTGCCCATGCGAAAAAAAAACCAAAAAACAAAAAACAGCTACAACTCAGAGTTAGAGCTCTAGTAACCCATAAAGGAACTGCTTAAAAAGTCAAAAAGTGGTCAGACTTTGAATAGAGATATGAATGAAACTGATCTAGATGGGACTAAGCTAAATCAGAATACAGGGTGAAGGATGAGGTCGTCCGTATTTTAAAACTGCAACTTCTGTGTGAGACCAAAAGGAGAGATGTTTATTTGGTGCAAAATTTATATTTTGGGTAGGGTATTTCCTAATTTAACTTGTATGGTCAGTGTAATTGAACACCGTAAGTACATGGAATCAATCGTGAATAAGGTGTGAGAGTTTGTTGGTTTGTCCAGGTTAGTGTGATGCCCTGATATATCCCAGAATAATTTGGGCAAAGAATAAAGAAATATTTGCAATGTCCTCTTGGGGGAATGGGGAGAAAAGTGGAAATATTCAAGTTTCCCATTTGGAGAATTTTTGATATTCTTGCAAGCTGTGGGAACAATCAAATTAATAAGCCAACCCCTCAATCTTGGGGTTCACCCCTCTAAAATTTATTCCTGCAAAAGATGGGCTAAGCCTACTTAAAATTAGGCCTAAGAGTCACCCCCAGAGGACCACTTTTGTTGCTTATATATGGCCAATTTCTCTAAGCCAGCTCAGCAGGTGAACCCATTGCCCTCCCCCCTACATGGGACATGACTCTCAGGGGTATAAATCTCCCTGGCAATGTGGGATAGAATTCCTGGGATGAGCCTGGACCTGGAATCAAGGGATTGAGAAAGCCTTTTGACCAAAAAGGGGAAGAGAGAAATGAGACAAAATAAAGTTTCAGTGGCTGAGAGATTTCAGAGTTAAGAGGGTATCCTGGAGGTTATTCTTATGCATTATATTGATATCCCTATTTAGTTTACGGTGTATTGGAGTGGCTGGAGGGAAGTACCTGAAACTGTTGAGCTGTGTTCCAGTAGCCTTGATTCTTGAAGATGGTTGTACAAAGATATAACTTTTACACTGTGGCTGTGTGATTGTGAAGATCTTTCATCTGATGCTCCTTTTATCCAGGGTATGGACAGATGAAAAAAAATATGGATAAATAATAAATAAATAATAGGGAGGACAAAGTGTAAAATAAATTGGATAGATAGAAATACTAGTGGTCGATGAGAGGGAGGGGTAAAGGGTAAGGGATATGTGAGTTTTTCTTTTTATTTCTTTTTCTGGAGTGATGCATATGTTTTAAAAAATGATCATGATGATGAATACAGTATTGTAAGCCATTGATTGTACACCATGTATGGAATGTATGCGTGTGAAGATTTGTCAATTAAAAAAAGAGGAACAGCTACAACCTGTAAATTGACTTACTAAAGGTCAAAACCGCAATTGGAAAAACAAACTGGTCTTGTCTAAAATCTTCATGTAACAGAAGAGGAAAGGAGGAAAGGGAAACACAGAAATTTGTCCAAGGATGGACTCAGCCTGGATCCGACACTGCCTTATACCTGACTTGACTTCCTTACTGTTATACTAAGATTTCCTTTTATTTTAAAGAAAACTGACTTTAAAGGTGTTTCTTTTGGTTCCTAATTTCAAACATCTTTTACTTAGTTGTGTACTTGATATTATTAGCAGTCACACCAGTCCATAAAACTTTTTGGATTGTATCATTCATTTCTTTCCTTGAAAATTCTGGAATTTCTGTAGATGAATTGCTTTTCTGATGAATTAAATCAGGAATTTAAAGTAGAACAATAGAGGCTTATACCCATATCTGCCAATAAGTTTTCTCTTTTTATAAATAAGACTGTCTTCAAATATTGATAGGTTGTTTATGTTAAGAACTATTTTATGATGTCTTCTTATAAAAACTCGGTTTAGACCATAGACCAGTGCTATCCACTAGAACGTTTGCCACGATAAAAACTTTCTATATCAGTGCTGTCCAAGATGGCAGCCACTCATCCCATGTGACTGTTGAGCACTTGAAATGTGCTAGTGCAATGAAAGAAGTAGATTTTTCATTTTATGTAAACTTAATTAATTTAGATGAAATAGCCACATGTGGTTAGTGACCACTCTATTAGACAGTGCAGCAATAGAGAGATGGCAAACCAGCCTGTGCATCTCCTTTGCCTCTGCACAAATCCACAGGCCAAATATAACTGTGTCTAAGCCACTGAAATGAACTGAAGTTTAAATTCTCATTAACAGCCAATGTTTGCCCTTGATTTTTCACTACATTTTATGGCATTATATTGACAGGGAAGCGTTGGCAGCAGTATTGACTTGTTACATTTATTCAAATTGTAAGAGATGTTTGAGCATCAATTTTCTCACATAATTTGCATTAAGTAGCTTTTTACATGGTGGTATTGGGTAGCAAATAAGGAGGTTCTAATCGGAACTTGGTTTGGAAGGCATGTCCTATTTCTCTTGGTCACATCTCTTACCTGCAGGGACAATTATTGCCTCCTCCAAGCTCATTCTTTTGTTCTTATCCATCTCTTACAGTCCCAGTGCATCTGAAACCCCATTTTAGGTCTAGCTGTGCTTGCTCTTGAAGATCCATGGTCTGATGGGATTTACTTTATGACACGCTGTGACTCTTTGAACACATTCTCGCAAGAGTCGGAAGCCTTTGTCCATTCTGAGCCTTCCCCAATGTGGCTAGACAATGATTTAGTGCACTGCTCAGAAATGTTCTCTGCTCCATGCAGCTCTACCTGTGGTACTGACTTTGTCTGCTGGAATCACACATCCTTGCCCCTCTCTCTAACTGGTTGTTTTTCATGTATTTGAAGACAACTCTCTTTCATGACTCATAGCTTTGACTTGGATAAACGTTGAGTTTTCCAGTACCTTTTTTTTTTTTAGTTCAAGCTTTCTCCCTTCTGCACTTACATCTGATTCTCTTTTGTTTGCTCAGATCTTGGGTGGTCTTATAAGATCTAGAGTGGTCTTATAATTTAATTCCCCAGGTTGAGACATGCTTGAGCATAGAAAGGCTGATTAATATTATAATGGGACAAAAGGAATAAACAGGGACTGTCCCAGGCAAGCCAATATGGAAGATCTGTTTACCAAAATCTCACTTAAAATGTGTCATATAAAACCAGAAGTTAAATTCTGAACAACAGAGCTATGTGCACTCCTCACCTCCTGAAGCCTAAACAGTCTACTTCTATTAGTGCAGCTAAAGACCAAGGTTTTTAGTAGGTGCGAGTTCTTCTGGAATGCCTATCCTTCCTTTCTATTTTGGTGATTGCATACTAATTTTCCTTTGGGGGAGCATTCCTTTCAGTTGAACACACCTGTGTTCCAAGCATGGCCATTTGACCCAGGTGTCAAAGCCATGATTCCTCCGATGAACATCCAGCTATGGTGATTGGTTTAAACAGAAGAGAACATTGATGAAGCCCCTCTACAGTCCCTCGTGCAGGAACACAATAGAGGCTAGTTTCCTTCTTTCCCTAGGTCTGATGACTGCTGTGTTTATTGTGTTTTAAAAGTTTTTCTGGGATTTCTTTTGTCACCTTTTTTTTTTTTTTTAAATAAAAGCGATCTTTGCCCATCTCTCATTTTCTGGGGCCCTCCTGTTCACTATCGGCCAAGTTACTGGCTTCTGCAAAATTAACATCTAAAGGGTGTGGGTTTTTCTGGACCTAGCCACCTGGTTGCTTTTAAAATGTCTGGTTGTCCTCTTACTATCTGCTAACTTCTCACAGGCTGAAATGTCCTCTTTAGACATTTCTGCCCTTTTGTGGTTGAAGGCCATTCTCCTGATGGAGAAGATGGATCTAAATTAGGGTTTACCCATTTGTTTTTAATCTACATCTTATGCTTTTTATTTGTCATCTGTTAATGTAACACCGTGTTCCTGAAGTTGTGAGCCCATCTTTCTGTGATAATCTTATCTACTGTTTTGTTTGCCTTTCCCTTTTTGTTTGATTGCAAGAAACAGGGTAGTATAATTTAAAACCATTCTAATAGGCAGGTTCAGGTTTCTGAGACCTTTTTAAAAACATATAGTCCCCCTTGTTTACAGGCGCCTATATTTATACTTGGCTTTAAACATTTTCTTAAAAATAGTACATGCATATGGTATAAAACTCAAATGCTATAAACTGGCATAAAAAAAGTTTTCATTCCTTCCCCATTTTTTCAGTTATTCTTGTCAGAGTCAACCCTAACCTCTGACATATAGTCACTGTGTGTCTGTGTATTTGCGTATGTTTTACACAGAGGGTAACATATACTCACTATTCTTTTTAGCAAAATATCAGAAAAGCTTTTTATGAATAATAACTTGGAGAAGTCTATTTGCGATTGTAGTGGGTTTTTAAGATACATTTATTCAGCAAATAGTATTCAATAAGTACTGAATACTTACTTATTCAGTAAGTAAATAAGCACTTACTAGGCAGGAGGTATTGTGTTGGGCATGGTATCTGATTGTAGGTGGAAAGCACCTACTGTGTACAGGGCATTTTATCTGACAGGGTATTTGATGATGGATGAAAAAGACATGGTCCTTTCCTTCATGCAACTTGATCTAATGTTGGTTACCATTTCTCACTGGATTGGGTTGACACTATAAATAGTCAAGAAAAATAATGTTCTTCCCTTGATGTAGACCATGTTTTGCCTTACCATTCTCTTGTTAAAATATCTTTTTTGGTCTTTTGATCTGGTTTTTGAACTCCATTCAATCTATTTTCTTAAAGCTTTTGGTACATGGTTGACTCTACCCATTTTCTTTTTCTTTCTACAAGTGTACAAAAATATTCGCATACACAATTAGACACTCCTGCCATGTTCACACTGACTGTGTGACCAACCACAACTGCCAGTTAGTGGGTTTTTATAAACAGCCATACCTATCACCTGTGCACCACTCTGCTTCGTATATGTAGAGCCCTTGACAGAGGCTTTTTAAAAAGTCATTTATTTAACAAACATTTAAGTACTACTAGTAACTATGTACTGAGCTAGTGAATGAGAATATTCAGATGAATCAAGCAGTTCCTGTCCTCTCGATGTTTCTATTCACAAAGGTACGCAGATAAGTAAATAAACCAGCATGGTGGCTGCGATAATAGAGGGTTATGGAATATGTCATGGGGAAACAGAAGCAGATTGTGTCTAAGACTGGGGTGGAGGAGAGAAATGGGGGCAGACTCACAGAGGAGGAGAATCTTGTGCATAGGAAGAATGAGCTATAGGCAGTACAAGGCTTCTTATGGTGATTGAAAGGTTCTAAAATTGATTGTGGTTGTCATTGCACATCTCTGGGAATATACAAAAAATCTTGAATTGTACACTTAAGTGGGTGAGTTTTATGGTGCCTGAATTACATATCAACAGAGCTGTTTTTAAAGGAACGATCCAGGTAAAAATAGCTAGGGAGAAAGGCATTTCAGATAGAGGAATAACATGTATAAAAGGAAGCAGGTGCGAAGCAGTTTGGTGCTTTGGGACCATCATATACAGTCCGGTGGGTCTAGAGGGTAGGGTTTAAGGGGTGTGGATAGGTTTAAGAGCCTTTCCTTTGTATACTATGCCAATGACTTTGTATTTAGGCCTGTGTTTCTCAAAGTATGGTAGATGTTCTAGTACTGTGATGCATGATGATTTAGGCAGTACGTAGACAAACGCTTTTTGTTTTAATAGCGATGGATTTATTTTTCTAGTTACCTTCCCTATGGCCATTGATACCTGTTTTTCTAATACGTATAACAGATTCCTATTTGAGATAAATCTAAGTAAGTAAATAACAGTATAACTGCTATGCAAATAAGTATAGTGATAATGATGATGATGACCATTGTGGTAAAAATCATGAAAGTAGTGTTTGAATGACTGAAGTTGGGGGATATGGTTGTAGACAAGGGTGGTTCTAATGCAGAGTTGTTGACAAGGGATGATATAATCAGATTTGTTGCTTGGAAAGATCACTTTGGATGCCATTGGTGGTGGGGCAAGATGGAAGGATATGTTAGGCTGAATGACAGACAAGGAAGGCTTGAACTAAGGCAGAGACATTGAGGAAGAAGCCCAGAGCTCAGGACAAAAGCCTGTGGATTGAGAAAGGAGGAAGACCTGAAGTAAGGCTTAGATTCCTGGTGTAGGTGATGAGACACATGGATATAATTAGCCAGAGTATGGAATAGAAGTGGGGAAACAAAATAGCTTTGGAGAGAAACTGAGGTGTTCAATCTTGGATGTGTATATTAAATTTGAGGGGTCTATGGGCCATTCAATTAGAAATATCCAGTAGGCAGTTGGATACATGGTGGTGGAACTCAGGGAGAGGTCTTGGTTGGAGACATACATTGGTGGTTTGGAGGCCATGGGCAATAGTGGACACCATGGGCATGGAGGAGGCTGCCAGGGCAACCAACAGAAAACAGATGGTCTAAAGATCCTCCTCTGGTGCCCCAGCATTTGAGGATAAGTGAAAAGTCTCCTTTCCAAGAGACCTGGCCACTTTATGGTTAGGAGTGACTGAATAATGAATGAATTTCAAGCAAGGAGTGAGAAATGGTGTCAAAGGATGTGAGAAAGAAGAGACAAGAGCTACCTACAAGATTGGAAAATTAGCAAGCACCTGAGTGGTATCTTAATGTAAGATATAGGTGTATTTTTATAATTGAGTGAGCTAAAGGAGGGAGAAGTGATTTCATCTTAAAATACCCCATAAGAGGTAAACAATAAAAAAAATAAGAAGTGGTTCCACTTCTGAAATGGTAGTGAGTTTGAGGAATTCCACAGACCTACTCCACAAGGAAACAGCCATAACTGGTGAAAATTATCAAAACAACAATCTTCTTTTTTTGGGGGGGAGGGGGCGGTATATGGTCCAGGAATTGAACCCAGGTTTCTCACATGAGAGGTGACAACTACCATGCACCCTAAAACAATCATTTTATGTCTGGAAATTATCTTAAGGGCATACAGCAAATGAAGAAACATTTATTCGAGAAAACCTACTGAAACTTAATAAGAACAGTGAGAGGCTTTGGCATTCAAACCACTACCTGCTCCTTCCTTTTCCTCTCCCAGCTCAGTGTAATAGAACTTCTACTCCAGTTGCAACCAAAAACACAGGGTCCCTTCTCCCCAAAGCTCCCAGTTAGGGCTACGATACCTTTCCAGGAAGGGCAGCCCACCAGGGTTTCTTATCCCCTCCAGCTATGTGTTACAGAGGCTAAATTCCAGGAAAGTACAGCTGAGAAGTGAGGGGCTCCCTTCTACTACTCAATCCCCACTCACAGGATAGAGGCTCTACTTCAGGCCTGGAGTACACTAGAATGTTGCAATTCAATTGCACTCGGCCTAGCTTGCTTGTTGCATGGAGGTTCCATGCTGAGAGAGGCAAGGCATGAAGATCAGAGGATACTGCCTCTCCCTCCCCATTCTCAGCTCCAGAGATGTGGCTCATAGATTTTGCCCAGAGCAGAGGCAGTCCTAAGAACACAGAGCTCCAAAGCTCTTCCCAGAGGAACTGACTTTACTTGAAGCAGAATGTTGGGATATTCAAGCCTAACGATACTCTCAAAAAAAGAAATGTTTTGGTGGTAAGCAATTAAGAAGAGGCTGGTAGCTTCATGATAGCAAGAAGCTAACCTTAGGGAAGCTAATATAACAGGGAGATGTAGGGCAAGAGACAGTTAATAACAATCCTGCTGGAGTCGGAACAAACCTCAAACATTGGCCTCAATAGCTACCTCTGAAAGAAGCCAAAATTTAATTGGATCAGACTGTGGAGCGGTTATGTTGCACAATGTTGTCAAAACAATGGAACAATAAATTGATTAATGGAGCTTAACATGTGGGAATGGTCAAGGAATAGGCCAGTCAGTGAGAGCCCTGCTAACACCACTGTCTCTCTGGGTGACTGTAGGCATGCCCAAGCCCACTCTCCCTGAGGAGCAGCATGAGAGGCTTCACACTGTGGGGATAGGAGACTCCACCAAAGTAGTCCAGACAGTCACTGAACAAATGAACAAGCAGACAACAGCAAGAGTCCCCTCTGGGGGAGGGTGGACATCAGGATCCAAAATTGCTACAATATATCATCTAAAATGTCTAGTTTTCAACAAAAAATTACCACACATGGAAAGAAGGAGAAAAGTGTGACCCCATGCACAGTTAACAAAGCAGGCAACAGAAACTGCTTGTGAGAGGTCCAGATGCTGGATTTAATAGACAAAGACTTCAAAAAAGCCATTATAAATACATTTAAAGAACTGAAGGAAACCATGCTGAAAGAAGTAAGGGGATCTATGATCACAATCTCCCATCAAATACAGAATATGAATAAAAAGAAGGAAATTATAAAAAAGAACCAAATGCAAAGTCTGGGGTTTAAAAGTACAATAAATGAAATGAAAAATTCACTAGAGGGACTCAAAAGTAGATTTGAACGGCAGAAGAAATAATCAGTGTCCTTGAAGAAAGATCAGTAGAGATTATGCAATCCAAAGAACAAAGAGAAAGTTAAAGAAACTGAAGAAAACCATTAAATGAACCCACAAACTTGCATTCGGAATATCACAAAGAGATGAGAAATAAAAGGAGCAGAAAAAATATTCAAAGAAATAGTGGCTTAAAACTTCTCAATTTTGAAGAAAAACATTAATCTACATCTCTAGTGAGCTCCATGAATTCCAAACAGGTCAAATACAAAGAGATCCATATGCAGACACATCATAGTAAAACTGCTGAATGGCAAAGAAAAAGAGAAAAATGATATTTTATGTCTAAGGAACCCCAATAAGATTAGCATTTTATCAGAAACTTTTCATCCAAAACAATGGAGGCCAGAGGGCAGTGAGAAGACATATTTAGAGTGCTGAATGAAAAATAAAAATTGTTAACCAAAATCTTATATTCAGCAGACCTATCTTTTAAAATGAAACCAATAAAAACAGAGAATTCATTGCTGGTGGACCCACCTTACAAGAAATACTGAAAGTAGTTCTTTGAACTGAAAACCAGTGACCCCAGGCAATAATTTGAATCCACAAGAAATAAACAAAGCTGTATAAAGCAATATGTATATAACTGTATTGCTGGACGTATAACATATAGAAATGTAATATGTTTTCCAGTAACAGCACAGTAGAAGTGGTGGGTGTAAAGCTGTATCAGAGTAAGGAAATGAGAACAGATGGTAACCTGAATTCACGGAACAAGTGAAGAGACACAGAACTGGTAAATAAGAAGGTTAATATAACAAATGCTATAAATATATACTTACCGTCTTTTATTTTCTTGACTTATTATAAAATAATAATAAAATATTGAAAAATAACAAAGTTGTAGGAATCTAACCTCTCGATTTCAGAGTTACTTCAAAGCTATAGTAAACAGGACAGAGTGGTATTGACATAAGGACAGACATGGATTAGTGGGATAGAATTGAGAACCCAGAAGTATACACTCACATTTATTCTGTGTATCCATTCAAAGGAAAATTATTCAGCCATGGAATGGAGTGAAGTACTGATACATGCTACAACATCCTTGAAAACATTCTGCTAAGTCAAAGAATTCCATAACAAAGGACTATTGTACGAGTTCATTTACACGAAATGTCCAGAAGAGGCAGATTTATATAGACAGAAAGCAGATCGTGGTTACTTAGGGCTGTGGTGGGGATGGTGTGAGAGGGGAGAATGGCGGGGGTAGGGATGGGGCAACTGCTACAGGGTTCGGGACTTCTTTTAGGGGGTGGTACAGTTCTAGAATTCCTTGTGGTGATGGTTTCACAACTCTGTGATTATATTCAAATCCACTAAATAGTAGACTTTAAATGAGTAATTTTCTGGCTGTGAATATGTCAATAAAGCTGTTAACAAAGGGGGGATATCATAGGGAGTTGACATTGGATATTTGTAAAACATTTCTTTGCAAAATGTGTGTGACTGCCTCTGATATTTCATGGGCTTTCATGACAACACTGGAAAGAGGCTGATATTGCTAAGTGCGAGGAACAGAAAACAAGGCCTAGTCACTTAAGGTGACTTGCTTAAATATTGACTGGCTTGTGGTAGAGTCAGGGGATCCTGACCCCTACCCCTGAGTCCAAGTCCACTGTTCTTTCCACGACACCATTTTTTTCCTAAGGTTAACTGCTCTCTCCTTATTTACTTTGTCCCAGCTGCCTTATTTAGGGAATCATAAATAAATCTGACTTTGTGCCAGGCACTGTTCTAAGCCCTTCAATTGTATTACTGTTAAATCCTTATCACCTGCTGAAGAGGATGTTACTATGACCCTGTTTTGCAGATGAGCAAACGGAGGCACAGAGACGAGCTTTCCCAGACCACAAAGCTAGCAAATGGAAACACTGGGATTTGAACTTGGGGAGTTTGGCTGCAGACCCTGCTGCTCTTAAATCTCCATTCTGCAGAGAGATTCTCTTCCTTTAATGCTTGTACCTTGGACGTGAAGCTCCGTTGTAAAGAGAGATAAAGAGCCTGCTGTACCTGTGAAGCAGTGCTGGGATGTGAGACTGGGGTGCTTCCTGATAATGCCTGGGGTACTGGGCTCCCTAGCATGTGAACCCGGGTGAGTGACAGTGATGAATCAGTCAGCGACTTCCCTGGCCCATAACTCAGCCAGGAACAGTGTTTGCTTTGCCGTCATTAAATAAACCCTTCTCAGCAGATGACCGGGCTGAGGGTAGGCAGCGGGAGGAGGAGCTGCGAAGTTTGTGTGTACTCAGTCTTATGAGTAAATACTCCCCCCACCTGAAAATGCACCACCACTGGAGGAGACTGACCAAGAGCCCAATCTTAGAATTCTCTTTCTCATGCATGCGCACACACACACATGCACGCACGTACACACGCCACAGTCCTCACACTATCTTACTGTGTCCTACCGCTGTCACGGGGACAGAGTAGCTTGATATTTTACACCCTGGCTCCCTGGGTTCTGCGTCAATGGGGCAGCCTACAGCTAGTTCCTGGGCTTGTCTTTCTGGTTGGTTGTTTAGAGAAGACTTAAGGTTGTAATCGTGCTTTTCTTGGGACTTGCAATCTCCACCCTGTGTGTCAAGTGTACGGATCAGTTCTAAGCAGGCCCTGCCGGCTTCCTTCCCCCGAGCAGTGTCTGGACTTGGCTATCTCCGGGCAGGCTGACGTCTGCTTTGTGGGCGAGGGCCAAGGCTGTGCAGTTTCACAATACAGTGGGGCACTCAGAGAGTCAAACAAGCAGCTCTAGGGTGGGTGAGAAGGAATCTCCAGCTTCCTGGAGCTGAGTTGGGAGAGCAGGGCTGCACAGACCTGCACCCACACAGACAGGTGTCATGCTTGCTGCTGGTGGGGGAGTTAAACAAAGGGCTGTGCACTTCTTAAGTCAGGGGACAGTGTGTGGCGCCAGGAGGAATTAACAATGGTCAAGTCTTTATGAGTGTCCTTTTAAGAGTAAGAGCCTGAGTTTCTTTATAACCTGGAGCACGTACCCTGTCCTTAATATACCTGAGCATATCTTTCCCTTTATATCCTATTTATTCCTTGTTTTATTTTGCATGCAATTTAATTCAGAAATTTTCTTTCATTTTAGGGAAAAAAAAGGCTTATAAATGCTTTTGTACTGAAAATTAAGTAACTTAAAGACGATGGTAGGGTAAAAGTATTACAAGGTTTCACTCTTTTAGCATATTCTCCTTTATTCTGTTCAGTGAGTCCAGCTTCCCACATACCCTGAACCTTCTTTCTCTCTCTTTTAATTAGATATTAGGAAACTTTGAACTGAAATTAAGACCTGTTTTTTAGCAAGTATGTAAGACCTGTACTTGGAGCTTATTTTCTCCCTTCTTTTCTTTTTACCTTTTTCCTTATTCTGTTCTCATCTTTTGAAAATATTGTTCAAAACTTTTTGCAAGGAGATTAGGCATGAGAAATATAAAAGTCAAATTGTGCATCCATACAACACACATTGTTGAAAATCTACAATGTGTCTGGCACCAAGCCAAGGAATACAAAGAAGAATAAATCTCCATGTCCTGATTTTAGGCTGCTTTTTTTTTTTTAAAGCTGTCCAGTCTTCGTTTCCATGTTTTTACTTGAGATCATTTTCCTTTTGTATGAAGAGCTTCCTTTAATATTTCTATCATGCAGGTCTGCTGGTGACCAGTTCTCCAAGGATATTTTGTTAGTTTTTTGCTTAAAATATTTTTATTTCACCTTTACTTTTAAAGACTGGTTTTGCTGAGCTGGCCAATTGTTTTCTTTCAGCAATTTAAAGATGTCATTCTGTTATTTTCTAAATTTCTTTGTTGTTGTTGTTGTTGGGAAGTCAGCTATCAGTCTAATTGTGGCTTCTTTAAAGGTGATCTTTCTTTTCCTCTGGTGGCCTTTATGCCTGTCACTTTGCTTAGCTTTCAGCAAGCTGCCGGAATGCGATATACCAGAACTGAAACAGCTTTTAAGCAGGGGAATTTCCTAAGTTACAAGTTTACAGATTTAAGTCTATGAAAACGCCCAAGCTAAGGCATCCAGGAAAAGATACCTTAATTCAAGGAAGGTCATTGGGTCTGTGACACCTCTGTCAGCTGGAAAGGCACATGTCCCTTGCTCCTGGGCTCCTTTGCTTTCAGCCGCTGTTCCCATGGGGTTCCTCACTTTGCTTCTCTGGGGCTGGCTTTCTTCTCTTGGCTGCTGTGGCAGTTAGATTCAGTTGTCAACTTGGCCAGGGGAGGCACCTAGGTCTGTTGCTGTGGACATGAGCCAATGGTACGTGAACCTCATCTGTTGCTCATTACATCTGCAGTCGGCTAGGAGGCATGCCTGCTGCAATGAATGACGTTTGACATAATTGGCTGGTGCTTAAATGAGAGAGCCCAACGTAGCACAGCCCAAGCAGCTCAGCATACCTCATCTCAGCACTCGCAGCTCAGCCCAGGCCTTTGGCGGTACAGAAAGGAATCACCCTGGGGAAAGTTGTTGGAAAACAGAGGCCTGGAGAGAAGGCCAGCAGAGATTACCCTGAGCCTTCCCATGTGAGAACCTCAGATGAAAGTTAGCTGCCTTTCCTCTGAAGAACTAACAAAATAAATCCCCTTTTATTAAAAGCCAATCCGTCTCTGGTGTGTTGCATTCTGGTGGCTAGCAAACTAGAACAGCTGCCCTTGGCTCTCTCCAGGTTCTGGCTTGCTTAACATCTTATGGCAATGTCTGCTGGATTCCAAGCACCTCCAAACATCTGTGACTCTGTTCCTCAATGTTGGCATCTGTGTCAGCGCTGCTCTGAAGTTTCTGACTCTTTCCAAAATGTTTCTTCTTTTAAACGATTCCAGTAAACGAATCAAGACCCACCCTGAATGGGTGGAGTCACATCTCCATCTAATCAAAAGGTCACACCCACAATTGGGCATGCCACATCCCC
Organism: Tamandua tetradactyla; assembly: GCF_023851605.1. Lineage (NCBI taxonomy): Eukaryota > Metazoa > Chordata > Mammalia > Pilosa > Myrmecophagidae > Tamandua > Tamandua tetradactyla. Next base: position 114,177,059 of record NC_135328.1, on the reverse strand, counting down.
ATGGAGATAATCTAATCAGAAGCTTCCAACCTACAGTATTGAATTGGGATTAAAAGAAATGATTACTCCCACAAAATTGGATCAGGATTAAATCATGGCTTTTCTGGGGTAAAGAATCCTTTGAAGCTGGCACAGTCTGCAATGTACTTTGGTGTGTTCCAGACAAAAGGACTAGCAGGGCTACTTGGACAGTGCTTGGATTGTTGAGATTTAGCAAGGAAACCCTTGGTAGGGGAAGAGAAAACAAGAAGGAGAGTAATAGGAGATAAATGGATAGATCACAGGGCCAGTTTGTATTATACTATTGTACGCTGTGACTTTCAATTCTGAATGAGATGAGAGAACTTTGAGATGATTGGCCAGACTTTTAAAAACATAATTGCAGTGCCATTTTCATACTTAAAAATGTGATTATAATTCCTAAATATTATCATAAATCCAAACAATATTCATGCTTCCAGTTACCCCATAATATGTCAAATTATTAATTTTAAAATCAGGATCTCAATAAGGGATGCACATTGTGATTGGTTGATGTCTTTAAGTCTCTTTTAATCTATTGGTTTCCTTCTCTCTCTCTTTCTCTCTCTCTTTGTCTCTCTTCCTCATTCCCTCCTTCCTACTTCCTCAGCTTTTAATTTATTTGTGGGAAAATTGGGGTGTTTTAGCATTTTCCGCAATCTGGATTTTGCTGATCATACTCCTCCTGGTGTATTTAACTGGTTTTTCTGCCCCCTACATTTCTTATAAATTGTTGATTAGACTTAAGGTTCTGCTCAGATTCAGGTTTGATCTTTTCAGATAACTTTTGAGATGGTACTGCGTCCTTCCTCCAGGAAGCATTTAATGTATACTTATTTCCTTTCTTTGCAGCATTAATAGCTGTCAGTATTCAATGTTTAAGTTTATTAGTTCATTGGATGTTACAAAATAGTAATAATCAAATTCTATTATACTTTATTTTGTAAGGGATCAGTCTGGGCTGACAATAGATTAGGGGGTACAAGGGCAGCTGAGGAGTGAGATTTTCATTTAAGTGAGAGATGATGGGGCCTAAGACGAGGTGGTGACATTGGAGGAAGGTGGCAAGTGACCAGATTCTGAGTATATTTTGAAGATAGATCCAGCAGGATTTGCAGATCAATATGATGTGGGATGTGAAGAAATATTAGAAATTTCGGATGACGTCATGGTTTTGCCTTGAGCAGCTGGGAGGATGGGGTTTCCTTAGACTGAGAGGTGGATAGCTGTAAGAGGGGCAGGTTTATGGTGGAAGGAAGGACAGCAGTTCAGTGTTTGTTGCTAGTGGGAGGGAAACTGCATAATTTATCATCTAAACTGGGATACATTTGAGGGTGGGGAAGCTGTGCTAAAACAAATTGAAATCATATGGTTTTTAAATATTTATATACCAATGAACAAATTTGTTTATTAGCAGACCTGCAAACTATTTTTCAAATGTCATTTTTTTCCTAAAAAATAACATCTATTTGTACATTAAAGGAAATAGTATCATCTGAATATTAAAAAGTAACAAATAGAATAATTATTTGGGTATACACTCACATTCTTCAGTCATTTTCTTGGCTGTTATCTTTCTCTAATAAACAATCCATGGCAGCTTTCTGGAGAATGTATTTTTATATGACCTTCTTCTTACCATTTTTCATAAAATTTCCTGTAGTCTTCTTCAAAATTGCATTTTATGATTATTAAATTTGAAGTGATAACCCCTTCAATAGATTTTCCTCAATAGATCATCGTATTTTTCATTGCTATACTAGGCTTTCTGTAGGTGTCTGGATACCTCGTAAATCCAAAGAAAATCCTGCTAAATAGAAGAAAGTCTCAGTTCTAATTTTTTCTGTATTAAAATTTCTAAATTTATAAGTCATTATTTTCACAAATTTCACTTCATTCAACAAATATGTTTATAAGACAAAACTCATTAAATAAGTTGTTTGATTGTTTTGAAAGTTTAGCAAAATTTAAATGGTACAAATTTATAGGCCTTCTTAACTGTATTCCATTTCAGAGCAGAATATCAAATTATACAATTGAAAGTAGGATCTCCATCAAAAAATTCTTCCTGTGGGTCAAAATACTCCAAAACACAGTTAGAAAATTTCAAAGCTGAATTTTGTGTACCTCCTGAGTTCTGATTGTTTCATTTGTTCAACTCCACCCTTGCTTTAGAGGCTTTTCTTTTTATTGGGGGGTGCATGGTCCAGGAATCAAACTCAGTAGAGGCTATTCTTTAAAGGTAATTTTTAAAGGTGTAAACTTGTCTAAAATTTGATTGATGGTGGGTATCAAATAGCAAAAGTGAATTTTACCTTCTATGTAATTTCAACATCAGCTCCTCACAATATAAAAATTTAAGTACTTTAGCTGTGCATACATAAAATATTTGTAAGTTTAGAACTAGAATATCTATTTTGATTAGATGTCACAGTTTATTTGGTTCTAAATATAAATTATGTATATACCACAACTGATTCCTTGTACAATTCTGTCTCATCAGATCCTTAATAAGAACAATTTCTTACAATGACATTGTGCTCTACCAAAATTTTCATTCATGTTATTACTGCAAAAATAATTTTGTCTTTGCTGCTGATCTTCTAAATTGAATTGACAATGACATTCCAATTTACAATTTGTAATGAACTTCCAAAAGCTTTACTTTCATTTCATTAATTGGATGAAATGAATCTTATCCTTGTTGAATGTACCTTAAACAATTATCTATTTTTAGTGTCTGATTCACATTGATAAAAAGCAGCAACCTTTAAGTATCACTTCAGTCTTCTTATACGTGCATGCAAATTTGGAATAAAAAATAAACTAAATTACTTTTGAAGAGAAGTCATCCAATTTATGTGAAAATTCATACTTCACAGAATGATATACTGATCATCTCTGGAGACAATCTTCTTACAATAACTATTAAATTAAAACTACTTGTTGATACTCCTTCCCGTAGATTTGGGTCTCCTGGTTTTCATATGGTCATTGATTATCTCTACAGCCCCATGGGGGATTGTAAATATAACACTTTGTACAAATTATACTTTGATCAATTGTTTTGAGAAAGGGAAATCCAGCCCTTAATTTTTCATTAAATTTCATTTTTCTTTTATTTTTTGGGGGGGTGCATGGTCCGGGTATCGAACCCAGGTCTCCTGCATGAAAGGCGAGCATTCTACCACTGAACCACCTGTGCACCCTTTAAATTTCATTTTTTAGCTCATTTTTGCTGAAAAGATTTATTGCAAAATTAAAAGTATGTTTACAAATAAAATAATTAAGTAATTGTACATTTATGCCTTCGAGTAAAAGACAAGACTTCTGTAATAAGAACATTTATACTTACTGATTTGTAGGACTGCTTATTCTTTATTCCCTGCATATTTTTCCTGTACACCTAATTTATAATTTCCTGTTTCCCACTGACTTCACTGGCTAGCTGCCTGCGTCTTTGAGCCTCTTGCAGGCCGTGGATGAAACTGGCTGGTCCTCAAGGATGACTGGCTGCAGCAGTGGCTTCTAGCACTCCTCCTAGCAATATCCAGCACCAAAAGGACCTAGCTATCTCTTGTATCCCACTTTTTAAAAACTAATAATAGGGAGGCATTAGTTATATTTCATTTGGAAAGGGTAGGGAAAAGAGAGATAGGTATTTCAAATTTAACTTCATGATCAGGTGAAAGCTCTGTTTATTCTCTGTCCATCTTCTTTATCACTCCATGAGGTCACGACGGGAGCTGGAAGTCCAATGTGGAGGTCTCATAAGCCCATCCCAGCTTATTGTAATTGAAAGGGGAATAGCACTCTGTTAAAAAAGGAAAAAACTCAGGCAGGTGCTAAATCAGTTAGGTAGCTGCTGAGACCAGAGGCACAAACCAAAACTATCCTATGTAAATCTAGAAGGTTCTAGACAAACAAGGATGTGTCCCCATGATTAGACAGTGAAGTGGATTTACGTCAGGTAGTCAGTAAATGAGTCTGGAGTCTGGGAGGGGAGGGGTGTTGTTTCTGAACTACACATTTTTGAGTCATAGTATGTAGATGATATTTAAAACCCTGAGATTGGCTGAGGTCACCAAAGAGAATGGTGTGATCAGGGAAGGGGTAAGGTTCAAGGACTGTGCCCTGGGATGCTCCAAAATTGGTGACAGGGAGATAAGGAATTGACAAGAGGTGGAAATTTGAAACTTGATTTGCAGAATGTTGCTTGCCAAGTTGCAAAATGTGCTTGAATTTCAGAGAACCAGAATATTCACTGAGTGCTCTCTACCTGATAGGTGCTCCCCCACCCTCACAGTACTTCTGAAGAAGGAGTTCAACTCAGATGTCCCCGGGCTTGGGCAGAGAACACAAACCCCTGGAGTAGATCATTATAAGACAAGAAGGAGAAGGCTATGCCAAACAGGGCAGCACCCATCTGAAGGAAACTTGGGGAACCAAGGAAATTATACCTGGTATATATGAACTCAAAAGATAAACTATTCCTGTGTTTACAAGCAGGTAAATGAAGCCCAGGGTCACATAATTACTAAGTTGCAGACTCTAGGGAAGAAAGTCAAGTCTGCTGACTGTTGTCTGCAGAGCCCCGTCTTTTCACTGCCCCAAACTGCTGTTCTGGAATTTCTGAAACTGAATCGATATTCAGCAGTTGACTACTGAATCTAAGCACCAAGTTGGCTCTGTCTATATGTCAGTAGGGGTGAGGGGAAAAAAGTGAACAAAAGTATGTTTTGTTTGTTCCAGAATATTTTCATTGGTATTTTTATACATCTCCACCCTCTGCCTGTCTAAATTTTAAAAGGAAAATGGAGAAGCTTGTTGCATTTTTCAGTAGGACAAGCCCCGTATCCTTGAGATCAGCAGGAAATGTATGGAACCCAGGGGCCACAGGTGTAGGAAGAATCTGAAGGGTCTTAGAGTGTGCTCTTGGTCCATCTTGAGTCTGGTGAATTGAATGACCAAAATGCTGCCCGATTGTTCTTTGGGTCAATTTCCTGCTTCTTTCTTTTCTGATTTGCCTTTGTTCAGGATGCCAGTTTCTAATAAGTGGCATGAGCTCTCTTTTGGCCCTGCCTCTTGTTTTTCTTCAAGAGTCCTCAAGAGGTAGGGGGTAAAAATGGCGACTAATACTCTGGTATTAGAGTTCAGGATTTGCCCCCCTACCCATCTGTGTGACCTTGGGGCAAGTCAACAGGCTCCTCAATTACTATTATGTTTCAAATTCTGGGAGAAAGAGTTCCAGAAAGGTTTTAAGTTTTTAACTGTAACATTACAGGCACTCTAGATAAAAGAAGGAGGCTCAAGGAGGTTGTCACTCAGTCATTTGCAGAAGACTATATAGTTCACATGACTTTCCACATCTTGGTTTCAGGTATTACTGTCCTCATTTTATAACTAAGGAATCAGAGGCTAGAAGGGTGAAAGAGACTGACCCAAAGAGATGGCAAAGTGGCAGAATTTAGACTTGAACTTGGGTCTGCTATGCTAGTCTTCTTTTACCCTCTAAGCCATCTGGAGTCTATATCTGTGAAGCCCAGAGATCTTCCAAAAGATCACACAGCAGTAAGTAGTAGAGCCGGGACTTTCATTCAGGTGTTCAGACTCTATAACCCATGTCCTGTCCACCTGCCTGCACCTGCCTGAACAGGAAGAGGAAAGGTGATCAGACAATGGCTGGGCTCTCAGGAGGTGCTGGAGTGTTGCTTGGCCTTGGTGAGATGGCATTCTGTTTCAGTGGTTATACATCTGGGTCAACCATACCTGCCTGGGAATATGCCACACAATTCAACCAGTGAGGCACAGAGTTTTGTGTTTTTCTTTCCCTTCTTAAGGTCCCCTAGAAGAGAGCCTCAAAGGAAGAGAAATTATGAAATAGCTTCATACAACTGGTATGAGAACTCTATGGGCATTGGGTAGAATTTGAGGACCTGTGACAAGTAGCTCAATTACTGATTGTCAGGGAGTCCTTCAGGATGGTAGGACCCCCTTTGCCTGGGTTGACTCGAGTCGGGGGGGGGGGGGGCTCATCAAACTGCACCACACGTTCACCATATAGGGCAATACCCCAGACAAAACCAGTTCCACCTCACCCAGTTCCCGCCTTTGTAACTCTCAGGAACTGCCAAGCTTAGTTTAAACCCACCAATGAAGAGCCACCAACTTCCTGCTTGACCCCCGCTTATTTTTTTCTGTAACAATCATGTTTTATTTGACATCAGCTCAGCTTCAATGCACAAACACTATTCCTATACCTGTATCCCTCCACCGTTTTGTTGTATTGGTTACAAAATATATGTTCATATATTGTATGTCCAGAATCATAGATATTTCATAACTTTTGTTTTTTGTATGCTGTATGACGGGGTCACATTTCATTATTTTTCCATGTGAGTATTCCATTTTTGCAGCATCATTTGTTGAATTTTTACTTGTTTTTTGTTTTTGTTTGCATGTTTGTTTTTTGGAAGTGCATGAACTGGGAATTGAACCCAGGTCTCCCACATGGCAGGCAAGAATTCTACCATTGAACTACCCTTGTACCCCATAATTCTTTTATGTGCATGCATTTTAGAAACTCTAAGAAGTAAAAATGGGAGTTATATACCAAGCAATGCAATACAAAGGTACATTTATAATTATGCATATGATTATCATTACTGGAGGTCTATGATTATCATTACTGGAGGCCATTATTTCTTTATGCTGTGTTGATCCACTGTCTAGTGTCCTTTCCTTTCACTCTGAAGAGCTGGAATGCTTGTGCATTGCTGGTAGGCAGATCCAGTGGTGACAAACTCCCTCAGCTTTTGTATATCTGTGAATGTCTTGATCAATTTCTCATTTATATCTCCCTAGATATAAAAATCTTGGTTGGTAATTATTTTCTGCCATCATTTGAAATGTTTTGTCCCACTGCCTCCTTGTCTCCATGTTTTCTGATGAGAAATTAGCACTCAATCTTATTGGAAATTCTCTTATTCATAACATGTTGCTTTTCTCTTGCAGCTTTCAGAACTCTCTCCTTGGTATTCAACAGTTTGACTACCCTGTTTCTGGATATGGCTCTCTTTGAGTCTACCTTATTTGAGCTTCGTTATGCTTCTTGAATATGCATATTCATACCTTTCATTAAATCTGGAAGTTTTCTGGTTTTATTTTTTTGAACATTCCTTCTGCCCCTTTCCTTCTTTTCCTTCTGGGACTCCTGCAATGTGTATGTTGGTACACATGATGGTGTCCCACAGATCTCTTAGGCTCCATTCACTTTTTTTCATTTTTTTTCTTTCTGCTTCTATGACTGAATCATTTCAATTGTCTTTTCCTTGAGTTCACTTTTTCATTCTTCTGCCAGCTCCAACTCGAAATCAAAACTCTAGGGAATTTTTCATTTCAGTTATTTTGGTCTTCAGTTCCAATATTTCTGTTGACTCATTTTTTAAAATTTCTCTCTCTTTAATGAGATTCTCTATCATTCACTCATTGCTTTACTGACATTCTTTAGTTTTTAGCTATTTTCCCATATTTTCTTTTATCTCCTTGAACATACTAACGAGCATTTTTTTTTCTCCGTCTAGACCATTGAAAGTCTGGTCTTTTGTTCTAGTTTGCAAGCTGCCAGAATGCAATATACCAGAAACGGAATGGCTTTTAAAAAGGGGAATTTAGTAAGTTGCTAGTTCACACAGTTCTAAGGATGAGAAAATATCCCAATTAAAACAAGTTTATAGAAATGTCTAATCAAAGGTATACAGGGAAAGATACCTTGGTTCAAGGAGGCTGATGAAGTTCAGGGTTTCTCTCTCAAGTGAGAAGGCACATGGTGATCACAGTCAGGGTTTCTCTCTAATCTGGAAGGGCACATGGCGAACACAGCATCATCTACTAGCCTTCTCTCTGACTTCCTGTTTCATGAAGCTCCCCGGGAGGCAGTTTCCTTCTTCATCTCCAAAGGTCTCTGGCTGGTGGACCCTCTGCTTCTCATGGCTGCATCGTTCTGCTCTCTCAGAATCTCCCTTTTATAAGATTCCAGTGAAGTAACCAAGACCCACCTAGAATGGATGGAGACATGTCTCCACCTAATCTAGTTTAACAACCACTCTTGATTGAGTCACATCTCCATGGAGATAATCCAATTAAAGTTCCTAACATACAGTACTGAATAGGGATTAGAAGAAACCATTGCTCTCACAAGATGGTTTAAGATGAAAACTTTACTTCTTTAGGGTACATAAATCCTTTCAAATCAGCACATCTTTTTCATTGATGATTTCTGGATTTTTATCTAGTTTCTTTGATGGACCATCATTTCCTATCTCTTTGTTTATCCTGTAATCTTTTGTTGCACACTGTACATTTTAATATTTTGAAGCATCAGCTCTGGAATCCAGGTACTGATATGACACAGAATTGTTGAATGCTGGTAGCTCCTTGGGGTAAAAGAGTCCAAAGGATAAAATAACACATCATGAAGCCCAAATTAATGGAAGCTGCTGATATCAATACAAAAAGCTGTTCTCTCAAAAGTCGCCTGGGAGCCTCTCTTGATTTTTCTGGAAAGTCATCACCTGCAGTGGGGCGTGAGCCCCCAGGGTCCCCATGCGTGTTCATGAGTGGTGCCCGGCTTCTGGTCACCACTCCTGCCCCAAGCTTGTGCCCTGGACTCGACTTCCAATGGGAGGACTCTTGGACGAGCCCGGAGCCACTGCTCAGCCTGGCCGTGGCATCCCAGATTCGCCAGGGATGGCACTTGCCCAAGGGACCCCCACTTTTTAAAACAGCCAATAAGAACCTGTTAATTCCCTGCACCCACCCAAACCCTCAGTTCCTCCACTGTAAAAGATCTTCCCTTATCCTCCCCAAACGAGCTGGAGTTTAGACTCCAGACCCCCATGGTGGAGCTTTTCAATAAATTTCCTGCTGGTAAGCATCAGTCTCCACGTCTGGGTGTGTGTACCTTTGTCCTAACACTGATCTGGAGAAGAAAGGCTGCGATGGTTCCAGGGGAAGGACCGAAGGCAGCTCAGGGTCTTTGTGATGGAGGAACAAAGCAAAAGAGGCCAGGGTAACTCGAAATCGATATAGATGCACTCTGAGGTGTTGATGGCAATAGAGATGGTCTTCCTAAGCTCGGTTACAATTTTGTAGTGAATTGGAAAATCTAGGCGAATTAGTGGGATTCGGTGAACATTTGACAATGTGGGAGGAATAGCACATTTCTTATAGGAAGTAACATTGAATTAAAGAATATATCTTTAAATGGGAAGATCTCATTTAATAAATGCCTTGTCATGGGGCAAACTGTGGATCCTAAATTGAGGGATAGAGAGAGAAAGAATGAATGAATGCCTCTGGTGTGTTAGAGAAAGTGATGATGTTGGCGATACATATCTTAACTGTAGGAGGGAGAGTTGAGGGGCACTGCTAAATTGTGTCCTAAGTAAAGTCATTGCCAGTGAGTTGGAATTGAGAGACTTAATTCTAACTTTGGTTATAGTTTATATTGTACAGAAGTATCTACAAAAACAAGTTTTATGAAGCCATTGTTGCCGTTCTTTATCGAAAAATTAAGCAGCACAGAGTATTTCAAGAGGCTGGAGTAGAAGACATTGGTCTGCCGAATTCTCTAAAACTATGTTTCACTTGATTCTGAGTGCAGTGTGTGTGGCCAGTTAGGTTTAGTCTTGTTGGCAGTGCCTGAAGTTTTCTTATTGATCTCTTATTCACAGCTGGCCCTGTCAATGCTGAACAAGATGTTGGAAGCGTCAGTGGGAAATAAACAAGTAAGGTTTCTGTGTTAGGCTGGAGTTATATTTACATTGTGTGTGTGTGTAGACAAATGCACATTCAGAGAATCAAAAATCTTTCATTGGTAATTTTCACTATGTTAAATCATAATAGGCAATTTTCTTTTATTTTCTGTATGCTGTGTGGCAGGAGTCACATTTCATTATTTTTTTATGAGAGTATCCCATTCCTGCAGCACCGTTTGTTGAATTTTTTGTTTGCACTTTTGTTTGTTTTGCTTGTTTGTCTTTTTGGGAAGTGCGTGGGCCGAGAATCAAACCTGGGTCTCCTGCATGGCAGGCAAGAATGCTACCACGGAACTACCCTTGCATCCCCCATAATGGGCAGTTTTCCAGAGAGAATACTGAAAAAAGAAACCCTATAACGTTCTCATTGGTTCTATGCATGAAGAACAACAGTAGGCCCATGGGATGGAGCAGTGGGTTGGCAGGGAGGAAAAGACGTGGGTTCAAATCCTGACCCATTTTTCATAAAAGGCCATTTCTCACCCAAGCCCTCCTTGGAATGAGGATCTTGAAGGAGACGACAGTCTGTAAGCCTCCTTCCAGCTCTCCGATTTTTCAGTCTTTGATTCATGCTGAAGAATGGAGAGCTACATGCTAATAATTCCAGAAGTGGTCTGAAGGAAACATCAGGAGCAGTCTCATATTAGTTAAGCTATTTGATTAAGGCTGTGCATTCAGTTTTTTTAGAGCTGAATCTAGATTTGGGTATTTGATTCCTTGCCCAATCCTTCTTCTGTTTCATTGAGCTTTTCATCATCTAGCAATTGTTGAGCACCTACTGCATGTGAGACAGTGAGCTGGGGGCACTGGGACTATCAGAAGGCTTAAAATCCAGTTCTTCTTCTCAAGGAGCTCATAATCTAACAGGGGAGAAAGAAACTTTTCTGGAGAGGTATAAACAAATCCCAGCACAGTGGTCCCTCTCTCATTGCTGAAATGCTCTTCCCTTTGGTTTTAGTGGTATCATGCTCTTTGGGTTTTCCTCTACATCTCTGGCAACCTCCCTGGACTTCCTGGAAACCACGTTTAACATTTAAAAAAAAAATTCTATTTCCGGATAAAAACAATTTCCATTGCTTCCTTCACACTACCTATTCTTTAGGGTCTAAATTCCAGCTTTCTAAAGACTGACATGTGGAGGCAATTATTACCTGGCACAGCAGAATGACAAGCCTTTCTGTTTGTTTTAACATCTCCAGAGGTTTTAGGAAAGATGATTCTTTCCTAAAGTACAGTTAGGCTAAGTTACTGATGTACATGATGAAGCCAAAAATGAACACTGGCTCTTTTCCTAATCTGCTTTTGGAAAAGTTATTTCACCAATTGCTTGATTTTTCCATTACAAAATGGTGTGTTTGCCAGCGTATCCTCTTTGAACTGTTGGAGTTCATCAAGGTTTAGAGATGTCACACAACCCTCTCCACAAGCAATTGCATCCACTGCTGTGGCTTCAGGCCTCATCTCTATACCCACATCCCCCAGAGGGCCCATCCAGAGAGCTGGGAGCTAACATGGCCTCATTCCTGTCTCCCACATGCCTGGCCAATCAGTCACCAGGTCCCACCCCCTAAACTTCTCTCAAATCCATTTACCATAATTCATTTAATCCTCCATTTAACCATAATTAAATTTAAACCTCTCCCTCGGGCTTGCCTCCTAACTGGCCTCACCCATATCCCTTCCTCTCCCTTAATTCATTCTCCTCACAAGTGTAGCATAGGGGCTGGCTTTGCCCAGGGTGCAGGCAATAGAATCTATAATAATAATAAAACCTACTGAAAGTCTGTTTTTTTATCATCACCATTTACCAGCAATTCTAAACAATACCCGCGATAAAATGCTAAGCCCAGAGGTCTCCTGAGAGTCTAAGTTCTGTACAGTTGTTGTGGTTGCTGTTGGGTTTTAGTAATTAATATGCAAGCTTGAAATTAGCCATCTTTTAAGACTTATCCATTTAGTAAACACTGCATTCTATATGGAAGTTACCTCGGAACTCCAGGTTAGGTAGGGGGAGCCCTGCCACGCGTGGACCCAGCTACAGGCATTTATGTGGAGGACTCAGTTAATGATGGTTCTGGATCTTTGGTTATGGTAGTGGTTCATGTCTCCAACTCTTGTGGAAATAGTCAAGCATTTAAACAAAAGACCCAAAATAAACAATGACAGCACAAGGCTTATAAAGATGAAGCAGCAAACTTGAATTACCTCAAGTCTATTATTCAATGTAACAACATGGAAATTTTATATGTTTTAAATGTAAACCAGTGAAGCAGCGTGTGAACTTGGATGTGTAACATTTTGGTTTGGTATGTGTATGCTTTAATTCAGGCATGAAGTAATTTACTGAATTTAAATATTGTCTTTAAAATTGACAGGAGTCTTTTAAAAAAAAGTGTTAATTATTTGTATTCTAAATGATTCAACAAAATAATGCCTACTACTGAAAGTATTGTTGCCTATAGAGGAAGGGGATGTTAGAAATTGTCTGCTATGGTTGCCAAATAGCTGGGTGCACAGCAGCTCCACACCAGGGGGATTTTTTTTTTAAATTCGAGTCCCATCCTTGCCTAAAACCCCTGGGTTCAAAACTCTCATCTGGGCCTAGGAGGCATGTGCAGTCTGACTCTGCGGGACATCTTGGGTCATTACCCATTCCTCCCCACTGTCTCATGCCAATCACACCAGCCTTCACTCACCCCCACCCCCACCCCCACCCCCACCCCCGGGCTGATCTCATTCCTGCCTCAGCACCTTCTCACATACTGTTCCCTTTGCCTGGAACAGTCTCCCCACCGGCCTCCCGAATCTTGTGGCACGTAAATTCTCCTTCTTCTAATCTCCGTGTAAATGTCTCTTCCAAGCCTTCACAAACTCTCTGATGTCAGCTCTGCCCACCTCTTACATTTCTTCAGCATTCATCAGGGTTGTTAATTGCATTCTACTCGTGACTGTGACTTCTTGAGGGATGCCAGCGCTCCCTAGGGAGACTCGAAGTTGCCCATGGTAGACGCTGTGTCCGCATGGTTACACCTCCACCTTGGAGCAGAAACCTTCCTGATCCCCGAGGGAAGACAAGACCCCAGAGTGCTTTCCTGCAGGTGTTGTCAAAGGTAGCTCCTTACGGCCTTTGTTTTTTGTCTCCAGGGAAGCAGATCCAGATTGCGCACTGCCCTGCCCTGAAGGATGAGTGGCTGCTCGCACTGGGGTGCCGTCACCCGCGTTCGCTCACTCTGCACCGCTGCAGTGATGTTGCCCGGGCTGTAACCGGGGATGGGTTGAAGAGTTTTTTCCAGCTTTGCGGAGATTTTCTTCAGGTACCACACTCGTTGTATGACATTCTCCATCCCACCAGAGGAAATGTATTGTTGGGTTTCTAATTGCTTTCTATCCTCTCCTCCCCCCGCCCCCTAGTCAATATCTCTTTTATATGAGATTGCATATTTTAAATACAGTATATTAAATGGGCACTACATTCACTTGGCTTCAAAAGTTAAAATTTATTTAAAAATGCACTTTGAAAAGTCTCATTCTCATTAATACCCCACATAACTTTTAAAATATCAAACTGGACATTCAGGTAGGTGTAAAACACTTTCTGCACACTATTTTGTGTGTGCAAATAGTGTACATTTCCTGCACACTATTTTGTGTGTGCAAATAGTGTACATTTTCTGCACACTATTTTGCACGTACACGCAAGCATTTTTCACCCGGTTTTAATAGGCACTGAATTTCCCAGAAATGCAACTACCAGGTTCATGGAAGAAAGAGGGTGCTTTGCTTTGCTTTTTTGATTTTGTTTTGGAAATTTACCAAGAGCTATTCATGTCTTTGGAAAATATTATCAACAGCAACACTGTGTATAGAATATGACAACACACCTAAAACAGCTCATTTTTATAGAAAAATATCAGGCTCCTGCTAATGGTAAAAACAATCTGAAATATGCTTTTTCTTTTGTTACACAATTGTTCTTTCTGAGGTGTAAAGAATAGGATTGTAAAATGTTCTAAGCCAAGTTTACAGATAGTTCCTCCCCGATTATTATGGAAATACATGATATATGTATAAAGTCATAAATTTGTAGCATCTGGGAGGTACAAAGCATACAGATATGTAAAATACTTTGAAGATTCTACCATTACCTTTGTAAGTTCCTATTAAGAGCATTAATTTTGTGTTAGCTTCACTTCTTCATTCCCACCCAATTGCTGAGGAGCTCTGCATACATTTCTCCCCAAGGTTTCAGAAGTCAACATTTTAGATGCATCTTGAGTTAGAGTTTTTAAGTGGTGGGAAATATTCCTGAGAGTTTAAATACAATGATAGCTTAAAACAGTGGCCAGTGTTAAGTTCCTTGTTTAGTATATACACACATACACATATTCTTTTGAAAATTTCAATCTGACAGAAGCGTCAAAAATTGTTGAATATTCTATGGGTTTCCTTGCATCAGAGTTCACTGCTTAACAGTTTTGGAGGACAGAAGGCGTCTGCTCTCTGTTGACATTCATGGATCAATTGGTGGGCAAATATTGGATTGTTTCCTGCTATGATAACAGACAAATAGCAGCGTCTGCTCTCCAGAAGAGTAAAATTATGTAATACTCACATGGTCATATGGATATATGTGTGTGTTTAAAAATTTTTTTATTCAGGGGACCGTAGCACATAGGAGGGGCTCAGTAAAACTTCAGTCAAAGAATCACAATATGTTTTTTCCAGATCTAGAAGGACCCTTAGGTTATTTAGCCTGGCCCACCTGCCTATCATCCCCCGTTTTCAAAATGATAATACAGATGCCTACAGAAGTTAAATGCCTTGCTGCTGATTTCATATATATACTTGTTGTCCTATTTTGAGGGATCTTAAAAAAGTCAGTCTTCTTATATTGTTTATAACAGATTGTGGGACTTGTGATTTACTGCATGTGCTAGTTTGAAACTGTTATGTATCACAGAAAAGCCATTTTCTTACTTCCAGTCTTGTGGGGCCAGACCTATTTGTTCAGGGTGGAAACTTTGATTAGCTTGTTTCCATGGAGATCAACCCATTCAGTTATGGGTATGGCTTTTTGATTAGATTACTTCTATGGAGAGGTGGCACACCCAAAATGTGTGACCTTTTGATTAAAATAGAGATGTGACTCCACCTGTTCAAGGTGGGTCTTGATTAGTTTACTGGAGTCCTTTAAAAGAGAAAACATTTTGGAGAAACCTTAGATGCAGACACAGATGTTTGGAAATGCAGAAGACCTGGGAGATGCCAAGAGCAAGAGAGCTGATAGAAGCTAGACAGGAACCAGAGCTGAAACAGACACAGATATTTGGAAATGCTTGGAGGCCAACCGAGAGAGCAGATGCCTAGACATGGACATTTGGAGATGCAGAGCCCAGCAAACATTGCCATGTGCCTTCCCATGACATGCAGAGCAGGCCTGAACCAAGGGTTTTGCCCCAGAGAAGTTAATTGAAGGCCCACAGATGTTTAGAGTGAAAGCCACTGGAATCAGAAGCTGGAAGCAACAGAACTAGGAAGAAGGACCAGCAGACACCAGCCATGTGCCTTCCCATGTGACAGACATTGGCTTTTCTTGAGTCAAGGTATCTTTCTCTGAATGCCTTAGTTTGGACATTTTAACAACCCAAGAACTGTAAACTTGTAACTTAATAATCCCCCTTTATAAAAGCCAACTCAGTTCTGGTAGTTTGCATTCCTGGAGCATTAGTATTCTAAAATAACTGTATGCCACCTTCAAGTGCTCTCTATACCTTCTGGATCCCTACTTTCCTATTTCTGTTTGGAAAAATTCAATCCATCCTTTAAGGTACCACTGAAATGTCACCTTGGCTAATATCTTCCCTACCCTCCACTCCAGGGTTTTATGCAGCCTCTGTGCTGTTCTGACCTCACTGCCTTTGAAAAAGACCATTTGTATGTTTGACTTCAACTGTGGGACCCACAGGAAATAGGTCATGACTCAGGCACAGCATCCGGGCCAGCAGAGTCATTTATAGATGTTAAAGTAAGTAAACCTAAAGAGTTAAATTAGCATAAATTAAATGTACTGACCAGCTAGATAACAAAGCATTCCTTGTTTGGCCAACTCTTACTTAGGACGTTATAAAATCAAAGGGAACATGGGAATTCAAAAGATGTTTGGATAATTTAATTCAAAGACTTCTACAGCATAAATAGTATGAAAGCCCCTGATTATTCCTGAAACTCCTTATTTTCAGATGAATAAACAAGACCATTTCTTCATATAAAAATCTAGATATCTGATTTCTTTTAAAAACTTAAAAGATTTAGCAATATGAATTCTCATTCTTAAAATGTATCAATCTGCTGAGATGCTTTCCAGTTTGCCACAGTCCTCACCACTCCCTTCAGTTTCCCTGATGCAAAGATTAAATATCAGGAACAGCACTAAAAACCTAGATGATGACTCTGGCATACCGTGATTACATATCTAGCCCCCTTCCTTCACTTACATTGCTTGTTGGTCACTAAAGGCCTTTGAACTTGAGATTCCAGCTTTTGCAATAGATGTATTTTTGTAAAATATGATAGGGTAAGTTGTACAAATCAGACTCTATCTGAAATACATGTAGTTTGCTAATCAACTGTAAACTAACCGTTTTGTATATCAAATAAGTACATTTACATTATCAATTGTAGAAATTGTCTGTTGTTGTTTTGCTTTGTTTGGTTTGGTTGGTTTTGTTTGAGTGCTAAGGCCTGTGGCCCAGTGTACGGTTGGCTAGTTACTCTGGGGGCATATGGGGATGACTCTGCCATCCGTACCTTATACTGTGTAACCACAATATAGCTACTGCGTTTTCCATGCTGCCCATTATATGGCTCAATAAAGCTCTGCTGCTGCTGGTCATGATGTGCTCAACTTGAGACCAGAATCCTTGCCTTGCTTTGGAGGACAGATTGCAGTATGTCCTCTGGGATACAAATAGGAAAAATTATGCTAGAATACCTTGTGTACTGGATTGAGATTTCCTTCAATCAAACAACAAATACTGGGCACGTTTTTACCCTCTCTGAAACTTATCTATTTATAAAATGGTTATAATCGGCGATCTCATTGTATTTATCAAACAATTTGGAAAATAGTTGCTGCCCGATAAAGGTTGTTGAAACAGAATTTTCTAAGCTGAAGTGAGTCTTTATTACATTAAAAAGGCTCAAGTCTATGTTTCTATTTGGTTTTGGAGGCAGATCACAACAAAGCCCTGAGAATGCTTTAATTCCACTTATCCCTCTGATTTACATGCCATTATAGTCATTTATAAATTTCCCTCCATATATTTAATCCCCCATGAGGTATTATTAAATTTTTTCTATTGTCTACTTTTATTTAGAACTACCCACATATTTGTCCTTTTTTTTTCATTAGAGAAGTTGTAGGTGTACAGAATGAGCATGCCTAAAACACAAGGCCCCCAGACACCACCCAAACGCCAACACCCAACAATTGGCAATTGGTGTGGAACATTCGTTATAATTGATGATAGCCCATTTTTACAATTGTGCTACTAACTGAAGTCCATGGTTTAGCTTAGGGCTCAATATTTGTGTAGTATAGTTCCATGGATTTTAATAAAATTTTTATTCTGTTACCACTCATACAATCTAACAGTTCCCCTTATAATCACATGCAGATACATATTTCAGTGCTGTTAATTGCATTTACAATGTTGTATTACCATTACCGCCATCGATTATCAAAACATTTCATCATTCTAAATAGGAATGCTGAGCATTTTAAGCCTGAACTTCCTATTCTCTAGCCCCACCCCATCTCCCAGTAACCTGTATTCTAGACTCTGACTCTGTGAGTTTGCTTATTCTAATTGTTTCAAATCAGTGAGATCATACAAATTCGTCCTTTTCTGTCTGACTTATTTCATTCAACATGATATCTTCAAGTTTCATTCATGTTTGTAGCATGTAACAGAACCTCATCCCTTTTTACAGCTGAATAATATTCCATTGTATGTATATACCACATTTTATTTATCCCTTCACAGTTGATGGACACTTGGATTGCTTCCATCTTTTGGCAATTGTGAAGAATGCTGCTGTGAATATCAGTGTGCAGCTATCTGTTCCAGTCCCTGCTTTCAATTCTTTGAGTAAATACCTAGTGATTGGATTGCCAGGTCATATGGTAGTTCTGTACTTAGCTTCCTGAGGAACTGCCAAACTATCTTCCAGAGCTGCTGCACCATTTTACATTGCCGTTAACAACGAATGAGTGTCCTCTTTGTCTGCACTCTCTCCAACACTTCTTATTTTCTGTTTTTTCAACAGCATCGATTCTAACAGGTTTGAAATGGTAGCTCATTGTGGTTTTAATTTTTATTTCCCTGATGGTTAACAATGTTGCATATGTTTTCATGTGCTTTCTGGCCATTTGCATGTCCTCTTTGGAGAGTGTCTGTTCAAGTCTTCTGACTCTTTTTAAATTGGGTTATTCATCAGTTTATTGTTAAGTTGAAGGATTTCTTTATATATTCTGAATATTTATCCTTTATCAGGTAGGTGGTTTCCAAATATTTTCTCCCATTGTGTAGGTTTTGCTTTCATGGTAAAGTCCTTTGAGTAAAAAAACGTATTTTCTTTTGATGAGGTTCAGTTTATCTATTTTTTTTCTTTTGTTGCTTTTGCTTTGGGTATAAAGTATAAGCAACCCTTGCCTAACATAAGGTCTTGAAGATGCTTCCTTATGTTTTTTTTAGGAGTTTGATAGTTCTAGCACTTATGTTAAGGTATTTGATCTATTTTGAGTTGTTTTGTATGTGGTGTGAAGTCGGGTCCTCTTTCTTTTTTTCTGCAAATGGAGATCCAATTTTCCAATACCATTTGTTGGAGAGACTACTCTTTCCCACTTGAGTGGTCTTTGTCACCTTGTTAAAGATCAACTGATTGTAAATATGAGGGTTTATTTCTGAGCTTTCAAGTCTATTTTATTTGTCTATATGTCTGTCTTTGTCCTGGTACCATGCTGTTTTGATTACTGTAGCTTTTGTAATATATTTTAAGCTCAGGAACTTTGAGTATCCTCTAACTATGTTCTTTCTTTTCAAGGTGGCTTTAGTTATTTGGGGCCCCTTATCCTTCCATATAAATATGATTGCATTTCAGTTTCTGCAAAGAAGATTGTTGGAATCTTGATTGGGATTGCATTGAATGTATAAATTTCTTTAGGTAGTGTTTTGGTTCGCTGAGGTTGCTGGAATACGATGTACCGGAAATGGATGGCTTTTAAAAAAGGGAATTTAATAAGTTACAAGTTTGCAGTTCTAAGGCCATAAATATGTCCAAACTAAGGCATTCAAGAAGGATATCTTGACTCAAGAAAGGCCAATGTCTGTCATATGGAAAGCCATGTGACTGGTGTGTGCTGGTCCTTGCTCCCAGTTCCATTGCTTCCAGCTTCTGATGCCAGTAGTTTCCTCTTTAGGCATCTGTGGCCTGCACTTTAGCTCCTCCAGGACATGACTCTGGGTTCTGGTTTGTTTAGCATGAAAGCACATGGTGACATCTGCTGGTCTCTTCGTCTCCACATGTCTGTGTCTAGGCATCTTCTCTTTCTGTTGGCACTCCAAGCATCTTCTTCAGTACTCCAAGCATCTCCAAATGTCTGTCTGTGTCTTTGCTGGTTCTGAAATATTTCTCCAAAATATTTCCACTTTTAAAGGATTCCAGTAAACTACTCAAGCCCCACTTTGATTGGGTGGAGTCACATCTCCATCTAACCAAAAGGCCAGAGGCACAATTGGGCATGCCACATCTCCATGGAGATAATCTAACCAAAAAGTTTCCACCCTACAATATTGAATCAGGATTAAAGGACATGGCTTTTCTGGGGTACACAGCACTTTCAAACTAGTACAGATAGTGTTGACGTCTTAATGATATTTAGCCTTCCAATCCATGAACATAGACTATTCTTCCATTTATTTATTTAGGTTTTCTTTGATTTCTTTTAGCAAAATTTTGTAATTTTGTTCATCTCCTTTACATCCTTCGTTGGATTTAGCTTAGATATTTGATTCTTTTAGTTTCTATTGTGGATGGAAATTTTTTCTTGAGTTTTTCTTCTGATTATTCATTGCTTGTGTATAAAAACACCACTGTTTTTTGGGTGTTGACCAGGTACCCCACTGCTTTGCTGAATTCATTTATTAACTCTAGGAGTTTTGGTAAAGATTTTTTTTCCAGGATTTTCTGTATATAGGATCATAACATCTGCAAATAGGAAAAGTTTTACATATTCCTTTTCAACTTTAATGCCTTCTATTTCTTTTTCTTGCCCAATTGCTCTGGCAAGAAATTCTAGTACAATGTTGAATAGCAGTGGTGACAATGGGCAGCCTTGTCTTGTTCCTAATCTTAGAGGGAAGACTTTCACTTTTTCACCATTAAGTAGAAATATTAGCTGTGGGCTTTTTGTCTATGCCCTTAATCAGGTCAAGGAAGTTTCATTCTATTTCTAATTTTCTAAGTGTTTTTGTCAAGAAAAGCTACTGTATTTTGTCAAATGTCTTTTTCTGTATAACTGAGATGATTATGTGTTTTTCCCTTTATTCTGTTAATGTGGTGTATTATATTAATTGAATTTCTTACATGGACCAATCCTGCATACCAGGGATAAATCCCACTTCATCATGGGGTATAATTCTTTTAAAATGCAATTTGGTTCATTTTGCATCTCTATGAGAGATACTGGTCTGTAGTTTCCTTCTCTTGTGGCATCTCTATCTGGCTTTGGTATGAGGGTGATATTGGTCTCATAGAATGAGTTAGGTGGTGTTCTCTCCTTTTTAATTTTGTGGAAGAGTTTGGTCAGAAACTGAGTTGTCTTTTTGGGGTGTTTCATAGAATTCCCCTGTGAAGCTATTTGGACCTAGGCTTTTCTTTCTTGAGAGGTTTTTGAGTCAATGAAGGTAGTTTTTTTCTAAGAATTTGTCCATTTCATTCAGGTCATCTAATTTATTAGTATAACGGGTTTGTTTGTTTTTTTTAAATAATACCCTCTTATAGTCCTTTTTAATTCAGCAGGTAATAATGTCCCGCTTTTCATTTCTGAATTTCATTATTGTGTCCTTTTCCTTTCGTTTCCTTGTCAATCTAACTAAAGATTTGTCAATTTTATTGATCTTTTCGAAAACCAACTTTCGGTTTTGTTGACTCTATTTTTTTTTTGTTTGTTTTCTATTTTGTTTATCTCTGCTCTGATCTTTGTTATTTCCTTCCTTCTGCTCACTTAGGGTGTAGTTTGTTCTTCTTTTTCTGGTTCTTCTGGTTTTGAGGTTAGATCTCTGATTTGAGGTCTTTCTTCTTTTTTAACGTAAGCATTTAGAACTATAAATTTCCCTCTCAGCACTGCCTTTGCTGTATCCCGTAAGTTTTGATATGTTTGTATTTTCATTTTCATTCTCCTCAGATGTTTCTTAATTTTATTTTTTATAAATTCTTATTTCCTTTTTAACCCATTGGTTGTTTAAGCGTATGTTTTCAATTTCCACATATTTATGAATTTTCCATTTCTCTCTCCATTATTGTTGTCTGACTTCAATCCGTTGTGATCAGAGAGTGTACAATATATGATTTCCATATGTTTAATTTATTGAGACTGGTTTTGCGACCCAACATATAGTTTTTACTGGAGAATGATCCATGTGCACGTGAGAAGAATATGTATTCTGTTCTTCTTGGGTGCAGTGCTCTGTATATGTCTGTTATATCCAGTTGGTTTAGTGTATCATTGAAGTCCTGTATTCCTCATAGATGTTCTGACCAGATGTTCCATCCATTATTGAGAAGAGTATTAAAAGTCTCCTAATATTAATATAGAGCCATAAATTTCTCCCTTCAACTACATCAGTATTGACTGCATATATTTTGGGGCTTTGCTGTTAGGTGCAGATATAATTGTTACGTCTTCCTGTTGAATTGTTCCCTTTATCAGTATATAATGACCATCTCTGTCCCTCATAATTGTTTTTGACTTAAAGTCTATTTTATCTGATACTAGTATAGTCACTTCAGCTCTCTTTTGGTTACTACTTGCATAGTATAGTTTTTTCCATCCTATCACCCTCAACTTACTTGCATCTTTGAATTTAAGGTGAGTCTCTTGCCGACCACATATAGTTGTGTTATGCTTCATTTTATCCATTATGCCCATCTTTGCTTTTGGACTGGAGAGTTTAATCCATTTATATTTAAAATCACTACTGACAATACTAGACTTCCTTCTGCCATTCAGCTATTTAGCCTTTGAAGTCTTATATCTTTTCTCCCCCTAACTTCCATTAAAGCCTACTTTTATATTTATTTGCTTTTTTGTATTATATCATACTGAGTGCCTTCTCATTTCAATCTGGATATACTTTTCATCTATTTTCTTGTGGTTACCATGGGGTTAAAATTTAACATCCTAGATATATTACAATCATATTTGGTTTGATACCAACTTAAGTTCAGTACCTGCACATATATTTTTCCTGTACCCCCACAATTTTGTTGTACAAGTTACCACTTATATTTTTATGCATTGTATGCCCAGAAACCTACATTTATCATTATTTTTATGAATTTGAAGTTTAGCAACTGTAGGAGGTAAAAAGTGGAGTTGCATACAAAACAATACAATAATACTGGCATTTTTAATTACCCAAATGGCTACCTTTACTGCAGGACTTGATTTTTTTATGCTGCTTTGAACCACTGCCTAGTGTCTTTCCTTTCAGCCTGAAGGACTTCTTTTAGCATTGCTTGGAGGGCAGATCCAGTGGTGATGAACTGCATCAGTTTTGTTTATCTGAGAATGGCTTAATCTTTTTCTCATTTTTGGAAGAGAGTCTCACTGGATACAAAATTCTTGGCTGGCAGTTGATTTCCTTTAGCACTTTTAGTATTTTAACTCTGTGCCTTCTTTCCTCATGGTTTTTTATGAGAAATGTACTTACTATTGCTAGGATTTGAATATAACACATTGCTTTCTCTTGCAGCTTTCAGGACTCTCTCCCTGTCCTTTGCATTTGATAGTGCAATCAATATATGATGGGGTATATTTTTCTTCAAGTTTATCCTGTTTGGTGTTCACTGAGCTTCTTAGATGGACATATTCATATATTTTCTAAGTTTGGGATGCCCGCTGATGTTTTTTCTTTGACTATTCCTTCTGCCCTTTCTTCTTCATCTGGGACTCCCACAATGTGTACATTATTGTGCTATATGGTGTCCTATAGCTGCCTTACGCTATTTGCACTTTTAATAGTTCTCTTTTCTTTCTGCCTCTCAGACTGGCTCATTTCGTTTATCTTGTCTTCTACTTCACTGATTCTTTCTTCTTCCAGCTCCAGTGTTCTCTTGAAACCCTCCTGGGTATTTTTTATTTCAGTTGTTATTGTCTTCTTCTCCAATAATTCTGTTTGGTAACATTTCTATCTCTTTACTAAGTTTCTCATTTTGCTCATTCATTATTTTCCTGATATCCTTTGGTTCTTTCTCTGTATTTTCCTTCACCTCCTTGAGCATTTTAAGATATTTTTTAAAAAGGGCTTTGTTTGGTATGTCCACATTCTCATTTTCTTCACTGGTATTTTCTGTGTTTTTATTCTTTTCCTTTGGATGGGCCATCGTTTCCTGTTTCTTTATTCGTCTTGTAGTCTTTTGTTGCATACTGTACATTTCAATGTTTTAAAATGTTAACTCTGGGATTTACTTCCCAGGTTGTCTGTGTCTTGGTTTTGTAACCAGCTGATGATGAGACACATGTTTTCAAGCTTTGACCCTCCTATCAGGAATTTTGCCCAAGGTGAATGAAATGTGCAGGATTTCTAGGCCTCTATCTTGTTCTGAGTTTTTGCTTGTTAGTTGTTTTGGAGTCCCCCATTTATAGGAGTCTCATTGTCCCCTGCTTCCCTGAACACAGACCTCCCTCTCCCAGGTATTTGAAGCCAGCATGTCTTTGTTCCAGACTGTCCACCTCTATGATATTTTATACTCCATTTGTTGTTTCATGCTGCTTTTGTCTGGGAGTAGGGTCACCCTACAAGGGACTTACCCAAGTTGGTCTTTATCAACTAGTACAAGGTGAGGGACCCACAGAGGGGGTGCAGACTGGTTCCAAAATGCCCTGGGAATGGGGATCAGGAATCTTCTCTGATGGCTCCTTGAAGCTGAGCTTTCTTGGCCCACATAGCCAATGCATCTCTTCAGCTAACTGCCCTTGGCAGCCCTGAGCATTGTGTTTAAATCTCCACTGTCCGGGGAGGGTTGAAACTATATTTGTTTTTTGTTTTGTTTTAATTGTTCTTCATTTCACCTGCAGTTTAATGCTTTTATTTGAGATGTTTTCTTCTTTCTGCTACATCCTGGCTCCAGAATATCTTATTGCTTTGTAAGCTATCTGATGCCTTAAAACATATCCTTTAAAATTTCTAGCCTTTATTTATAGATGTTTCTAGTATGAGGGTTGGTCTTAATTGCCTAGTCTACTCTTACTTGCAATAGAATTTCACCTTTAAATGTATTTTTTGCTTGACTAAAATTTCTCATTTTAAAGGGGATTTTTGTTTTCATAAAGACTGCATTATGCTTATCTGGTATAGATTCTTAGCTCTTACATACTGGAAAAGATATTTCTATTGTCTTGATATGAACTATATCTTATATATGATATGATATGATATATATATATATATATATATATATATATATAGCTCAACTTTTCCCACTAAAATTCTGTAAAAATTTCTTCCTTCTATTATATTTACTTTCACACACTCTGATTTTTCTTCCTTTTCAGGTAATCTGTTTTCCTGACTTTCTCTCCTGTGTGAATAAGACGTATTGCTTATACCATTTTGTATCATTAAAATAAGAACATTGCCAAGACAAGTTTACTTTTGAGCAACATTAAATTAATTTTGCCCAGGGACATGGTGAGCTCATTAGTGTTGTAGACTCAGAATTTTTTTCATCCTAGAAAGTTTTCTTTTTGGTATATATTTTTAAAAAAGTTTTATTTGGTATATAAATTTCCTATCATAAAATTTACTCATCGAAAATGTGCAATTCAATTGTTTTTTTAGTTTTGGAACAATTTTCATCATCCCGAAAGTTCTTTTATGCTCATTTGCAATTGATCCCTGCTCCAACCCCCAACCCTAGACAAGACTCAGCCAGGAAGGTACTTGCCCAGTCCAGACCTGGACCTCAAGCTAGTAGACCTGTCGTCTCTTCCCATTCCCGAGATCTTCACTGCCACTTCCACAAATGAATGTCATGTGGCTGATCACTGCTCCAAATCAAGTGAGCACCCTTGCACCATAGCAGCTGCTGGTCTTCTCGGCCTGCCCCACCCTGGAAGAACCCCTGTGCCCACTGAGCTAGGGGGGTGGGAGCAGTGATTAGAGCAGCCTTGGCAAGAATGCTTCAGACCCCCACCCTTCCTACCTGAAGTTCAGCTGTTTTTAAACAATCAGCACTTCTCAGATTATATATTCTGTTTATCAATTTCCACAATGCTGAAATTGTTTTTGTCTTTTTCTAATGTTGTACAGTGTTTTTTTTTTTTTAAGATTTACTAATCTTCTCACTCAGCAATAACCAGAAACAGAAAGCTCTCTACTTTGTAGATTGAAGTTCTTTGTGCTCTACTTCTAATAAAGCAACCCACATGAATTGCTTCCTCTTCCTGCCTCCACCTACAAATGACTAGATGTCACAAGGTATAATACATTGCTTGACCCTTGAGCTCTTGGCCAAGTTCAATTATGGCGACCTCTACGCTCTAAAATCTATCCAACAATGAAGCACTCAAGTTGATGTGAAGAATTCCCCCAAAGATTCTTTCAGGAACCAGGTCTCTGGGACAGTGGTAAGACGTTATGGCTGAGTTGCTGTGTTCCAGAGACCCATGTAAGAGTTCAGGGGCAGTTATTTCCTAGTTTGGCCCAAGTGTATTGCAATTAGGAATAATTCCTCCTAATGATTAAAATACATCACTGGTGTCATTGATTTATATCTTTAGCCTCCTGTTGTGATTTTTCTATGAGGTTGGTGTCTTAAACAAGAGGGAATATTAATCTGCTGCCATTTACTAAAAATACCCAAATACTGGCTAAACTGATGAAATATTTTCATGTTCAAAGGGTAATTTTTTTTTAAATCATAAAACCCAGAAAAATACATTTTCTGCTCTATTTTATAAAGAAATATCTTGGAACTGTGTGCTAGTGCAGTGATGCTCACACTTTAACGTGCCATGGGGGCCCAAGTCTTTCTTCTTTTGGTTACCATTCAGAAAGATTTGAGCTGGGAAAATTCTTCAACATTGTCATTTCCAGATACACTGAAGTTCTGGTCTTCTCAGACCTCTGCCATCAAAGCTCTGTCAATAATTGGGCACCATTTCATGCTCAAATACCAATGGGCTTTTTATCGGGGAGGAGACTATTAGAGTAAGGAAGTGGTGACCACAGACAAATCTTAATCATTTTGGTGACACCAATCCAAGCTTTTTATTAAAAAACATCTTCTAAGAATTTGAAATGGGGTCTGTTTTATAGTAGGTGCTGTCTGAAAAATTCACAGCCAGACCCTTGGAGTCTTGGATAGAGTAAGATATTGCAAAACTTCACAAGGGGATTTCTGAAAGGAAAACTTTTTTCAAATATGAAAGTAGACAAATGTGTGTTTGGAATTATGGGAAAAGAGAATGATCTATGATTAGCAAAGTTGGTTCTTCTTTAGAAGAACTGGATTGATGATGCTTTACATTCAATAAAAATAAATGCACCTGTTAATATGGACGATATGTTGTAATACATGCTTAAAAATTTATTCTATTGCAGTCCTTTGTTTGCCAGTTTGGGCAATTTAATGATACCTAACTAAAATTGGAGTTAGTTTTCATTGTAAGACTAACTCCCTCCCCCCTCCTGCTTATCATTGACAGTTTCATAGACCTCCTCCCCTTCATAATTATTTTGTTATTTCAACATTGTCTTTAGGGAGCTGTCTTCTTTGCTGACATAATTTCAGTTTATGGATTAAATTATGACTGAAGATTGCAAAGCATTCATCTGGAAGTACTTGAAAAGTAAACTTGGGACCTCACACAAGGGAAAGATAGAGTGGCATTTTCAGTGATTGCACCATTTGAAACTAGCCTACTAGGGCTATTAGACCCACATATGTGGGTAAGAAAGCAACAGACCCAGGAAGTTTAAAGATCTTGAGTGTTTGGAAAAAAAGCAAATTCTTACAAGCACCACTAACACCAATTCTATAACCATGGACAAATCATCGCTGTTGTTATTTTATTTCTCAGATTGTATGGTATTTGTAAAGTAACTGAAATTCAATTGTACTTGTCTCTTAAAGTAGGCCAGTTCATTCTAAAGATCATGTTTCAGTTTTCAGTCTTTTAAATATGTGTTCTCTTTCATTTTTAGAAACATAGCAGTTTGTTATCAGCTTAACCTGCATCTCCTCCTCTCTCTCTCTCCCTCCTTTCCTCTTAGTGTTTACTCTTCTCCATCAGTTCCTTTCCAGTTACTCCATGTACCAAATCCCTTTGCCAGCTTAACTGATCCCACTGAATTTCTAGCCTCCTAACTCTGTCTGTCCCCACACTTTGCCTGACTAACTAACTCTTCATATCTTTCAATATCATTCTAATAAAGGTATTTCTAGTGACTTCCTCTCCTAGCTTATCCAGCTTCTGACTTTGGCCAGATACAAACATATATATCAACAATTAAACAAGAAGACATAACAATCATAAATATTTACGCACCGAATCAG
This sequence comes from Tamandua tetradactyla, assembly GCF_023851605.1. Classification (NCBI taxonomy): domain Eukaryota; kingdom Metazoa; phylum Chordata; class Mammalia; order Pilosa; family Myrmecophagidae; genus Tamandua; species Tamandua tetradactyla. The sequence goes on along the minus strand of NC_135328.1, from coordinate 114,149,376 downwards.
AATGCCCCAAAATACGTGAGGAATGCACTGCAATTACTGAAAAGGGAAATAGACACATCTACCGTAATAGTTGGAGACTTCAATTCGCCACTCTCATCAATGGACAGAACATCTATACAGAGGATCAATAAAGAAACTGAGAATTTGAATATTACAATAAATGAGCTAGACTTAACAGACATTTATAGGACATTACATCCCACAACAACAGGATACACCTTTTTCTCAAGTGCTCATGGATCATTCTCAAAGATAGACCATATGCTGGGTCACAAAGCAAGTCTCAACAAATTTAAAAAGATTGAAATCATACACAACACTTTCTCGGATCATAAAGGAATGAAGTTGGAAATCAATAATAGGCAGAGTGCCAGAAAATTCACAAATACATGGAGGCTCAACAACACACTCTTAAACAACGAGTGGGTCAAAGAAGAAATTGCAAGAGAAATTAGTAAATATCTCGAGGCGAATGAAAATGAAAACACAACATATCAAAACCTATGGGATGCAGCAAAGGCAGTGCTAAGAGGGAAATTTATTGCCCTAAATGCCTATATCAAAAAAGAAGAAAGGGCAAAAATTCGGGAATTAACTGTCCACTTGGAAGAACTGGAGAAAGAACAGCAAACTAACCCCAAAGCAAGCAAAAGGAAAGAAATAACAAAGATTAGAGCAGAAACAAATGAAATTGAGAACATGAAAACAATAGAGAAAATCAATAAGACCAGAAGTTGGTTCTATGAGAAAATCAACAAGATTGATGGGCCCTTAGCAAGATTGACAAAAAGAAGAAAAGAGAGGATGCAAATAAATAAGATCAGAAATGGAAGAGAAGATATAACTACTGACCTCACAGAAATAAAGGAGGTATTAACAGGATACTATGAACAACTTTACATTAATAAATACAACAATTTAGATGAAATGGACGGGTTCCTGGAAAGACATGAACAACCAACTTTGACTCAAGAAGAAACAGATGACCTCAACAAACCAATCACAAGTAAAGAAATTGAATCAGTCATTCAAAAGCTTCCTAAAAAGAAAAGTCCAGGACCAGACAGCTTCACATGTGAATTCTACTAAACATTCCAGAAAGAATTAGTACCAACTCTGCTCAAACTCTTCAAAAAAATTGAAGTGGAGGGAAAGCTACCTAATTCATTCTATGAAGCCAACATCACCCTCATACCAAAACCAGGCAAAGATATTACAAAAAAAGAAAACTACAGACCAATCTCTCTAATGAATATAGATGCAAAAATCCTCAACAAAATTCTAGCAAATCGAATCCAGCAACACATTAAAGAATTATACATCGTGACCAAGTAGGATTCATCCCAGGTATGCAAGGATGGTTCAACATAAGAAAATCAATTAATGTAATACACCATAGCAACAAATCAAAGCAGAAAAATCACATGATCATCTCCATTGATGCAGAGAAGGCATTTGATAAGATTCAACATCCTTTCCTGTTGAAAACACTTCAAAGGATAGGAATGCAAGGGAACTTCCTTAAAATGATAGAGGGAATATATGAAAAACCCACAGCTAATATCCTCCTCAATGGGGAACAACTGAAAACTTTCCCCCTAAGATCAGGAACAAGACAAGGATGTCCATTATCACCACTATTATTCAACATCGTGTTGGAGGTTCTAGCCAGAGCAATTAGACAAGAAAAAGAAATACAAGGCATCAGAATTGGAAAGGAAGAAGTAAAACTATCACTGTTTGCAGACGATATGATACTATATGTTGAAAACCCAGAAAAATCCACAACAAAACTACTAGAGCTAATAAATGAGTACAGCAAAGTAGCAGGTTACAAGATCAACATTCAAAAATCTGTAGTGTTTCTATACACTAGTAATGAACAAGCTGAGGGAGAAATCAAGAAATGAATTCCATTTACAATTGCAACTAGAAGAATAAAATACTTAGGAATAAATTTAACTAAAGAGACAAAAGACCTATACAAAGAAAACTACAAAAAACTGTTAAAAGAAATCACAGAAGACCTAAATAGATGGAAGGGCATACCGTGTTCATGGATTGGAAGACTAAATATAGTTAAGATGTCAATCCTACCTAAATTGATTTACAGATTCAATGCAATACCAATCAAAATCCCAAAAACTTATTTTTCAGAAATAGAAAAACCAATAAGCAAATTTATCTGGAAGGGCAGGGTGCCCCAAATTGCTAAAAGTATCTTGAGGAAAAAAAATGAAGCTGGAGGTCTCATGCTGCTGGACTTTAAGGCATATTATGAAGCCACAGTGGTCAAAACAGCATGGTATTGGCATAAAGATAGATATATCAACCAATGGAATCAAATAGAGTGCTCAGATATAGACCCTCTCATCTATGGACATTTGATCTTTGATAAGGCAGTCAAGCCAACTCACCTGGGACAGAACAGTCTCTTCAATAAATGGTGCCTAGAGAACTGGATATCCATATGCAAAAGAATGAAAGAGGACCCGTATCTCACACCCTATACAAAAGTTAACTCAAAATGGATCAAAGATCTAAACATTAGGTCTAAGACCATAAAACAGTTAGAGGAAAAGGTAGGGAGATATCTTATGAATCTTACAATTGGAGCCGGTTTTATGGACCTTAAACCTAAAGCAAGAGCACTGAAGAAAGAAAGAAAGAAATGGGAGCTCCTCAAAATTAAACACTTTTGTACATCAAAGAACTTCATCAAGAAAGTAGAAAGACAGCCTACACAATGGGAGACAATATTTGGAAACGACATATCAGATAAAGGTCTAGTATCCAGAATTTATAAAGAGATTGTTCAACTCAACAACAAAAAGACAGCCAACCCAATTACAAAATGGGAAAAAGACTTGAACAGACACCTCTCAGAAGAGGAAATACAAATGGCCAAAAGGCACATGAAGAGATGCTCAATGTCCCTGGCCATTAGAGAAATGCAAATCAAAACCACAATGAGATATCATCTCACACCCACCAGAATAGCCATTATCAACAAAACAAAAAATGACAAGTGCTGGAGAGAATGTGGAGAAGGAGGCACACTTATCCACTGTTGGTGGGAATGTCAAATGGTGCAACCACTGTGGAAGGCAGTTTGGCGGTTCCTCAAAAAGCTGAATATAGAATTGCCATATGACCCAGCAATACCATTGCTAGGTATCTACTCAGAGGACTTAAGGGCAAAGACACAAACGGACATTTGCACACCAATGTTTATAGCAGCATTATTTACAATTGCAAAGAGATGGAAACAGCCAAAATGTCCATCAACAGACGAGTGGCTAAACAAACCGTGGTATATACATACGATGCAATATTATGCAGCTTTAAGACAGAATACACTTATGAATCATGTAATAACATGGATGGATATAGAGAACATTATGCTGAGTGAGACTAGCCAAAAACTAAAGGACAAATACTGTATGGTCCCACTGATGTGAACCGACATTCGAGAATAAACTTGGAATATGTCATTGGTAACAGAGACCATCAGGAGTTAGAAATAGGGTAAGATAATGGGTAATTGGACCTGAAGGGATGCAGACTGTGCAGCAAGACTGGATACAAACACTCAAAAATGGACAGCACAATACTACCTAATTGTAATGTAATTATGTTAAAACACTGAATGAAGCTGCATCTGAGGTATAGTTTTTTTGTTTTGTTTTGTTTTGTTTTTTTATTTTTTCTCTACATTATCATTTTATTTCTTTTTCTGTTGTCTTGCTATTTCTTTTTCTAAATTGATGCAAATGTACTAAGAAATGATGATCATACATCTATGTGATGATATTAAGAATTACTGATTGCATATGTAGAATGTAATGATTTCTAAATGTTGTGTTAATTTTTTTTAATTAATGAAAAAACGCAAATGCAAAAAAACAAACCAAAAACATATGTATCTGTACTCTACTTTTCTGATATCTGGCATGAATCCATCTGTTCCTGTCTTGCCATCTCTGCTCTTCACCTTTCTTTCTCAGAATTTATCTGTGTCCTGTTTTCTGTCTACTACATTATATCCAGCTATTATAGGAACTCTCACTTTGACAGACCTAGCAATGATATTGTTTGAAATTAATTTTTAGCATAAATACTTCACAACTCAACTTCTTATGCTAACTCAGTTTTTATGATTATTATCTTTTTTATTATATATCCGCTCTCTTATTCATTTTGCATCTAACAAATATGTGCTTTTTAATGTGAACTACTGGGTTTAGTCCATAAACCAACACTTCCCAAGCAGAAATTTGCTACAATAAAAATAGGGATGCCAATTAATACAACAGACTGAAGAGTATCAACATAGGGCAATTGTATATGTGCAAAATTGCACATGTTTTTTAAAGATGTTATGGAAGGATTATTTAATACAGGGTATTATAGAAGCAGGATACATTTCAGTAAAAATTAAGGTGAATCTCTATCTTGTAATATTTCAAAATCAGTCCATATGGAATAAAGAATTAAATATAAAATCTATTTAAATTATAGCAATATCTAGCAAAGAACATTTATATAATATGTGGAAAAATGTCAATGCGTTTTGTCTTTGAAGACATAAAAGAAATGATAAGGGAATGATTGACAGCTTCAAGAATATACATATTTAAAATTTTTATATCATAAAAATCCACAGGGGTTGATATCTATAATATAAAGCATCATTCATACTTAGAAGGAAGACACCCAAACACTTTGTGAAGTGAATAATTCAGTGTTGTTTTGCATGTTTACAGAATTGTGCAGCCATCACTGCTATCTAATTTTAGTATGCTTTAGTGTTGTCTCCCCTTTCCTTCTCCATCCAGCCCCTAGCAACCATAAATCTACTTTTGGTCACTATGGGTTTGCCTGTTGTTGGACATTTTATATACAAGAAATAAACCAGTACGTGGTCTTTTGTGGCTTCTTTCACTTTGCGTGCTTTCAGGATTCATCAGTGTTGTAGTATACATCACTTCTTTGTTCCTTTTTATGGCTATATCATATTGCATTGTATTCATATACCATGTTTTGTTTTGCCATCCATGAGGTGATGGGCATTTTGGTTGTTTCCATTTTTTTACCATTATGAGCAACGCTGCTGTAATCATTCATGTGCGAGTTTCTGCGTGGACATATGCTTTCGTTTCTTTTGGGACTATACCTACAGTAGAATTGCTAGGTCACAATATAACTCTGTGTTTAGCATTTGAAGGAACTGGCAATCTGTTTTCCGGTGACTGTGTACCACTTTACAATCCCATTATAGGAGGCTTTGACTTTCCTCTTATTTACTTATTCTTCTGTAATGGGCATTTATTAGCTTAATAATCAGAAGAAAACGGCTTCTAATCTGTGGGCCCCACTTCTGTTGCAATGGTGTTTTAATCCATTTGGGTGCCATGTTTGTCTGTAAATTGCACAAAGACCCTCTCTCACATATTACATACAGAAGATGTTGTGAGAACAAAAAGCAAAAAGGCACAAATTCTTTGTCAGGGGAACGAATTTGTTCCTAATTGATTTGGCCAAAGTGATAAAAAGAAGTGTGACCAAATTTTCTTCACAAGATTCCTCTGTGTAAATTTTGAGTTCTCTCCATCTCTGTTATATGTGTCTGTGAAAGTATAGTAAAACCACCTCTGCCACTTAGGCAGATGAGAGTAGGGAGGGGAGTAGAGGGGTGAGAAAAGTCTGTGTGAGTTAAAAATTCCATTTCAGGATATTTGGGCTGAATATCTATATGTACTAATACATATCTCTATACACATAATTATATCCATAACAATATCTGTTAAAGCTGAATATTATAACTGACTAGTGGCACAGCCCTAAAGTAATTTGCTTTGATAACTAGATAATGATTATATGTAAAAGAATATTTTTGATTTGCATGGAGAAACCTAAAAACAATGCTTGGATCTTTGGAACACTTTTACTTTCCACCCACCCCTCATCCTCACCATCTTATTCTCTGTATGTGATTTAGGTGATGAATTTGATATTTGCTAGAGGCAAGCATTGGTTTCTTAACTTGTGTAATGAAATGGTGGAGCTCCATTTAGAGCTCAGTGGCAGTGTCTTGCTGAGTCATAGCAAAGCCTGAGGCAAAAAGAAATATCAGTTATACTGATCCTGTCTTTACTGGGAAGTTTTGACATTTTCTCTCTCGTATATTTTGTCTGCATTCATTTTCATTTTTTCAATGTTGTGGTACAATATCACTTACTTTGAGCGCTGAGATTTTGGGTGCCTCCTTAAATTCCGCACCCAAGGGGAGTGCCTCACTTGCTTTCTAGGGACCTGAGTGACATTTTATTTATGGAGAAACTAAGTCATGGGTTAGATCATTTGATGTAGCCAAACAATGACTAATTGGGGTTCAGAAGAGTAACTCTTCACTCCCATTCTTTTATCGAATCAGTAAATGATACTCCCTTGTTAAACAGTTACTAAAGTTTGACTCCTTCATTCCCATTTCACATATTTGACTACAAAAATGAACTATTTCTAACTTCTTCAAAATTTCCCTCACTAAATTTTTAACAGTTGCAAAGTGGGCAAAACTTTCCTAGTCATTAGCAGTTTAATCCTTACACCTGGCCTTATAGAATTTTTTTTTTGACAGGAAAAATATCCCATTTTAAAGCCCACTAGGGAGCTGATAATACATTGAAGTAGAGTTTCCTGCATAATTCCAACATTCCTCTCAAAGAGATTAGGGGAAAAGTCTCTTACTAACTTCTCAGGGCTCTTCAGTTTCAAAGTGAGGTAGTTGGAAAAGCCAGAGGGTAATGAAAACTTCAGCGTATCAAAATGTTTGCCAAACCTACTGAAAGAACATCACATCCTGGAGCTATTATTGGCACAGCAAATAGTGAGTGACATTCAGAGTTTATGCTGTTTGCTCTCTGATACTGCCGGAGTGAGTTGTCATCACGCTCAGGAGCTACCAAGAGGTGACTTTCTGGGCTGACCAGTGATATTTGTTCTTTGATTTATTATCGCGGCGAAGTCAAATCGTCATTATCTGGTAGCTCAGCTCACTGGGAAGGACGGAAATCTGTAAATGAGAAGTGAGCATCATTTTTGCCCAGCCTTTCCCAAAGTTAGCGCTTGGGAATAGCCATAGAAATGGTTCCTCTGGGAAATACTTTGGGAAGCACTGCGTTTAAAATCCCATATAATGAGATGTATATCTCATATAATGAGATGTATATGCTCATTAGCGTATAAAAGCTTCTGAGAAATCCTGCATAGAGTAACAAAAATCTGCAGGGTTTGGTTTAATTCAGTTTTGACCAAATTTTGTTATGGAAACTGTCCCCGTTACTATTGCTGTGAAACAAATCACTGTGAAATGGAGAGGCTTAAAACAGCAATCATTTTATTATTTCTCATAGTTTCTGTGGATCAGAAATTTGGGAAGGCCTCACCTACATGGTTCTGGCTTGGGGTCTCTCATATACGGTTGTGGTCAGATGGTGGTTGGTGCTAGAACAGCTGGAGGCAGGAGCAGCTGGGGCATCTCCCTAGATGTCACCTCAGGGCTTCCCCATGTGGTCTTTCCATGTGGGTGAATTTTTGCTTCCTCACATCATGGCTGCCGCAGGCTGGTAAGATTACGACGTGGTAGCTCAAGGCTTCTGCGCAAGTATTGGAGCTCACAAAGTGAAAGCTGCATCACCTTTTATAACATAACCCTGGAAATTCCACAGCATTGCTTTCACCACAGTCTGTTGCCTTCCGGTGAGTCACAAACCTAACCAGGGTGAAGAGCAGGGGAATTTAAGACCACATCTTGATGAGGGAGTGGCAAGGTTCTAGAACGAGTGTGATGGGAGATATTGTTGCTGTCATCTTTGAAAATGCATTGTGTGGCAAAACTCCCCTTTTTCCATGAAATCTATTCTCTGTTGGTTCTATAAAATACACTTTGGGAATGTTGATTTAGGCATTATCACCAGAGCTGATTCTAAATAGAGAGGTGGACTGGTAAAAAAAAAAAAAATTGGCTTCTTAGCCACCAAACTCTGGAGAGGTCCAGATATGTAAGTCACAAATAAATTATATGGAATGACTATACTAAAAGGCATCATTATTTTAAATTCTATAGTCCAGGACATACCCATTTATATATTTAGTTTAGACATACCCATTTAGATATTACAGCCATATCCATGGCTCAGAGAGGGGTAGTGTTCTGATCTCTCCCATCAGTGCTAATGCCAGGACAGGGTGTGTAGAATCTCATGGAATCATATATCTAGACCGAAGGAGATTCAGAAATGATCCCCTGCAATCCAGAATGTCTTTGAAAAATCTTCCCCAAGTAAGTTTGGTCCTTACCAGACTGAATAGCTTCCTGACAGTGGAATCTGAAAGTTTGAAGGCACACATCAACATGCTTTCCCTCTTTGAGGTGATGGTTGCAGAGCTGGCTTTCACCTAATGTCCTAGCTTTCAAATACTGAAAATCTAAGACACAGTATTCTGGTGGTCACCTCCTAGCTGGGTGGACACTGTGTATTCAAGTGAGGCTTTGTAGATGAATATTCCTGTCAGTCCATCCTGGTCACTCCTCTTCTCTAAGAATCAATCCATAATCATTTTTTCCTCGGTGTGCAAAATCAACTTATTTCCTATACATTATTGGGGGCATTTATGCAATGCCATACTCAATATTCCATGTATGTAAATACTTTTATTCCTAACAATGATATGTTTTAGTTTGGGTTACCCCAAAGGTAGATCCTGGGACAAGAATTAGAGAATAAATACTTTGGAAGATTCGGGAAACACAAGTAGAGGGGTTGGGAAGTAGTACAGGAAAGGGAAGTCAGCCAATGAAAAGTTCACTATTAAGCCAGCTTCCACTATGGGAAACTGGAGCACAATTCCCTAAGGACAATCTGGAAAATGGCAAGAAGCATATATCTCAGAGTTATCACAGGAGAGCTGGGGTCTTTGTACACCAAATCCCATACATCATTTGTTGAGGGTTACTCTTAGGGGGAATTAACTCTCTAGCAGTTCCAGCTTGTTTCTTTCCATTTCAGGCAGAGCAGACGTCTAAGATTCTAGAAAACATCCTCAGGCAAAGAGATGCAGATAATGTGTCGGGGCATAGCAAATACCCAGGTCAGAGGGACAGATGTGAGACACCAGTAGTGTCTGCTGAGGTACAAAGCTACTCAGTGGCAGGATGCACTAGGATCAGAGTTGGAAAGGACCCAAGGAATCAATATATCCGATCCTTTAATTTTTTCAGTTGAGGAAAACAAAAACTAAATATAGACTGTTTGCAAACATCACTCTGCTCGCTAGTGCTGTCTGGAACCAGAACTAAGATCTCGTGAAAGCAGACCACGAACCTTGCTAAGCATCTCCCACAGTGCCTTGCACGGAGTAGGCCTTCAGCAAATGTTAAAGATGGGGTGATTTGTCTCATTTATTCTTGAATGGCCCCACCAGTCTTGGAGGAAGGAAGATCACTTGGATATTTTGTCAGTATTTTGAAGCACTTTTTTTGCAGTGCACTCCTTATCCTATGCGTTGGAAAGCTGTCTAGGTTGGGTATTGGTTTCCTTTCACTAGTCTGTGACTTATTTAGGACAAGAACATTATGCTTGTTTCCTTGCATGTTAAGTGTCAGGCTCAGTGCCTAAAAGGCTTTTTGTAAGTGTTGAATAAATGAATGATTAATTGAAATGAACAAATGCTAATGCATTACCTCCATGTGAGGCAGTTGGTTTCATCGTTGTTAGCCGAGTATTTGCCAAGTTCATTCTCAGGGGAAAATTCAGTCTCTTCTGTTGAATAAAAAAAGTATAGGAAAATGGGTGGGCCATGGTGGCTCAGCAGGCAGAGTTCTCGCTTGCCATGCCAGAGACCTGGGTTCGATTCCCGGTGCCTGCCCATGTTATTAAAAAAAAATGTATATATATATGAAAATATTAGAGAAATATTTTAAAAGATGGGGTTACCAAGAAAAGCCATTTGGGCATCTCAGGTTCAAGAAAGCATGGACTTCCAAGAAGCCATCTCTAGAGGATGCCATCTGTGGCCGTCGGGCACTTCCCGCCTTTGTAGCATGTGGGCGTTTGACTGCTCCAGGCCATTTGGTTCATTGAAGCAGTTGGCCCCACCATGCTAAGGAATCCCATGGAATATAGCTTATAGAAAATATGTTGCAGAACTACAGACCGTATTTTACCCCTAGTTTTTAAAAGAACCCAAAGCACTATCAATCTTGCCCACAGCGAAAGAAAATCTATTACGTATGCACCTGAGCACATCAAGTTGTTGTATGGTGTGTTTAAGTCAACTTTTTGTGGTTGCAGTGGATTGAAACCCATTAAGAAACACACAAAAATTAATTCATTGTCTTGAATTCTGGGTAAATACAAGGAAAACATCAAATGTAAATCATGCTTTTCCTGTATGAACCGTACTATCTGGTAATCAAATCGTATAAGGGGAAACATCTCCCTAAAACATTATTCCAGTGAATAAGTGGAAACACAATGATATTTTAAAAATCACCATTTTGCAACCCCCATGAATTAAGCATCAACCACTGCTAATATAAAAAAATGAGTAAAAGCCAGGCTCTGCCTCCTGATGAATAAACACATGGCACATATGTCCTTCCAAAGAGATCAAACCTGAATCTTGTACAGCTTCTGGATCCAGCTACCAATTTGCAGGAAATATGGAGGACAGAGGAACACATTAAATTCTACCCTGAGTATGCAACAAGCAAAATGCAAACTATGGGATACTCTACAGGTCAAAATGCTCAGATTTTTCGATGGAAAAAAGTATATAGAAAAGAAAAGAATGGAGGATAAACCTGTAGATTATAAGAGAGTTCACAGATCCATCACTACAATGTCTGGAGATGGACACCTGAATGATAAAACCATCAAGAAACACGAAACCTTTTAATCTCTGTGGAATTCCTGTACTTAAAAGCAGTGGAGAGCATAAGATTGCATGTGTTTGTGGGCACGAATGCAAGTGTGAAGTACTAAGACTAATCCCCAGTGTATATGTTTCTTCTCTGAAGTATTTATTTCTCTTGGATTTTCAATTATTCACTCACAAGCCTGTTCTGAAACAGTTAAAAACAGCTTTGGTACACTGTATCTTTCTAATACAGAAATCACTGCCCAGAGCTACTAGAACATGTAAATCATGTAATTGGAAAAATATAAGTCTCCCAAGTTCTTTTAAAGAAAAAAGCACCAGAATATTTTAAAGAAACAAATAACCACAACAACTTTTTAAGATAATGTTCATCAATGCTAAGTCTAACTGAGATCATCTTCTGATAGGAATCACTGTTATAGCAAAGATTTGCCATATTTACTATTTTATCCTATAATATTTTTTCCATTTGTTTAATGGGATTATAGCATAATCCCAGCCTATTTATAATATTTTTACCATTAACCTCAGATTATTTTAATTGCCTTGTTTTGTTCTTTTGCTTTTACTATTGTCTCAAGTCTTTCCTCTGTATCATTAATTCTGTTAGCAGTTCTACCTTGACTGTGACTTGGTGTTTCAAATCCACTTACTAGTTCTGTAATAATACAGTTTTGGCATTCCATTTTGTTCCTTCAGTTATCTTAGTATTGTTTCATTTTTCCATCTTTTAGAACGTTTGTGGGGGCATTTACTAGTGTTTCTTGGGTTGTATATTTGAAGTCTGGTTCTTTGTTTACATTTTCAAGTTTCTTCATTCCTTTCTCTTTTTTCTTATTTTTAAAAAACTCTAGTGGCTGTGCTGTTTATTTTCAGCTTGCTAAAATCTGGATAGATATGCCTAGAACTTCTGTTTGCCTCTCTTTGTGTTGAGGTAGTGTGTGTTGCTTTTTTATGCCTTTCCCACCATATGCTGAGATCAATTGCCTTTCCTTGATGAACTACAATTTGTGGGCAAGGTATTCCTTGCCCACTATTTCTGTTGCTCAGGCTAATGATAGGGGGAGAGGAGAGTTCAGTTGAAATAGTATACAATCAGCGGGGAACTGGAGAACACACTCTACCCATCCCCAAAAGCCATGATTTGTAGAATTTGCTGATTTTTGGTGGTTAAACACTCCCACTGTGGCTGATTTCAAGCTACCAATGTGATGCCCCGAGTGTAGAGTTGGGAAGAAATATAGTTGGTGGCTCTAGTACACAACTGTTTCCAATATTTTATAATACTTGGACTTTTTCTTTGTTTCTAGATTTTGTTAATGAACTGCATCAAGATTCATTCTATTTCTCTTGGGTTTTGTATAAATTCTAGAACTTGCCATGTATCTCTGCAATCTTTGTATTGACAGAGATAGGTTTGTTCACTTCTTCTGTTTCACTTCCCCTCCACTCCCCCTTTTCCAATACTCCACAGTCAGGAAAAAGGTGGGAAAAAAATGACCACTCAGTTTGCTCTTCTCTGGGTTTTGGTAATTATTGACAATTCTCAGAATTTCCTTCACTCACTGTATGTTTTGGGATGGGGAAGTAAGTTGGAGTTCCTGAATGCTGAGCTACTACCCTCTATTCCTGAATCTTAAGTTTATTTATTTTTAGAGGATTATGGCATCTTTATTATTTAGTGGTTTCTGTGTATAGTTTGCTATTTAATAAGAAAAGAATTTTGTACATCTCTCCAAGGAGAACCAAGCTGTGGCATCTTTATTTGCTATCTTAATCCTGGAATTCCCCCAAACAAGAATTTCTGATTGATAAATAGAGTGGCTGTAGCCTTCACAAAGGGTGATTCTCTTGAATGTCGAGGTAACATCTCCGAGGAATGTTTGAGCCCATTTAATATCACATATTCAGAAGAGTATTAAATTTGGTCAAAAGAGTGAGCTCTTGCCATGCATTGTTATTGTTGATGCCTAATCAGTCAGACACCACCAGGATAAGCCTGAGGTTTGACAAAGTCAGACTTATCGGCTCGATGCAGAAAGGGAGAGCACTCTAGAGGTGCCTTGGAATGCCACTCAACAGGAAGGAGGAGGGAAAGTTTGGGTTCCTTGAGAAGGATTCTGAGAATGGTCTGAGGGAGCAGAGGTCAGTTCTGGATTGTTTGTTCTTTCTGAGGCCTGTTAAATAGAAGTGAGGATTCCTGGGTGCTGGAATTGGATGTTGTTATGGGGCAAGAATGGACTTGCCTGCTGGATAGCTCCAGGATTCAATGGTGATAGAAGGTAGATCTGGAGGTGTCATTGATGAGTGAGCAGTTGACATACAAAGAGAGTTTGCTGTGGCATTTCGCAGCAGCTGCATCACCTTGGGAGAAGAATTGTCCCTGTGAGCTTAGCGCCCTCCTTCAGGTTTGGCAGTCTTCCCAGTCTGCCCTTTTGCCCTTCCCAGTTTTGCCTTTTTTTGGTCCCAAATGATTTTCACCCTTTCAGTCCCAGATAGGTTTTACCCTTTCAATAGTCATTGTAATTTCTAAAAAATTTCTTAAAATGTATTTCAATGATAAGTTCCCCCAAACAATAAAGGGTATTGCTTTATTGCTCATGAGACAATATTGCAAATTTTAAAAATAGAGCCTTTAAAATAATGGTTTTCAACTGCATAGGATGTATCAAAATGATTTGGAGAATTTTTAAATATGCTATTTCCCTGTGATTCTGCTTTGCCCATTTGGGGAGGATGATGGATTTTTGAAACTGTTCCTCAGGTGATTACACTATCCCAACTTCCTCCAGACTCTGATTAAAATCATGTTTCAAAAGGTTCTTTAATGCATTGGAAAATAAAACAATAAAAAGCTCATTTAATATTTTTCAACAACAAATGCGCCATTTCTCCTTTTGCCAAAATATAAATGTGTAAAGCTCTACGCATTATATCTGAAGAGGATTCAGGTGCAGAAAATAGAGTTGATTCAAGAGGTGGGTGCTGGTCACTAAAATGTATAATTAATGATCATCCAAAGAAAAGGCTCTTGAGATCTACAGACAATCAGCCCTTCATCAGGCGACACTGTGAAGTAAATATGTCCCCTTATTGTGGCACTGGTCAGTCTCTTTAGGACATCTCCATTTTTTAAGCCAATGTTATAAGGCATTTGAAACACAGTTTTATTCCCTTTTTTTGATATATTAGACTTTTTTATGAAGAAAGAAACTTTTGATTACTAAAGGCCAGTCACTAGTTGAGCAGGTATTAGTTTTGTCCCTTGTTAAGCCAAAAGAGTGGGCATCTATGAAGGTGAAGCTAAGCCTACTGATAATTATGCCCCAGAGTCACCCCCAGAGAACCTCTTTTGTTGCTCAGATGTGGCCTCTCTGTGTAAGCCAGCTGGGCAGGTGAATACACTGCCCTCCCCCGCTGTGTTGGACATGACTCCTAGGGGTGCAAATCTCCCTGGCAATGTGGGATCTGACTCCTGGGGATGAGCCAGGACCTGGCATGATGGAAATGAGAAAGCCTTTTGACCAAAAGAGGAAAGAGAAAAATGAGGCAAAATAAAGTCTCAGTGGCTGAGAAATTTCAAACAGAGTCAGGAAGTTATCCTGGAGGTTGTTCTTACGTATCATGTAGATATCTCTTTTTAGTTTAGAGTGTATTGGAGTGGCTAGAGAAGAGTACCCAAAACTATTGAGCTGTGTTCCAGTAGCCTTGATTCTTGAAGAAGACTGTATAACTATACAGCTTTTACAATGTGACTATGTAATTGTGGAAACCTTGTGTCTGATTCTCCTTTTATCCAGGGTATGGATAGATGAGTAAAAAACCAAAACAAATAATAAATAAATAAATAATAGGGGGAGATAAAGTGTAAAATGGGTAGATTGAAATACTGTGGGTCAATGAGAAGGAGGAGTAAGGGGTATGGGATGTATGAGTTCTTTTTTTTTTCTTTTTGTTTCTTTTCCTGGAGTTATGCAAATGTTCTAAAAATAATTATGGTGAAGAATATACAACTATGTGATAATATTGTGAACCATTGATTATATAATATGGTTGGACTGTACGTGCATGGTTATTTCTCAATAAAAATATTTATAAGAAAGAACTGGCATCTTTGTTGAGCCAATTGTGATGACCATCTGTAAAGAGTTTGTTTGCTAACATAACGGACTTCACTTTAGTAGCTCTTATCCTAAAGTAGCAGGGTTTGAAGGAATAAATATGATGTTGGAACTAATTCAGTTTAGACCACATTATTTGGCCAAGTATCATATGATTATTCTATGATTATATGCTCCTGGGGAGGGGTAACACATTGGTTCAACTTTACATTGAATAAAGCACTGGTTTTAAAGTGTTGTAAATCTATACCTCGAAAATAACTCAAAGTATATTCCCTACAGAGAGTATTATCTTAGTAGAAGAAAGTGTAATTGTATTATATTTCAATATTGATTTAGAGTGATTTGAGTGGTGAGAGAAAATGGGTAAGAATAAAAACACAGAAATAAAACAGGTCGATAATAGCCATAATGGCTGCAGCCATCTCTTAAATTATGACAAACATGTCAACAGTCATTCCAAAAGTTAAGAGAATTAGACAGGACTTTGTGGATAATTTAAATATAATTGTTGGCCTTTTGTCTTTCTCACCTTTGTCTTTGTGAGAGTACCCTGTATCCTTTCACATGTGTTTTCAAGAAATTTTATGCCTACTTACTCTAAAAAAAAATTAAAAAATAAATAAATATAACTGTTAATTTAGCATCCGAGAATGTGGCATGGGAGAGTATTAGGTGATCTAACTGCACATCCTGTCTCAGGTTTCATCTGCACTCACCTTTTTACCACACATTATCTAGGTTGTTCTAAAGTGCCTTCTATGATTCTGTCCTCTCTACTTCTGAGTCATCATGACTTCAGATGGCTTAAACTTGGCCTCTCAAAACTTACAGCTTCCACTGATGGAAAATTCCTGTTGTCTGGTGTTCTTGTTTGCTAGCTGCTCAAATGTGATGTGCCAGAAACAGAATGGTTTTTAAAAGGGTAAATTCATTAAGTTGCATATTTACAGTTCTAAGGCTGTGAAAATGTCCCAGTTAAAGCAAGTCTATAAAAATGTCCAAATAAGGCACCAACAAGAGGTTACCATCACTCAAGAAAGGCCGATCGAAGTTCAGGGTTTCTCTCTTCACTGCAAAGGCACATGGTGAACATGGCGACATCTGGTAGCTTTCTCTCCAGGCTTCTAATTTCATGAAGCTCCTCCGAGGAGGTTTTCCTTCTTCATTTCCAAAGGTCTCTGGCTGTGTGGGCTCTCATGGTTCTCTCCAAAATGTTTCCTGTTTTAAAGGGTTCCAGTAAAGTAATCAAGACCCACCTGAAATGTGGAGAATCGCATCTCGCTCTATTCAGAGATTAATACCCACAATTGGGTGAGCCACATCTCTGTGGAGATAATCTAATCAACTGTCCAACCTACAGTACTGAATAGGGATTAAAAGAAATGGCTGCCTCTACAAGATGGATCAGGATTAAAACATGGCTTTTCTAGGGTGCATAATCCTTTCAAACTGACACATCTGGAATGCTGAGCTTCTAGCTTAGAAGGGTTGCTTTCTCTGTTCTTTTGTAGTCTAAATGGCAGTAACTCCTTGGTGTGCATTTGAGGAAAGTAATGGCAAAGGCAGATCTGGGTGTCAGCAAGCCTGCTATGACAAGGCAGTTATGCCTGAGATTGTCTGGATCCCAAGGATTCAAAGAATCAAATTTGGCTCTGAAAAGATAATAGAGTAGAATAAGAAACACATTAGATCTTCTGTCTATTTATAGCAAATGAATGAACTTTTAGAAAGAGGACAGTTCTATCCAAACTTCTGCTTTAGAATTCTTAGTGTTTTACAGCTTGGGTTTATCAAGGGTGTGGATGGTACCCTTCTGAGTTGCTCTCAGCTTTGGTGTCAAGCTTGGGTGTGGACTGAAGGCCAGAGACAGAACCAGGCCTTGACTGGATTGTTCCCATCTTATTACAACCATCTTCAAACTTACAGAAAAATGAAAAGAATTGTATAGTTAATGCCTAGGTACTCCCCACTTAGGCTTTACAATGGTATGAAACTATATTTGCTTTATCACACATCTTCCTAGTCATTCCTTCATCTATCCATCAATCCATTTCATTTCTGAATTCATTTTAGAGTTACGGACATCTGGTATACTTCAGCCCTAAGCACTTTAGCATGAGTGCCATTACAATTCTTTTTTTGGGGGGGAGGGGAGTTAAAATTTGTATATAATGAAATATGCATATGGTAAGTGTACCACTGGTTGAGTTTTTTTGTTTGTTTGTTTTTGTTTTTTCACATGGGCAGGCACCAGAAATTGAACCCAGGTCTCGGCATGGCAGGCAAGAACTCTGCCTGCTGAGCCGCCATGCCCCACCCATTGGTTGAGTTTTGGCAAAAGCATAAATCTGACAAAGAACATTTTCCAGCCAAAGAACATTGCTGACTGGTAGGGATTCCCAGTCAATCCCTACCACCCTTTTTCCAGGGATAATCACTTCCGATTTTCCCATTATAGTTTAGTTTTGCTGTGCTGGAGCAAAACATTTTTTAGGTTACAAAATTAATGCAAATTTATTAAATGCCATTTTGAAAACATTAAAAAGTGTAACAGATTATAACATACAAAAAATATGTCATCTTCGCACTTAAGCTTTTTCTCAGTGAACTGAAAATTCTTCATAAGAGTAATTTTTAATGGCTACATAATTGCTGGCTGTTTGGATGTTCTCCTATAATCCTAAAATCACTCTTGGGCTTCTTTTTTACCCCTCATGTACTCTGATGTCATCGAAGAGAGGAAGCTGGATTTGCTAAACAAACTGAAGGAAAATGGCCTAAATAAGACTAGTTTTTTACTAATCCAGATATTTTCTCCCTCCTCCTTTTGCTGGGCTGCTCACACCTCAGCTGTTGGCCTCCCTGTTGATTTCTCTTAATCTTTAAACTTCTTCTTATTATTATTTTAAACTTCTCTCTTTTTTAAGTTAGTAAAATCCCTTTCTGATCATGCTGTGTTCTAAAGTCATTCTGAAGAACTTTTAATGAATGCTCACTCGGTTTTAATCACCAGGAGCTGAACCTGACAAGCTGCAGTGGTCCTGGGCTCACAGGAGACAAGGTCCTTCTCCAGGCAGGGGCCCTCTGCAGGGGACTGACAGCAGTGGACATAAGTTGGTCTGGGGCCACAGATGTGGGGGTGATGGCTCTGATAGAAGGCGCTTCAAGGTACTGCACCCAAAATTACTCTGTTATTCCCTAAATTAATGAATTAAGTAATCAATTAATTCAAAATGGACTTTAAAATGTAATAGCTGACACTTCTTGTTCTTATTATATGCTAGGTACCATTTTATATGTTATGTCTGCATTAATTATTTTAATCCCCAGAACACCTCTATAACGTAGGTGTTCTTATTACTCTTCTTCATTTTACTGAGGCATAGGGAGGTTGCAGAACTTTCACAGCTTCACTCCTCTGATAACTAGTAGAGCTGGTAGAGAATCTGGGCAATGGGTTTATAGTCTGATTGCCCTCTGCTTTTTATCTGTTTACCGTGGAAGTGAAAAAGAGTGCTAACACACTGAGGGTGTTCTTTTCCTGATTTAATGTTTGACTCCAAAAGAACCATAGATTTTTGTAGGATCAGCTCTGCTAGTCTCAGTTCAGGACCTAGAGTGCCATAGCTTCTAAATGAAAGATAGTCTAGTGCAAGGGTTAGTTTGCTGTTTCTGGAAAGAGTCAGATAGTAAATATTTGAGGCTTTGTGGACTTTGCAATTTCAGTCACAACTACTCAACTCTTTTTTTTTTAAATAGTGTGAAAGCAGCTCTAGACAAGAGGTAAATAAATGAGCACAGCTGTGTTCCAATAAAACTTTATTTACAAAATCAAGTGATGGGTCATAATTTTCTGACCCCTGGCCTAGAGCAGTGATTCTTAAAATATTATGAGCAACAGTCTCTTTAAGAACCAGATGAAAGCAATGGATTTTAAAATAAAAAATCTGTACCCATGATGAGCCATGTAAATCCATTCACATACAGTATGATGTAAGACCTTGAACATTTATTTTCTTCAGAAAAAAATCATGATATAAAACGATCTTTACAAATAATTATCTCTGAGATATTTTTATGCAAAAAATTAATACCAGTTTTAAAATTTAATACCAGTTCCAATAATTTTCAGTTAGAAAACTGAAATTACTCTAAGTAATGCAATTAAAATATAAAGCAAAAATTAAATCTGCCTCCAGACCACACTAATACAAAGGTTACTGTTGAATGCAAATGTCTTTCACACATCTGAATAGTTGTGCATTTTTGTTCTGATGGTAACTAAAGAGGAGAGCTGAGAGCCCTGGATCCTAGAGGCACATAGATAAAATCAGAATTTTAGTAGACTTCTTTGTCAGATAATGGTTGACATGTATTAAGACACCTTGGATTTCTCAAAGGCTCTTAACTTGAATCAGTGTTTTATCACTTCCTTTGTTCTTTTTTGTTTTCCTTTTTTTGAGAGTGTTCCCTGTTGATTCTGTTTCTCTAGAGAATCCTAACTAATACTGTATGCTATATGGGGGGGTCACATTTCATTATTTTTCCATGTGAGTACCCTGTTATTGCAGCACCATTTTGTTGAATTGTTTATTTGTTCTGCTTGTTTGTTTTTGGGAAGTGCATGGACCGAGAATTGAACTCGGGTGTCCATCGTGGCAGGCGAGAATTCTACCACTGAACTACCCTTGCACCCTACTTCCTTTGTTCTTAGCAAAGAGGTCATCTCTGGCTATCTATGGCAGCAAAAACATTTACAGATCTGTACTTCAGTGTTAAGGGTCACTTGAGTTGAAAACCTTTCTAAAAGAATTCTGTGATGTTCTGGTTATCTGCAGATTTCTGCTTACAGAAGCCTTCCTCTAGCAATAGAAGGTTGCATAGTCATTGTATCTGTCAGGAAAAGCTGGATTATGTTGTCGTAACAACCAACCTCCAAATGGGAGGAACTTAAATTGAAAAGTTTTATTTCTTACTGATGTCCATTTAGCATGGGTTGAGGCTCTACATTGTCTTGTTCACTTCCAGGGCCCAGGCTAGTAGGGCAGATGCTGTCTGGAGCACTGGCAAGTGTCATGGGAGAAGGGAACGGGAACATGGTGAAACATGCACTGATCATAAAGCAGCTAGCTACATTTCATTGGCCAAAGCAGAGAACTCCATGGGACGGGAAATCACAATTCTACTACATTTCTGGGAGGAAAGAGACAACAAAACATTTGTGAACAGCCCTCCTGACTATCACAATTGGCCTTCGATAGTCTTGCTTTTCCTAGAGTAGAATTATGGCCAAAAGTGATTTTGGTTTTCCTTCTGCCCTTGCTCTGATGAATTTGGTGATAACTCATCCAACAATAGGCAAGACTTCTTGCAGATGTGTTCATAGAATTTTTGGTGTCCGTATATGTCAGATGCAGAAGTCATTGAATCATCACGGGCTTCGATCCAAAATGCAAAACCAGGTCTGTGGTCAAGTGTCACAAGTGCATTTTCTGTGCATGAAGTCCATAATAACTTTATTTCATGTGAAATAGTTTGGCAAATATATTTAATATCATTGTGAAGCTCTGAGTTATCTTTATCGGTTTCCTAAAAGGTGAAAAAAACAAACAGGAATCCTTCTTGAGAATACCTACATGCACATAATAATGAAAACCAAAGAAGGGGCTGCACTGAGAGATATAAAAAATTCCATCTATTTGCCTGTATAAAGAAAATGGCGCAGCTGCCAACTCTCCCAGGTGAAATGCCTGAAGGGAGGGAAGCCTTCATTGTCAGGATTATCCCTTCAGTTTTCTTCCTCTGCTCCACGCCATCATGTAGGGGGCCCATTTCTATGACGTGAATTTATCAAGGCTCCTCCCATCATGTTTTTCAATGTGAATATTTTCCTTGTAGGATGTTTTCAGATAAGTCCTTAGTACTCAATCAAATCCAAGTTTTAGTAAAGTTTCAGCCTTTTAAAATTGAGCCTTTTTTTCAAAAAGAATCCGCACCACTGATACACGGATATAAGTTTGTGAGTGTCAGAGGCCAGATGCTCTTTCAGCTGTTCTGATTTTGTGCATCCGCTGGGAAGACACAGGTCATATAAAAAGCACTGTGGCTTTTGTGTCCCATTATATTTGATGATAAAGCTAAAATCAAATGCTATGTAATTATCATTGTATTTCATTTCTTTGTTGATTTCTAGCTGAAGTTTGGCCAGATGATGAGGCAGGAGACTCTATATAATGATCATTATGATATTGTTTATTTTCCTTAATTTATCTCCATTGGAAAGTGTTCTTGGGTTGATAATATAGTAGTATTGATGGAAACTATATATTATTTAACCAGGAACATCCTATATCCCATATACTTGTTTGGGGAGAACCAAAGCCTTCATAAAATAATTTGAAATGAAGACATATTTACTACAAAGATAAAATAAATGCAATAGGAAAGATATGAAAGAAATAAAAAATATATGTGTGCTTGATTTATTGACCTCCAAAAAATTGATCCTTTAACCAATTTTAAAATGTATTGCTTCCCAAAGCAAAATTCCTCTTTAGGTATCTTTGAGGCTATTTGAATAACTAATGAACTATAAGCTTTTGGTATGAAATCCTTCTTTTTAAATAAAGAATTATCATTCAGATGCAATTTCTTTTTGAAAACTTTCAGCCTTCAAGGACTGTCCATTAATGGATGCCAGATTACAGACAAAGCCATTAAAGCTTTAATTGAAAAGCATGGAAACAGGTAATAATGCTAAACTCATTTGCATGTTACCTTACATATATGTATCACTAAAAATTTACAGAGTGCTTTCCTATGACTTATTTACATTATTTGGTATATTTGTCAAGCACCCATTGAGTTAGGTATTATACACAACCATCAGTTGTGTAAACTGAGGCCCCGACACATTAACTGACCTGCTAATGGGTACCTAGTGAGTTACAGAAGCTAGAACTTCTAATTTCAAGCACATTGTTCAAACTGTTATAACACAACTCCAAGGAAACATCTTGCAAATGTTTCTCACCTCCCCTCTTGGGTGGAACATGATATACTAGTGAGCAAACTAATCACAAATAATTAAAAACTTTCCTCATTGTGATTTGATTTCCAGTGCCTTGGGCTGAAAAAGTTAATACTATACATTTACCCCACCATTCTGGAAAGTTCATGAGATATTATGTTTTCAGAAGCTATCATTTTCTCATAATCTGGGAAGGAATTATCATCCATCTTCTGCAGTGGGATGTATAGAGGCATTTCATACTTACAAGGTTTGACTTCTGTAACCTGAAGACTCACCAAGATGGGATTGAAAGTCTTCAGATAATGTTGCATTAGAAATCTGCCCCTCAGGGCAGACGCTGTTGCTCCCATATCCTACAGGAAATGTTTAGAGAGAACCTTCGCAGAAAGCCATGTGGGCTTATATATTTCTGAGACGGAATGTTTCTGAGGTTGCCAGATTTTTATCCCCCAAATTTGAGTCTGCTTCTGGTTTGCTGGCAGTCCAAAGAAATCAATTGAGTCTTGCCCATTTGTGGAAACCAAGGTTTAGGTTTTATTCATAAACAACCTCCAGACAAACAGGACTTTTATCTGAGTAACTCTCTTAGAGGGAGGCTGCTCCCTTTTCCTCAATGTTTTTGGTTTGTTTGTTTTATAATATTTTTTCCAAGACCTTCAGCCTTGTAGAGTCTAATTGAATAGTACATTATGTGTGATGATGTATTAAAAACATGGCAAATGATGACCTCTTTGTGAATTGGGTGATTGATTTATTCTTAATAATCAATTTGAAACACCTCACTCTTTAGTCAACTGTCTTCCTTATAATTTTGTAAGCCATAAAGTGTAGTGTTCAATTTATATTGTTTCTGAAAAGAATAGAATGGGAGGTTCTCTAGATATTTGCTGAAGTCTGTCGTATTTCTGATGCCTTAGATTTTCTACTTTTTTAAGAAAAAAATATTCTACTAAACTGACCCAAGTAATTGGTTAACATGTTGAGAGGAGGAAGTATTGGATGGATTAAAATGTGTTTCCAGAATATTTCTTACCCAGTGCCATATTATTCATTTTTTCTTAAATTCTTATTTCTCCTTGAAGACTTCTTTTAGGTAGTAGGACAAAAATGTGAAATCACATAGGCCCGTTCATTAGTTGTGTGAACTTGAGAATGGGGAAAGTTATGTACTTTCTGGGCCCCAGTTACCTTATTTATAAGGTTTAGATCTATAACGACTATGATGGGAGGGCAGTTTAGAGGTTAAGAGATCACGTATGTAAAAACCTTTAGCACAGGGCTAGGACTTAGTACCTGCTCAATAAATGCTACTTTAATTGTTTTATTTTAGTCTGTGTTGATTATCTCCTTCTCTGAATGCTTGTAGCACATCCTATTTTTCCCAATATTTCTATAAAGACAACCTTGTCTTCTTAACCAGCTTTTAAAGCAAGAATGTTTCCAGTATCTGCAGAATTTGGGACAATGCAGAAAATAATTTGGAGAAACACCCTGAAGCCTCCCAAGGTCTACAGACTGCGAATTGTGTAATAGATTGTTTGGTAGAATAACACTCCAAGGAGTGTGACCCCTGTGATTAAAAAAGGCTGTTGCTGACCCATAAAAATGTCATTAAATTGAATTCTGATTGGAAAAGTATACAGGCTAATTAAGAAAATCGACATTTCTTGAGTAAGTGGGCAGTCAGGCTGTGGTTTCTCTGAATTATCTCACG
Organism: Tamandua tetradactyla; assembly: GCF_023851605.1. NCBI lineage: Eukaryota > Metazoa > Chordata > Mammalia > Pilosa > Myrmecophagidae > Tamandua > Tamandua tetradactyla. The sequence goes on along the minus strand of NC_135328.1, from coordinate 114,125,561 downwards.
TCTTCTGAATCCTTTTGCTAGGAAGTTTTGACATAAGTCAATAGTAAATGAAAGCTAAAACTAGAAACAAGGTCTTGGCAGGGAATTTCAAATGGCTTCTGCTGCCATGTGTTCAAATGTCACCTTCCTTCACTTTGAATATTAACACCTTCACTTCAGTTCAGAAAACATGCAGTATATTTTCCTTGTTTCTTATGTTAAAACTATTACTATCTAGATATATTTTCTTCTGTTTTTAATATATCATTTTTGTAAGCTTTTCATAGTAGTAATGTAATACTGCTTTTTTGCATCCTGATTTTTTGTCCTCAGTATTTTAGCAATATTTCTTACCTTATTGAAAATCCATCCTTAGCATCATTTTCATTTTTGCAAAATGTATTAGCCCTTCTTCAGATTTTGAACATTTAGAATAGTACTAACACTTTAAAACCTGCATTTAAGATGGTTTACTTTACCCTCTGAGTTAGGGCTATTTTGTGTTCCATCTGATTTGCATGTGTGTGCCCAAATCCTTTTTTATATTGTGAAATATATATATATATATTTCAATATTATATATATATATACAAAAACGCAATAAATTTCAAAGTACATTGTAACAAGTAGATATAGAACAGATATCAGAGTTTGGTATGGGTTACAGTTCCACAATTTTAGGTTTTTCCTTCTAGCTGCTCTAAGATATTAGAGATCAAAAGAAATATTAATATAATGATTCAGGAGTCAGACTCATTTGTTAAATCCTATCTTCTGTGTTATAACTCTTCCTTCTCTTTTGATCTTTCTTCCAGTCTTTAGAGGTATTTGGACTATGCCCAGTCTAACTTTTTATGTTCAAAAGGACTTTCAATAAATAGGATAGGGGGATGGAACTTGATGTTCTGGAGAGGCTGGCCCCTCTGGGTTTCAGGACTTATCAGGCCTAGGAACTCATCTGGAAGTTATAGTTTTCTGCACAGTAATCATAGAGCATGGAACTTTTGTAGAATTCCAGATAGAGCCCTAGGTGTTCTTTAGGACTGGTAGGAATGGTTTCAGTTGTGGTTTGGCTAGCAATGTCTAACTGTAGCTTGCATAACAGTAGCCTCCAGAATAGCCTCTTGACTATGTTTGAACTCTCTCAGCCACTGATACCTTATTTTGTTACAATTCTTTCCCCCGCTTTGGTCAAGTAGGCAATGTTGATCCCATAGTGCCAGGGCCAGCAGGTTCATCCTTGGGATCCATATACCATGTTGCCAGGGAGACTTTCACCCCTGTCCATCCACATTTTTGTGCGTGTGGGCAGGCACTGGGAATCAAACCTGGGTCTCCAGAATGGCAGGCAAGAGTTCTACCACTGAGCCACCATGGCCTGCCCCCTGTTCATCCACTTTTTAATGGTGAAGTAGTGGGGGGAGATTAGCAGAGCTCAGCTGAGGCAGTATGAATCTTTGTTAGGCTATCTGGACTCACATCTCCTTTCTTAGATCTGGTTACATATCTTGCACAAATAGTTATTTGCCAAGTTGAGGGCTTTAACCAATTCCCATATGGAGAACAGAGTTAATTCTACCATTTTCTTTTTCCCATTGCCTTATTTGTACTCAGTGAACATCTCCACTACTCACCAACCAAAGGATGAAAAACTGTAAACAAATTATTTTTGTTTTTCTCCAGATTTGGAGGAACTGATGAGAATTCTCAACATTTTATTGTTGGCATGGTTCTGAGTGTGCAGGGGGGTTTAAGAATCAAGCCATTCTAATTTTTCTCAGCTCCAGAATTTTCTGTTTCTTTCCTTTCAAAAGTTTTGAATTTTTGTTTGTTTGCTATTGAAAAGCTTTTGATGTTTTAAACTTTTCAACAAATGTCTTTTGTTGTTTATTTCATTAGCTACTGAAGGAAAGAAATTCAGTATTATAGTTCCAACCTAGAAAGTTCTCCATTTTTATTTTGGTGGCTAGTGTAAGGCAAGGATTTGACATAACTTTTGACCAGGTCCAGTGTTCTACTATTAGTTGCTAGATGCTATTAGAAGAGTTTGCTAAGTAACGTGTCATTGATTTGGGATGCTTTCTTTATCACATAGCAAGTTTTCATCCTCTTTAGAATATATTTATTGTCTATCTATTCTATTACACTGATTTGTCTGTCAACTCTATGCTTATATTACATTATCTATTATGTGTGTATTATATTCTGATATCTGGAAGTGAAAGTATCCATTTTAATTTTAAACATTTTACTCTCCATCCTTCCCTGTTTCATTTTCCAGGCAACATCTAAAATAATTTGTCAATTTCCTTCAAAATTTCTCCTTGAGAATTTTTAATTGAAATTTTACTAAAACTCTAAGTTATTTTTGGAAGGGCTTATATTTTATCAACCTTTGCAAGCATTAACATTCTGGATAATATCTTAAGATCTGTATCCATTTCATTATTTCCTTCATTATTGTATGTAATCGTCTATTTAATCTATTGATTTTTTACTTTTAATCATTACATTTTCATTCTTAGAGGTTGTCCTTGTTTCTTTTCAAATCTATATACCTGATTTTGATAGCTTCTTATTTTCTCATACGTTTTATAATAATATTCTCTTATTTCTTCAGCAATGTTATGCATTCTTATTTTATTTCTGGACCCAAAATTCCAATATTTATAGGCTTTGCAAGTCTGATTCTGCTGCTTGTTGTTTCTGGTGATTTTTGTTCATGGTGCCTTGTTTTCTCATGTGGGCTGTAATTTTTTAAATGTAAGCTCATGTTTTGTGTTTTTTGGGGGAATACTTGGAGGACTTGGTGAATATATTTGTCTTAAGTAAGGATTTGCTTGTTCTTTTTCATGGATCCTGAAACACTACTAATCCAGAATTACTTGAAAAGAAATTATTGACTTAGGGCTTTTCAGAACAAACAGGGGGTATAAATTTAGGCCACAAAGCAGTGTGAGGGTAACTTATGGTCATGAATGCTCAGGGAAGATAGATGAGTTCCATGGTCACTCCATTTTTGGGGACAGCAGGGTTTCCTCTCTCACTGAAGGTAGAGACTTGATGGTTCCAGTTCTATGGACGTATTTCTCTTCTGACTCCCCTCTTTGTATATACCTTGAACTTTGTATCCTGTCTTGTGTGGTACCCTTAAAATAAAAGGTTTGAGTGTGTGAGGCAGGTTCCCCAACAGTCATTCTAATTCTAGCTGCTAGACACCCATATAGGATGTGCCAAAACCTGATAATATGAGTTTTGCCAGCACTGGCAAATAGCAGCTTCCAGCCTATGGAAGAGGTAGAGGTCAAAGTGCTGGGAGAAGGAACTTCTTTGGAATAAGTGATTAGTATACCCTAATGAGGAAAGGAAACATCCACTTCACTTCAAGAAAGCGAGAACAACTAGAAGAGTTTGGCCCATGTCCCCTATAGTTTAGGGACCGCAGGGACTAGTGCCTGCCTTGTATTCCTTTGAGTCCATCCAGGTTCCTAATGACAAGAGTCCATCATTTTGTTCTGATGGGCATCATCTGTCCACATAAAAATAGCCATTTTGCATATGCTGAGGCATTTCAAATGTTCACAGGTCTTTATAATGCTAACTACTAGAAATGATGTACTATCAGGATTTGGGGTGTTCTAATTTGCTAGCTGCCAGAATGCATTATACCAGAAATGGAATGGCTTTTGAAAGGGGGAATTTAATAAGTTGCTAGTTTACAGTTCTAAGGCCAAGAAAATGTCCCAATTAAAGCAAGTCTACCGAGATGTTCAATCTAAAGCATCCAGGGAGAGATACTTTGATTCAAGAAGGCCGATGAAGTTCAGGGTTTCTCTCTCAAATGGAAAGGCACATGGCAAACACAGTCAGGGTTTCTCTCTTGGCTGGAAAGGCACATGGCATCATCTGCTAGCTTTCTCTCCTGGCTTCCTGTTTCATGAAGCAACCCAGGAGTCATTTTCTTTCTTTATCTCCAAAAGGTCACTGGCTGGTGAAGTCTCTGCTTCTTGTGGCTGTGTTGTTCTCTGCTCTCTCAGAATCTCTCTCATTCTCCAAAATATTTCCTCTTTTATAGGATTGCAGTAAATTAACCACCCGAATAGGTGCAGTCACATCTCTATTTAATTAAGTTTAATACCCACTCTTGATCGAGTCACATCTCCAGGGAGATGAGTTAATTAAAGTTTCAAACATACAGTATTGAATAGGGTTTAGAAGAAATGGCTGCCTTTACAAAATGGTATTAGGGATTAAAACATGGCTTTTCTAGGGTACATGCATCCTTTCAAACCAGCACATGGGGTCATCAAATTTTCTTTAAAAATGTAATTCTCGGGAGGTGCGAGTGTAGTTCAGTGGTAGAATTCTTGCCTGCCATGCAGGAGTCCTGGGTTTGATTCTCTGCCCATGCACTTCCCAAACAAACAAACAAAGAAACCAACAACAACAAAAAACCAACAAAAAATTCAATAAATGATGCTGCAATACTGGGATACCCATATGGAAAAAGAATGAAATGTGACCCCCACGGACAGCATACAAAAAAAATGTAATTGTCTAAGTAATGAAATGTTTCTTTGATAAACTTTTAAGTGTTCAGTGCCAGCATAGATCTGTGGATTTTTATCAAATAAAAAACTTTTTATATATAAAAAGTTCCAGTATGGAGAGAAATATGTTTCTTCCACTTTGGAAGGTGATTAGAATCAGAAAGGTTTAGCCTTTTAATGAACCCATAAAAGCTTTTCAATATTATGGGAAAAACATTCAGTCTCATTGCGGGGAGAATATATAACGTTGCATCTGGGAAGAAATATTCCTGGCTTTTATAAGATGGGCTAAATCCTGCCCAGCAGAGAAAATGACAATTTTTGATTAACAGTTTGTCAGCATGGGACACATTTCTTCAATTTTCGGCAATTTAAAATCCCAGCATTAATTAGCTTTTGTAGAATGCCACCCACTGTTTGTATAGCAGTTAGGAAGCAGGGGTAAAAAATTGTAGAAATTGCATTGGATCAGAGAGCATGCTGACTGGGGTGTCTATTTTATATGAGGATGCTTTTTATTATTTAGGAATTGATCAAAACATGCCATATTTTCATCAAATGACTTCTCGGAATGCTTTTTTTTCTTCAGGACAAAAAATGGTGCTATAATAAGCTGGCAGGCCTCCTACCACGTAGACCTTTGATATATGTTGTATGAGCACATTCATATGAAATCAGAATTGCAGCAACAGAGGGATTATGCATACTGTCTTATTCTGGAACGGAAAATAAACTGTCACATTGCCCAGGAAGCCTAAACCATTTATAAAAGAATGAGTTTTATTTTTATAAATTGGTTTTAATTTATCCATTCCTTCATTACTTATCCAGTACCTACAATATGCAAGGCTCCAAGAGGAAGAAAGAGGGTGTGAGAGGCATGGCTCTGCTGTAAAGTAGCTCACGAGACATACATGCACTCCACCATTTGGTCCACACATGTTTTTATTTCCTTTCTATTCTTGGTCTTTATGCAATAGAATAAATGCACCAAATCTCTTCATACATGAATGTGACACGTTGTACTCCATTGTCTGTGAGCTATTGCTTTGTTCTTTCTTCTAGTATTGATGGTAGGGACTGCCAGTTCATCACTTCTGATATTCTTCACCTATCTAAGTACCAAACTGTATACATTAAGTAGTATAGACTGTCCCTTTGAGGGGAAAGAGTAAGTAGATTAATGTAGGACCAGATTTTGTGATTTGAGCAACTTTGATATTAGTATATAACCAAGAATTATGCCATTGAGCAAAAGAAGATGTAAAATAGAAGTTCACCAGATGTGCTTCAAAGAAGAGAAAGCCAATTTATTGATTATTCTCGGTAGACTGGCATAGTAATTTGTGAGTATAATGTTCATCCAAAGGTCTTAAGTTGGGGTTGATGACTGTGTTTCAGAGGATAGATAAACTTCATGAAATTATGACTAATATTTCCAGATGTGTAATTAATAAAATACCACTGGCAGGGAGAGTTCAAATAGAGTCGAGAGGCTATTCTGGAGGTTGCTCTTACACAAGTTTCGGGTAGACCTTGCTACCTATCATAACCTGCCAACCACCAACCAGGACCATTCCAGCCAATCCTAAAGAACACCAAGGGCAATTTATAAGATTCCATAAGGATTCAAGGCACTAGAGTAACTTTCCAGAAACCTACAACCTCCAGATGGGTCCCTTGTCCAGATAAGTCCTGAAACCTAGCTTAGCCTCTCCAGAGCATCAGGTAGTTCCATCTCCCTACTCCATATCAGTGACAGACCCTTCCAATATCAAAAATTTAGAATTGCCATAGTCCCCAAACAACCCCAATGAGACGTATGGAAAGATCAAAGGTGATGGTGGAATTATACAAAGCAGATAGGACTTAACAAATGAATGTGAATGCTGAATCATTAAATTGATATCTCTTTGGGTCTCCAGTATTATAGAGCAGCTAGAAGTAAAAACATAAAATTGTGAAATTGTAACCCATGTCAAAGTCTGAAATATGTTCTACACCTTTTTTTGTATATATGTTATTGTTCACAAAAAAAGAAGGGAGAATAAAGTCAATTGTGATGATAAAAAATATTTAAGCCCTCTAACCTCCTATATTCTGGAGCAGCTAGAAGGAATAATCTGAGAGGATAGTATGGCAGCCTATGACAAACTCTGGAATCTATCCTATAACCACTTTTTGAAGAGTGCTTTGAAAACTGTTGCTTTCTTATTTCTTTGCTTTGTACATATGTTATACTATACAATAAAAAAAGTTAAAAAAAATTATGACTAACATTTCCTGTTTAAATAGTCATGCATTTTTCTGAAGAGAGAACCTATAGTTTCCACTGAATTTGCCAAGAAATCCATGAACACCCCTCCAAAATGATGCACTGGATTAGGCCAGGGGTCAGCAATTTTTTTGTCTGAGAGGGGCCAGATATTGATCTTTACCTCCAGATCAATAGAAATGAGTTTGCTGATCTTATACTACCATTAACCCTAGAATTGTGGAGAAGTTACTGTCGTCTTCTAGTCCCCTGCTTCTAAAACTTGTATGGGCATACAGATCACTTAGGGTCTTTGTTAAAGTACAGATTTTGGTTCAGTTGCTCTCAGTTCCCAGGCAGTGTGATGCTGGTGTCACATGGGCCACACTTTGAGTAGCAAGGCTTTCATCTGTTCTCTTGGTGCAGCATAGATATTTGCATGAGTGATCACTGTTGGCATGGTGTAGGTAAAAGATGGTGTTATCCAAGGGCAGTGGCAGTGAAAAAGAGAAAAAATATTTAAGATATTGATGAATTAAATTTGATAGAAGTTGCTGAGAGACTAATTCAATGAGCTAGATGGTGGTCTCTATCATGAGATAGAGAAATCTTGGACATGGATGCATTTGGTGAGGAATGATTTTAGTGTGTTCCTGGCTATATTGAGGATAAAATGCTTTGGGTTATAAAAGTGGAGATGTTGATAAGGCTAAAGGGTTCTGGAGCTCAGAGCAAAATACCTGCCTGGAGAGTAAACTGAGAGGTCATGGCCAAGGCTAACATGTCCCAAAGAGAGGTTGTAATGTAAGGAGGAGAAAAGTATCTTGCCCTTAGCTTTGAGGGACACTGACAGTTCATGTTCACAGAAAGTATGCTGGTTTGGAAGTGTTATGTACCCCAGAAAAGCCATGTCCTTTAATCCTGATTCAGTATTGTAGGGTAGAAACATTTGGTTAGATTGTTTCCATAGAGATTACCCACTCAGCTGTATGTGACCTTTTGATTAGATTAGTCCCAGGGAAATGAGGCATGCCGTAGTTGTGGGGGTGGCCTTTTGATTAGACGGAGAGGTGACTCCATCCATTCAAGGTGGGGCTTAATTAGTTTACTGGAGTAACTTCAGAAGCAAGAAAGACAGAGACATAGACAACTGGGGATGCTTAGAGAGTTGACAGAGAGAAGCAGATACCTAGACAAGGACATTGGGAGATGTAGAGCCCAGCAGACATCACCATATGCCTTCCCAGTAGATGCTAAGCAAGCCAGAATCCAAAGTTGTGTCCCAGAGGAGCTAAATGAAGGCCCACAGATGCTTATAAAGGAAACCACTAGCATCAGAAGCTGGAAGCAATGGAACAGGGAACAAGGACGAGCAGGCACCAGCCACATGCTTTCCCATGTGACAAACATCAGCCTTTCTTGAGTCAAGGTATCTTTCTGAGGATGCCTTAGTTTGGACATTTTTATGGCCTTAGAACAGTAAACCTATAACTTAATAAATCCCTTTTATGAAAGCTATCCCATTTCTGGTATATTGCATTCTGGCAGCTTTAGCAAACCAAACAGAGAGGAAGGTGAGTCTGAAGAAGAGACTCATGAAAGAATGTTCAAAGAGAGAGGAGGAAAATCGGAAGGAAGTAATTATTCATAAACAGAAAAGGAAGAGAATGCTTCAAAAATAGACACTTGACAACAGCCTTGCTTAAAATATATAATATGAGCATTTGAATATGTCTGTTGCATGTAGCTGATTGCAGTCATTAGCGGCAGTTGTTTTGATGGAGTGGCAGATGCCAAAAACTAGATTGGCATGAATTGATAAATAAGTGGGAAATAAAAAAATTGAGAACAAAAGTCAATATTTTGCCTGGAAGCAGGGAGGAAAGAGAGATAAAGTCCTGGTTGGATAGAAATGTGAGGTCAAAGAAGGCTCTTAGTTTTTAAATAATGAGACTTGTCCACATTCAAATTCCTGTGAGAGAAGAATCCTCTTGAGACAGGATGATTGGACATATAAGATGAAAAAAGTAAAGATGATGGTATTTGGTTCCCAAGAAGGCAGGTGGTGATGGGATTAGGTTTTGAAAGGAAGAGAGATCCTTAACAATGTAATAAGAGTGGAGAAAGATGGAAAAAATGGAATGATGGGGGGGTGGAGTGTTGAGGGTGTCAACGTTCTGCAGAAGGAAGAGGCGAGGTCATTTTCTGTGAGGAAGGGGGAAGCTGGGCCTGTGAAGGACATGTAGAGAAAAGCGACTTCAATTTGAAATAGATGTCAGCAATAGTGAATTGGCCACACAAATATTGTGTGACTTACTCCAGGGCAAGCTCAGAGAACACAGATCAGATAGAGCTACTGGACAAAGTGGTCGATTCTTGGCCCGATGTGATCAATGACCAATTCCTGAGACACCAGGGTTTCAGAGAGATAAAGAGTTTATTGCTAGGTTTGAAGCATGACAGCAGATGGCCTATATCAGTCCAAAAATCAGTCTCCGAATTACAGCAGTTCTGTAGTTTTATAGTTCTTATGGTTTGCTAGCTGCTGGAATGCAGTATACCAGGAATGGAATGGCTTTTAAAAAGGGGGATAAATGACTTGATAGTTTATAGTTCTAAGGCCGAGAAAATGTCCCAATTACAACAAGTCTATAGAAATGTCCAGTCTAAGACATCCAGGGAAAGATACCTTGGTTCAAGAAGGCCGATGAAGTTCAGGGTTTCTCTCTCAAGTCAGAAGGTACATGTTGGGCACAGTTACAGTTTCTTTCTCGGCTGGAAGGGCACATGGCGAACATGGTGTCATCTGCTAGCTTTCTCTCCTGGCTCCCTGTTTTATGAAGCTCCCCAGGAGGTGTTTTTCTTCTTCATCTCCAACGGTCACTGGCTTGTGGGCTCTCTGCTTCTCGTGGATATGTCATTCTTCTCTGTTCTCTCTGAATATCCTTCTTTCTCCAAAATGTTTCTTCTTTTATAGGACTCCAGAAACTAATCAAGACTCACCCAAATGGGTGGAGACATGTTGTCACCTAATCCAGTTTGACAACCACTCTTGATTGAGTCACATCTCCAGGGAGATGATCTAATTGCAGTTGCAAGCATACAGTACTGAATAGGGATTAGAAGAAATGGCTGCTTTTACAGAATGGGATTAGGATTAAAACATGGCTTTTCTAGGGTACATACATAGTTTCAAACCAGCACAAAAGTATCAAAAAATGGGCAGGCTTTAGGACAATGAGCATAGTGGTTCTAGATGATATAATTAGGGGAACCCTGTTCCAGAGGGTTTTTCTTCTGTTGGAGGTTAAAAATACTCCAAGAGTACTAATTTATATATATATTACATACATACACATATATGCTTATGCATTTTAAGCAGTTCAAATAGGGCTCTTTTAGAATTTTTTGTTAATTAGCTATTACCATCCAGAGGTATGAGACTATACATTGAACACGCAGACAGTCACATGAAACAGAAACACAGAAATACTTTTGAGAGGGACAAATAAATGATTGAAAATACATTATTTTATCCCATTACTGCCTTTTGCAGAATAATTATAGAGCCATTCTCAGGCCATTTCTCACCTGATTGTAAATCATATTGATCTCAGATCGTGTAACAAAAATAAACCTTTTTCTCAAAGACTCGTAACTAAAATCTTTCCATGTTCAGTATAGCCAAAAAGTTCCCATTTTAAAGAATTTATATAATCAATAACCAATTAGGGATTCTTGATCAATACAAATGCAGTAAGACATCGACCAACAAAGTTAGACACGTCACACTTACTATATATTTACATGATATAGCCATTAATAACCAGACCATATACATCAATTAACAATTAAACAAGCATTAAATACTTACCTAAAGTAACACACCAATTAATAATTAAACAAGCATTAAACACTCTACTTGGGTAACACAAAGTTAACCATTAAACAGGCATTCTTAATTTCATTCAATACCAATTGACTATTGGATGACTTATTTTCCAAGAATGTACTCAACAGACAAATTTAGGGCAGGGTTTTAAACCTTCGACAGGCAAACATAGGTCAGGGCCTCAAACCCTATATAGAATGGTAACCAGAAAACAGAAGGGTGTAGAGGTCAGAGGTAGGAGCAAGGGGGAGCGTTCTGGAAATGAACCCACCTTACTGACTTCCTAATCTAGTTTTGCCCTGATGACTTACTCACCCAGTCAGATATCCAGACTTGGAACTCGAAATGGTTTCTCTCTTTGAAGCTTTTTAAGGCTCAAAAGGGTCTGGAGTGTAGGCAGAACAAAGAAAAACCCGATTGCCAACCCTCTTGACTAAAGAAAGTCCGGCAACTACAAAAGGCTTGGTTACCACATTTACCTGCTCTGCTGGGGCTCCAGAATTTTGACCAGTTGGATTTCTTAGGGATCTTTGTCCCATTTAGGGTTTGTCAAATTGTTACTGGACAAAGGTGGTGGATTCTTTTACCTGATGCACTCAAATGACCAATTTCTGAGACACCAGGATTTCAAAGAGAGACAGTTTATTGTTAGGCTATCCATCAGCCCAAAAATCTATCTCCCCACACTGCAATAATTCTAAGATGGGCAAGTTTTAGGATAATGAGCACAGTGGCTCCAGATGATGTAATTAAAGGTGTTCTAATTATTGAGAATGCACAGATTGATTACATGCTTAATCACAGAACATATGTAAGAAAATGGTGTGATTTCAGTATTATAATGAGATATGGGTGATTTATAGATTAAAGTCTAAACTACTGTGCATGTCAGGTGGGCCCATTTCAGTTAGATCCAGCTTCAGTTATCAAGATAACTTTGGATTTTGGGTGGGTTGGTTCTGAGCTGACCCAAGACCCTGCATAAATAAACACTAGGGGCTGTTTTCGGTGATCACAAGACTCTAATGTTGAAAAACTGGATAAATGGGTACAAGGGAAGGTTAGTCACAAGGTTGTATAATTACAAAGGTATAAGATAAATACTATACAATCATTACCAAAGATCAAGGTAGCTGGACTACAGTTCAGAGATTTCAGGTATTTCCCTCTGTCTATGCTAATATACCAGAAAGTAATGAAAGGAATTATCTATATAATGATCGAATAATCATAATCATTCCTTAAATCCTAACTTCTTGACTACAGTAGAGTTTATGTGAACTTTGATTATGCCAGAAGAGTGTAACCGACCAGATTATCAACGAAATTAAAGTTCATGGACGTTAAACAGGAAGAGAATGAAAGTGAAAAAATTAGAAGGCTGATAGTAGAAGCTGAAATAAGGAAAACAATTATTGAGAGGTCCTGATGAGGTAGAAAAATGGTTACAGTGGGAATAGCTAACAGACGAGAAAGAAAAGAAGTCGAGGTCTATATGAAGGATATCTTCACTAGTGATTTTAATGATGGAACCATTTCAGGGTATGATAAAGTCAAAAGCCTGACTGAATGAGTGAATGGCTGAAGGAGAGAAGAGAAGTTTGTAGGTGATGAGAAGGTCAGGAAGTCAAGGTCACAGTGTTGGATGGATGGTCCACCTGGTTGTTGAAGTTTCCTGGGATATTGGCAGACTTGGGGTGCAGACAACGATTGTGATCCAGTGTCAAAATCTTTCATAAATGGTGGTGATTGGAGGATAAGGGTAAGTTTCATCAACTGCGATGTTAGTAAACAGCAGACAGCTGTGGGCGACACTATCTACGACAGTTATTCTTTGCCCTGCACAAAGTCAGAAAAGCAAGAAATCTCTGTCCCAAGCAAGAGCCAGAACCTCAAGTTTATTTTCTGCCAGCTGTTTATCTGGTAAAGGGGTCATTTGGTGTTAAGCTATCCTTTGAACACCAGGGGAGGTTCCCAATTGCCTTAGGAGGTATCTTTAATTTTAAGAACAAAGCAGGAATTTTCCCATGTGTTGGAGGATATATTCCAGATAATCAAATGCCACAGATAAGCAAAGCAGACAGATATGCAAGTGACACAACAATGCAGACAGACCTCTTGAGATGTTTTCAGCTCTCATGTTGTTTTCAACAAACAGATAAACAAGCAGACAAAGGCAGTGGTTTTCCACTGCTTGAGGACATGCAAACACAGAGCAAACTTACAAATGCTTTAACCATATCCTCCCTACAGACAGCTAAGAGAAAAGGGAGGTGCATGACCTGGGAAGGGAGGTGATCATTGTTGACATGTGATGATAGGGAGCACACAGGACAAAAACTTCATGTCCTATTTTTATCTACATGACAGTGAGAGAATAAACAGTCATGATTTAGGAGGAATGCAAGAAAATATTTGCTAGAGGAGCCTTGCTTAAAGAATGGTGGAGGGAATAAGTGATGGAGCAGATAAATTCATGGAGGACTTAGTATATGGAGCAGGATTCCCAGAGGGCTCAGTGGAAGGGTTTCGATGTGGGGCTGTGGAGGGACGGACTGGATCAAGACCCAGAAGTACTAAGCAAAGAGGCTGAGGGGGGAGGAGAAGATGGATGGCTAGAGATTTATACTTTGGATATTCACTGATAAATACCTGGGTGGAAATGCAGGGTGAGTTTGCAGTTAATCTCTTTGAAGAGAGCGGGCACTGAACTCCATGCCCAGACAACTTCTCTGGGTTTAAATGATATTGTTTCCAGCAGCTGCAGACTCTGATCAGTTAAACTTGGGCACAATTTCTCTAGCCACTCAGCCTGGGTGATGTTCTTTTCAGCCGCAAAGCCTGTAGCCAAGGCCTGGGATGGTAGAAACCCCTTATTATTATTGAGCCTTATAACCAAATTTGCTGGTTATGATTATTTTCAAGTTTTATACCCTAGCATCAAGCTCATTTGGTATAAGTTGATGAGGATGTATGAAAATGCATGTATATGTTTTCAGAGTACTTATAGGCTTTGTAGTTTCAAACACATCGTTCCATATATGTCGTGCACTATCCTTTTGTAAACAAAAAATTTTTCCCTTCGAATTTATTCATACTTCTGGGAAAGCTTAGGTTGAGAAAAGGGAATTTTATTTTGGGTTTATAGTTTCTGTTAGATTAGTTGATTCATCAAGTGGAAACAAAAAGCACACTGAGAAATAAGCTTGGGTGTGAGAGGCAAAAGGTACCCCTTGTAAATTCACAGTTATCCTTATTGGGTGAAATTGAAACAAATTTCAGTAGGTGGATCTTCCTCTATTCTCTAGACTTCCTTTATTTATGTTTCCACTTTTAACATAGATCCTATATTATCTCATTTAGTTTTGTGATTCTTTTTGATTTCAGGGGTAGATGGCAAATTATCTAAATATTTGGCTGACAATGTAAGGCTCAATTTGACCTCAGGTGGAAAAAGGGCGTGAGGTTCTGAAATCAAGCTTGGTCTCTAGCAGATGTTCAAGCTTGAGCAAGCTACATCAGAAGCTTCTGAACTCACTTCCTCCCTGTTAATGATGAAAATTTATAATACCATTCAATACATGTGAAGTTTTAAAGTCTTCCTCTTAGCTGCACTATTGTTTACATGAGTAAATTGTGGGAAGAATTTAAAGAAGCCTTTTGACTGGGACAAACTGGCCTCGGTAGTGGGCAAGTGTTAAATAATGTCTCCTATTTTAGTTTATACTTTCTGGTTATTTTGATAATGATTTGAGCAGTTAAATGTTTTTAGGAGCTGGCAGCAGTTTAATATTATTACAGGCTATATTAAAGTACACAAGGTTAAGGGATTTGAAAGTTGATGTGTTTTATCAAGAATTTAATCATTTGGGAAATGTGGAATTGTTTGTTCAGATGAAGCAAAGAATTTTTCAGGACTTGTTCTTGAGATTTTCTTTTTATGGGACATGAAAGGATGGGTATCATCCCTTCCTCTTTCCTTCAGCAGGCACATTGACTACCAAATGATCCGTGGCTGGATGAAGCATTTTATTAAAGGGTCAGATTTTTTTTAAGGATATTATTTCTTCAAACAGCAATAATGAATTAGGGGGAAAGAATTTTCTAAAATTTGGTCATGCAATGGAAAGTTTAAGGAAATGTTTATGTAAGTTCAATAGCTAATATGTGCCTAAAGAAAAATCTGTGATGTCATTAAGATCAATATTTTTTTCTTTCCCATCTGTTGATGTCTTATCTGAATTTATCATACCAAGGTTTCTGAATGCTGTGTTGGCGGTTTCTTTCATCAACTTGATGCAGATAGAAATGTCATCTTGACCGTGTTTCTGAAGGCTGTTTTAACTTCACTAATTAAGCAATGCCCACTGCTTTTCAGTGAAACTCTTGAGAAAAAAGGGACTTTGATTAGGGAGATGCCTAATGAGATAGGGTCTCTCATCAAAAAACAGTCATAACATGCTGGTTATATTTTTATAATCAACTGCCTAACACAAATGTAATTTATGTTAATCATTAGGAATTTCACGGCTTAATACAAATATATTTTAACAAGAATTTAGTTAACCTAAGTCAGTTTTAGCCTGGAGATAATTGGAAGCATTGGAAAGATCAAGACACCTTAGGAATTCAGGAGTCAGGAAAAGGACGGGGTTTTGAGTCATGTTATTAAGAATAAATACCATACAGTAAAGTTTGGGTTTTATATAACAGCAGTCCTCCATAATTACCAACATCTAATACTTCTTTTTCTATGTCTCTCAAACTATGTTGTAAAATGTTTATTATGAAAATATTCCTGAATACACAAAGTAGAATTTTATTATGCATATCCATGTAGCCATCATCCAGCTTTTATCAATCTTGTTTCATCAATCCTTCACTTTTTTGTTAGTTTCCTGGGATATTTTAAAGCAAATCCCAGACATAATATCATGTCACCCATGATTTGGTTTGCTAATGCTGCTGAATGTAATATACCCCAAATGGATAGGCTTTTATAAAGGGGATTTAATAGGTTCCAAGTTACAATTCTAAGGCCATGAAAGTATCCAAATTAAGACATCAACAAGAGGATACCATCATTCAAGAAAGGCTGACTGTGTCTGGGGTTTCTCTGTCACATGGAAAGGTACATGCAATGTCTACTGGCCCTTTGCTTTTTGGATTTTGTTGTTCTCAACTCTTGGTTCCAGTGGCCTCCCCTCTGACCTTTTGTCTCCAAGCATCTCCAAACGTATGTATCTGAGGTTTCTCCAAAATGTTCTCCTCTTAAAAAACTCTAATAAGAGGATTTAGACTCACCTTGAATGATGGAGTCATGTCTCCATAGGAATAATCTAATCAAAATGTTGCCACTTATACCCCCCCTCCCACAATTGGGTGGGTCACATCTCCCTGGAAACAATCTGATCCAAAGATCCCCTCCACCATAAGTCTGAGCCCACAAAAATGAATTAAAAGAGCCTGGCTTTTCTGGGGTGGATAACAGTTTCAAACCAGCACAACCCATTAAACACTTCAGTGTTCATCTGTATCAATGTATTTTCATGCATTAAAATTACTATGAATACGAGGGGTGCAAGGGTAGTTCAGTGGTAGAATTCTTGCTTGCCATGCAGGAGACCTGGGTTCAATTCCTGGACCATGTATCTCCCAAAAACCACCACCATCACCACAACAACAATTCAACAAATGGTACTGCAATAACGGGATAACCACATGGAAAAAAGAATAAAATGTGAACCCCACCATACAGCATACAAAAAAAATAATAATTATGAACATAAAAATGTTCATAGTGTTTCATTGTTTTATAATGCTTTATCTTTTCAGGTTACCCTAAAAATTTGTTAGGCATTATCATCATCACTATTGAGGAAATTAAAAAAACAAATAAACCCAGAACTTTAGAGAGGTTAAATGATGTTCTCAGAGGCTACTGAACAGTGTCAAAGGGCTGATTCAGACCTTGGTCTCCCACAAATATTAAACTGTGTTTTATTCTTTGCAGTGTATTTAACAATATCAGGAAAAAGACTGCTGTTGGGTATTTGATTTTTTTTTTCAATCTACTAAATTTATTTTAACATTTGTTCCCCCTATTATTTATTTTTATTCCGTATATTTTACTCATCTGTTGATAAGGTAGGTAAAAAGAGCATCAGACATAAGGTTTTTACAATCACACAGTCACACTGTGAAAGCTATATCACTATACAATCATCTTGAAGAAACATGGCTACTGGAGCACAGCTCTACATTTTCAGGCAGTTCCCTCCAGCCTCTCCATTACATCTTATTTTTTTTAATTTTATTATTATTTTTTATACCATCTCAATCTTTATTGTCTATCTTTCCTTCTGATTTCATTTGTGCCCCCAAGCCCCCTCCCTCTATCATTCTCACATTCAACTTCATTCAGAGTTCTAACATTATTGTATTACAGTTAGGTAGTATTGTGCTATCCATTTCTGAATTTTTACAATCAGTCCTGTTGCACAATCTGTATCCCTTCAGCTCCAATTACCCAATATCTACCCTATTTCTATCTCCTGATGGTCTCTGTTACCAACTGAAATTCTCCAAGTTTATTCACTAATGTCAGTTCATATCAGTAAGACCATACAGTATTTGTCTTTTTGTTTCTGGCTAATCTCACTCAGCATAATGTCCTTAAGGTCCATCCGTGTTGTTACATGCTTCATAATTTTATTCTGTCTTACAGCTGCATAATATCCCATCGTATGTATATACCACAACTTGCTTAGCCACTCTTCTGTTGATGGACATTTTGGCTGTTTCCATCTCTTCGCAATTGTAAATAATGCTGCTATAAACACTGGTGTACAAATGTCCATTTGTCTACTTCCCCTCATGTTCTCTGAGTAGACACCTAGCAATGGTATTGCCGGATCATATGGCAATTCTATACTTAGCTTCTTGAGGAACTGCCACACTGCCTTCCACAGCATTTGCACCATTTGACATTCCCACCAACAGTGGATAAGTGTGCCTCTTTCTCCACATCCTCTCCAGCACTTGTCGTTTTCTGTTTTATTGATAATGACCATTCTGATGGGTGTGAGATGATATCTCATTGTGGTTTTGATTTGCATTTCCCTAAAAGTTGAGCGTCTTTTCATGTGCCTTTTGGCCATTTGTATTTCCTCTTCTGAGAAGTGTCTGTTCAAGTCTTTTTCCCATTTTGTAATTGGGTTGTCTATCTTTTTTTGTTGTTGAGTTGAACAATCTCTTTATATATTCTGGATACTAGACCTTTATCTGATATATCATTTCCAAATATTGTCTTCCATTGTGTAGGCTTGTCTTGGTGAAGATCTTTGATGCACAAAAGTGTTTAATTTTGAGGAGTTCCCATTTCTCTATTTCTTCAATGCTCGTGCTTTGGGTGTAAGGTCTAGGAAACTGCCTCCTATTATAAGATTGATAAGATATTTCCTTGCATTTTCTTCTAAAAGTTTTATGGTCTTAGATCTAATGTTTAGGTCTTTGATCCATTTTGAGTTAATTTTTGTATAGGGTGTGAGATATGGATCCTCTTTCATTCTTTTGCATATGGATATGCAGTTCTCTAGGCACCATTTATTGAAGAGACTGTTCTATCCCAGGTGAGTTGGCTTGACAGCCTTATCAAAGATCAATTGTCCATAGATGAGAGGGTCTATATCTGAACACTGTACTCAATTCCATTGGTTAATATATCTATCTTTATGCCAGTACCATGCTGTTTTGACCACTGTAACTTCAAAATACACCTTAACGTCAGGTAGTGTGAGGCCTCCAACTTCATTTTTATTTCTCAGGATACTTTCAGCTATTTAGGGCAGCCTGCCCTTTCAGATAAATTTCATTATTGGTTTTTCTATTTCTGAAAAGTAAGTTTTTGGGATTTTAATTGGTATTGCATTGAATCTGTAAATCAATTTAGGTAGAATTGACATCTTAACTATATTTAGTCTTCCAATCCATGAACACGGTATGCCTTTCCATTCACTTAGATCTTCTATGATTTCTTTTGACAATTTCTTGTAGTTTTCTTCGTATAGGTCTTTTGTATCTTTAGTTAAATTTATTCCTAAGTATTTTATTATTTTGGTTGCAATTGTAAATGGAATTCTTTTCTTGATTTCCCCCCTCAGATTGCTCATTACTAGTGTATAGAAACACAACAGATTTTTGAGTGTTGATCTTGTAGCCTGCCACTTTGCTATACTCATTTATTAGCTGTAGTAGTTTTGCTGTGAAGTTTTCAGGGTTTTCGACATATACTCTCATATCAGCTGCAAACAGTGAGAGTTTTACTTCATCCTTTCCAATTTTGATGCCTTGTATTTCTTTTTCTTGTCTAATTGCTCTGACTAGAACTTCCAACACAATGTTGAATAACAATGGTGAGAGTGGACATCCCTATCTTGTTCCTGATCTTAGGGGAAAAGTTTTCAGTTTTTCCCCATTGAGGATGATGTTAGCTGTGGGTTTTTCATATATTCCCTTTATTATGTTGAGGAAGTTCCCTTCTATTCCTATCCTTTGAAGTGTTTTCAACAAGAAAGCATATTGAATTTTGTCAAATGCCTTTTCTGCATCAATCGAGATGATCATGGTTTTTCTGCTTTGATTTGTTGATACAGTGTATTACATTAATTGATTTTCTTATGTTGAACCATCCTTGCATACCTGGGATGAATCCTACTTGGTCATGGTGTATACTTCTTTTATTGTCCTGCAGGATTTGATTTGCAAGAATTTTGTTGAGGATTTTTGTATCTATATTCATTACAGAGATTGGTCTGTAGTTTTCTTTTCTTGTAATATCTTTGTCTGTCTTTGGTATGAGGGTGATGTTGGCTTTGTAGAATGAGTTAGGTAGCTTTCCCTTCTCTTCAATTTTTTTTAAGAGTTTGAACAGGATTGGTACTAATTCTTTCTTGAATGTTTGGTAGAATTCACATATGAAGCCATCTGGTCCTGGACTTTTCTTTTTGGGGAGCTTCTTAATGACTGACTCAATTTCCCTACTTGTGGTGGGTTTGTTGAGG
This sequence comes from Tamandua tetradactyla, assembly GCF_023851605.1. Lineage (NCBI taxonomy): Eukaryota > Metazoa > Chordata > Mammalia > Pilosa > Myrmecophagidae > Tamandua > Tamandua tetradactyla. The sequence continues at coordinate 114,105,824 of NC_135328.1, read as the reverse complement.
TAGTCTGTTTCTTCTCAAGTCAATGTTGTTTGTTCATGCCTTTCTAGGAAGTTGTCCATTTCATCTGCATAGTCTAGTTTATTAGAATAAAGTTGTTCATAGTATCCTCTCATTACCTCCTTTATTTCTGTGGGGTTAGTGGTTATGTCTCCTCTTCCACTTCTGATTTTATTTATTTGCATCCTCCCTCTTCTTCTTTTTGTCAACCTTGCTAAGGGCCCATAAATCTTATTGATTTTCTCATAGAACCAACTTCTGGTTTTGTTGATTTTCTCAATTGTTTTCATGTTCTCAATTTCATTTATTTCTGCTCTAATCTTCATTATTTCTTTCTTTTTGCTTGCTTTGGGGTTAATTTGCTGTCCTTTCTCTAGTTCTTCCAAGTAGAAAGTTAATTCTTCAATTTTTGCTCTTTCTTCTTTTTTGATATAGGCATTTGGGGCAATAAATATCTCTCTTAGCACTGCCTTTGCTGCATCCCATAAATTTTGGTATGTTGTGTTTTCATTTTCATTTGCCTTGAGATATTTACTGATTTCTCTTGTAATTTCTTCCTTGACCCACTGGTTGTTTAAGAGTGTGTTGTTGAGCCTCCATATATTTGTGAATTTTCTGGCATTCTGCTGATTATTGATTTCCAACTTCATTCCTTTATGATCTGAGAAAGTGTTTTGTATGATTTCAATCTTTTTAAATTTATTGAGACTTGCTTTGTGACCCAGCATATGGTTTATCCTTGAGAATGATCCATGAACTCTTGAGAAAAAGGTGTATCCTGCTGTTGTGGGGTGTGTAATGTTCTATATATGTCTGTTAAGTCTAGTTCATTTATTGTATCATTCAAATTCTCTGTTTCTTTATTGATCCTCTGATTAGATGTTCTGTCCATTGATGAGAGTACAGAATTGAATTCTCCAACTATTATGGTAGGCTTTTCAGTGTTTGCCGCATGTATTTTGGAGCATTCTGGCTTGGCACATAAATATTTATAATTGTTATGTCTTCTGGTTGAATTGTTCCTTTTATTAATACATGGTGTCCTTCGTTGTCTCTTTTAACTGTTTTACATTTGAGGTCTAATTTGTTGGATATTAGTGTAGCTACTCCTGCTCTTTTCTGATTGTTATTTGCATGGAATATCTTTTCCCAACCTTTCACTTTCAACCTATGTTTATCCTTGGGTCTAAGATGAGTTTCCTGTAGACAACATACAGATGGGTCCTATTTTTTAATCCATTCTGCCAGTCTGTGTCTTTTGATTGGAAAGTTTAATCCATTAACATTTAGTGTTATTACTATAAGGGCAGTACTTTCTTCTACCATTTAGCCTCTTTGGATTTTATATGTCGTATCTAATTTTTCTTCTTTTTACCTTTAATGATAGTCTTCATTTCTCTACTCTTCATTTCTATACTCCACACCTGTCTCTCCTGTCTTTTCTTATCTGTTTCTAGTGCTCCCTTTAGCATTTCTTTCAGAGCCAGTCTCTTGGTCACAAATTCTCTTAGGGAATTTTTACCTGCAAATGTTTTATTTTCCCCCTCATTTTTGAAGGGCAGTTTTTCTGGATATAAAATTCTTGGTTGGCAGTTTTTCTCTTTTAGTATCTTAAATATATCATCCCACTGTGTTCTTGCCTCTATGGCTTCTGCTGAGACATCTACACATAGTTTTATTAGGGCTTCCCTTGTTTGTGATGGATTGTTTTTCTGTTGCTGCTTTCAAGATTCTCTCTTTCTCTTTGGCATCTGGCATTCTGATTAGTAAGTGTCTTGGAGTACGTCTATTTGGGTCCATTCTATTTGGGGTGTGCTGCACTTCTTGGATCTGTAATTTTAAGCCTTTCATAAGAGTTGGGAAATTTTCAGTGATAATTTCCTCCATTAGTTTTTCTCCTCCTTTTCCCTTCTCTTCTTCTGGGACACCCACAACTTGTATATTCATGCACTTCATGTTGTCATTTAATTCCTCGAGTGGCTTCTATAAAAGAGGAAATATTTTGGAGAATGAAGGAGATTCAGAGAGATCAGAGTAGAATGACATAGCCACGAGGAGCAGGGTCCACAAGCCAGGGACCTTTGAAAATGAAGAAGGAAAATGTCTCCCTGGGAGCTTCATGAAACAGGAAGCCAGGAGAGAAAGCTAGCAGATGATGCCATGTTCGCCATGTGCCCTTCCAGATGAGAGAGAGAAGCCCTGACTGTGTTCACCATGTGCCTTTCCAGATGATAGAGAAACTCTGACTGTGTTCACCATGTGCCTTCTCACTTGAGAGAGACACCCTGAACTTTATCAGTCTTCTTGAACCAAGGTATCTTTCCCTGAATGCCTTAGATTGGACGTTTCTATAAACTTATTTTAATTGGGACATTTTCTTGGCTTTGGAACTGTAAACTAGCAACTCATTAAATTCCCCCTTTTGAAAGCCATTCCATTTCTGGTATATTGCATTCCAGTAGCTAGCAAACTAGAACAGTTGGTGTGGAGTAGGGCCCAGGAAATTCCATTTTCAACAAGTTGCCAGGTGATGCTAAAGCTCCTGGTCCAGGAACTTCATCTTGACAGCAGCTGCCTTAGGTAATCATTTACTTGAATGTCAAACAAAAAGAGTGACTTGTGGGACTTTCCTGATTCCTTCAGAGCTGACTCATGAACCTGCAAGCTTATACCAAGTAGGCTACATATTATTTACTATATTCCCTGTGCCTTTACAATGCCCTGAAGTATTTTAGGAGGAAGCTCCCCCAACACATGCGAGTAGTAATCCTAGGCAGAGAAATATGTGTGAAGAGTACAATGATAGCACCAGCTGCTGGATCCACTAATATCTATGAGCCTCCATGGTTTAAAGCAATCAGACACGTTTTGTATGTTCTATAAGTAATTTGGGGATATGGGAAGGATTCCTATTCTTATGGTGTGTACTCTCAATGTGGAAGAAATTCATAAACCTCTATTGCCATTGAGCATGGCTGGTCTATAATGTAGGTATATCTAATACAAACTAATGTCCTGCTGTTTCTACCATAAGCCCCCTTTAACCATGAGCGTCGTTATTGATTTTAGTGGGCTGATACCAATGTGGCATGGATTTGCTGAGTTATTATTAACTGTTACTAATAACTGTGTTATACACAGTTAATGAATCATCCATCCGTTGATTAATTTACAAACTAATTTTTATTGTCAGCACTATATTTCTGAAATGTGACATTCAAGCACAGACATTCCACCAGGCAAAAGCAAGAGTGTCACTCAGGGAACTTTTGAGATCTGTTCATGTGCTCACAATTTGGGACTTCACTGTTTCTTTTTCTTCCTCAGCCTCCGCAAATTAGAAGTGTTCGGCTGCTTTGCTCTCACAGCCAGGAGTATTGGCTCACTGGCCCTGCGGTGTTCACAGCTACGGACCCTGAATATCGGAAGAGTCCCCAAGGTTTCTGAGGCCTGCCTGGTCAGGAGCCTGAAGAACTTACAAGCAATAACTGCGCTCAATGTTACTGGCCTCAAAATGGTAAGAATTCTTGGACTCATGTTCCTGAGTTACCAGAATATAAAACTAGCAATGTTTTCATGACTTTCCTACTTGGTCATAAAGTTATGCTCTGAAATGGGCATAGAAAGGGGAAAAGAATTCCATATGCCCATGTGATAGAAAGAGTTTGCATATTGGATTACCCATTAACTGAATCTTTTGCCACTTTCGTCACTGAACTAATATTTACATCAATCAAATACACTGTTCAACAAATGAAAGATAATTATAATGACAGTGACAATAGCTATCATTTATTAAGCCCTTTCCATATTTCAGAAACTGAACAAGGCACTTGTTAGACACATTATTTCATTAGCTTCCCAGCTTCCCTATAAGAGGAGTAGCATTATCCCCGATTTATAGGAAGCGTGATTCAAGTTCTCGGAGTTGAAAGAGATAATGGCACAGGTCACAAAGCTAGTAAGTCATGGACCCTGGTTTGCTGATTTTCCATCACTACATCTCACTGGCTTCCTTCTATGTGGAAGGAGAAGGCAGTCTGCCTTCTTTCTGTCTCCAAATATGATTATCCAAAAGATTGTATGACAGTGGGACAGGCTGATTTTCATAAGTCAAATATTGATTGAAATTCTATATCCAGTTGGTGAATTTGGAGTGTAGAATAGCTTCTGCCTGAGAACAGATTGTAATCTCATGGTGTTTGTGAGCTTTGTGGTATTGGTTGATTGGAAGCCAGTGAAGGGAAGTTCTGATGTAAACAGCTGAAAAAATTTTTATAAGCTCATTTTTCTTTTCCACTGGTTTCATCTTGGGCTCTAAAGTGCCCTTGCCTTGAACACTGCTCTGAATAAGGTACTGGGAGAAGAATATCACTACATTTCTTCTTATTTTTTTTTAATCAAAATGTCAAGTCCTTGAGAGGAATTCTCTGTTATAATTTGACAAATAAAGTCTTTCACCAACTCAAAATTGTGGGAGGATAATAAGCTCTTATTCTTATTCTGTTTGTACTCAAAACAAACTCACACAGCAATAATAGCTTAACCTTATTCAATTTCTCTGAAATCACTTTAATCCACAAAGAGCTCTTAAATTAGCATTATGTATGTCATGTTGGCTTATTCTGTGTCTTAAATAAAAGGATGGATGTTTTACAGGGAGGAGCCTATTGACTAAATTACATGACTCCAGTTTAATAAATGCTGTATCACTATAATATTTGAGGTTCCTGAGTTAATCTAAACACAATATGGAAAAAGCACAATGAGTCATTTCAAGGAATTTCCAATTTATATATGTAATTGTGGACTCTTTAGATTCTGGCATTAAAAAAGACATGAAAGAGTACAGATTTGGGGCCTAGCCCCAAAGGCTTTTTAGGGGCTTTAGGTATTGCTTATAGAGCAAAGCACATTTCCCAACATGAAATCAGTTCTAAATAATTTCATGTTAAATTAAATGACTAAGCTGGAAACTTGCTATAAAAGTTATACCTCAAAAGTAAATTATGTGTAAATTGAAATGTTGTGAAACACACAGCATTTTGAGTGCATAGTTGTAGACTTATTATATTTAAGAACTTTGCCTTGAACTATTTGTAAAATAAAGAGCTACTTCCTAAATTGCCTACTTTGTAAGTTTGAGGCCCACTTTTATAGGGTTTCCTGAGTGTCTGAAAAAATAACAGCATATGTAACATGATATCTTGAACAGGATCTCTCCTGGTGTTTCCATCTTTTCATGTCCTAAAAAACCAAAACCCTTTTATGATATCCTCTGATGCCCAGCTTTGGAGTCGCTTCTTTAGGTTCTTAAGAAGGTCTCCATGTACAAAAAAGATATACTTTCCCTGCTCTTGCGATTGAGGCCTTTATAGGACAGAGAGAGTCCAGGGTTTTAAAAATGGGCTTTTATATTTATTTATATAGAAAGTGTCTAAGTGTATCTATATACATAAATTGGGTGTGGGTAAAGGACATAAATATTACCATGTCTCAGTTTGCCAGGGCTGCTGTGACAAACACCTCAGATGGGTTGGCTTAAACAACAGGAATTTATTGGCTCACAGATTTAGAGCCAATAATCCAGCTGTCAGCAGGCCACACGTTCTCTGAAGTCTTTGGCAGTCCGTTGGTGGCTTGCTGACAAGCTGTCTTCATCACTTGCAAGCTGCTTATGTTTCCTCCAATATGTTGCTTCTACTTCCATGTCTAAGTTTCTTTTGCTTATAAGGACTCCAGTCATATTGGACTAAGGTCCACCCTGATGCAATGTGGCCTCCTTTTAATAGGATATTGGAAGATCCTATTTTCACGAGTCCATACCCATGGGAATGGGGTTAGGACTTAAAGATCCCATGTAAAAATGAGTTCATACCCACAGAACCCAGGGTTAGGAGTTGAACCTGGCTTGTGGGGAACGTGATTCAATCCCTAACATAGCATAATTATAATATAGCATAGATAGATAGATGGAAAAAACATTGATAGCTAGACACAGATATTTATAAAGACCCTGAGATAGCTCTAGATAAGTTTAAGGGTACGTTAAGGATGTGAAGTACTTGATTGTATTTTTTTCCATGGATATGTATATCCACATATACATAAAGGAAAAGGGCTTCTAAAATTCTCCTCTAATATAAATTATGAGAGGAAACATCTACATTTCAGTGCCTACCACCGTTCTAACTAGAATTAGGTACTTATTAATGAGTTTTTATGATAATGATGATATTAGGGGGGTAAACAAAATCTCCTTATTAATAGGGGACTAAGTAATTATTAACATAGTGGCTTAAAAGAACTAAATGAGCATATACTTAAAATAAGCAGAAAAGTCACATGAAATCTTGGATTTAATTGCAGGTTAGAATTCATTGTTCTTAGGTTTTAACTTCCAGTTTGATGTACCTCAAGCCTTTAATAACATCTCAATTCCTTAGTGTTTCATGACTGATTTTATTCTGATAATTTTTAACTCAATCCACTAGCTCTAAATTTGTCATTCATTTTAGAGTCTTAGCGTTAATTCCATTTCTATCATTAGTTTATCAAAGTCTCTCTCATTTGCTGATTTTGTTAGTGGGGAATCTAGGTGCTTCCACGGGATACTGATCCTTATCGATTTAGTTCTAAACTGAAATTATATTGGAAAAAATATGGGGTTTGGAGCCATCAGCCCTAGATTTGACTATCAGTATTGCCATTTAGTTTGGGGCAGTTTCAACAAGACATTTAAGCCCTAGACTCATAGTTTTCTTATTTGTACAGTGGGGATATTAACACCTGTTTTGTAGAAGTATTGCAAGGATTAGAGCTAGTGCATATAAAATGCCTTGCTCAGAATCTGATGCACCTTAGGCACTCCTTAAATGGGAACTATTAAAATGATGATGATGGTGGTGAAGATGATGATTATAATTTACTGAAAAAAATTCATATTTACATCTCCAACACATTATTGGTTCATTGCTCTGTTTTTGTGTATGCGAAATTGCCTGTGCTCAAAAAGAAATCCTGTCTGTTGCCTCCTGTAGGTGAGGGATAGGATTGTCCATCTCATCGTGACACAGTGTCCTAAACTGGACAGTCTGGTCCTCAGCTCCTGCTCGCAGGTAACAGATATGAGCTTGGTAGAAATCAGCACCTATCTGCGAACTCTCAGGTACTTCTTCCTCTGTGAGCATCTTAATCAGATCCCAGCAAAAGCTGTCATCATGCTCTTTAAGGCTGTGGGTTTGGTCTTTTGTTTTTTCTTTATTTAAATTATCCAAAATGTCATCATGCTCTTGTTGGGTAGATGAATTAGAAATGGTCACCTGCTGAGTATATGGGACCCTGCCTGATACATTTTTGTGTCTCGTCAACGCAGCCTGTACTGCTCTGTGGAGTTTCAGATCCATCAGTGCTGAGTAGGATAGAATGGAATAGGAGGGGATGGATGCATGGTTTGGGGATGTGTGAGATTTTGTTTGGCCAATGCTTTTTGGAAGGGTGAATTTATGATATAATTTCAACAACAGCCTATCTCCCAATATCAATAAATGGTTCTATTGCATCTTCCTTTCACCATCAAATGTAGGCAAGAACTGGGATGGGGTACAGGAGTAAGGGAAGGCAAATAGTCAAAGAGAACTCTTCTGTCACAGAAACCTATTTACTTATGAATATTCACCAACCAGAGTAAGGTGTGGCATTTAAGGTGATATCCCAAGTGATCTGAGCCACGTCACTACTTGCTTAATGGGTTTCCATCTTCCTACTCATTCTCCCATTTTTTTTTTAGAATCCAAAATTACAGATCTACAAAGAACAATGGGGCTAACCTCCTATCTTTAGGAAATATGACATCATTAGTCTCTTTTCCAGTTACTATTGCTGCATAACAAACCACCCCAGAATTTAATGGTGTAAAATAACCGTTTTATTAGGCTCCAGATTCTGAGGGTTGGGAAATGGGACAGTGGGGTTAGGACTTAAAGTAGAGTGGACATAACTGGTCTTGGTTCCACAATGTCTTGGGTCTCAACTGGGAAGACCCAAAGGCTGACGACTGGTAGCTGGAATCATCTGGAAATTTCTTCACTTATATATCTGACCTCTGGACAGGGATGATTTGAACTCTGAACCTAGCTGATAGTGTCAACCAGAAAACCTATACACAGCCTCTTCCTGGGGTTGGGCTTCTTCATGGCATGGCAGCTTTGGGACAGTGAGACTTCTTACATGGCGGCTCAGGACTCTAGGGTGAGTCCCAGGAGACAAGGAGGAAGGGGCTTCACTTTTTCTGACCTGGCCTAGAAGTCATGTACCATCACTTCCTCTGTACTCTGTTGATTGAAGAAGTGACAGACATGCCTTGGGTGCCTTATGGGTGAGGGTACATTGACCTCACCGCTAATTGGGGAAATGCCAAAAAATTTTGCAGTCATTTTTATAAGAAATGGTCACTACTTTACTCTATGGTGGAGGCACAAAAGACTCAGAGTCAATAATTTACCATGTAACTTCTAAAGTGAATACCTGAGGCTTTTTTCTTTTTTTAGAGTTTTGAGTTGAAAAAACCTTAAAGATCTCCTATTCCCAATACCTCTTTAAATAAAGATGACATTGTTATAAAGACCCAGGAAAATGCTGTGGCTTACCCCAGATTATACCTCTAGGCAAGGACCTCTAACAAGTACTGTCTCCATCACACCGAATGAATATTAACTATTCAGAAATATTCACTACAAAAAAAATCTAGCTCATGGAATGAAACTTTGGAGTGGGAAATGCCACCAGCAGAAGCATCAAAGGCTGCAAGAAACAGTGACCACCTCTATTTTATGGGGGAGGGAGTAACAGCTGGGAAAGCTCTTCACTCTGCCTCTACTCTAGTGATATTGCCTTCCATTTGATTAGCACTCTCACAGACACACTGATATTTAATCATCAATGATTTAATGATTTAAGCATCATAAATTAATAACTTAAAGTTTAAGTGTTAAGCATCTATTCCCATTTTTCCAGGGGAAACAGGCTCAGAGGCTCAAATTTGGCCAAATTTACCTTAAAAAGTAAATAGCAGTGTAGGCTTCCACATCAGGTCATCTGACTGAGCATTCCATTCTGTTTTTCCCAAATGGGGAAGGTGTTTTAGTCTGTAATATGCACCATTAGAGCTGTACGGGTACTCTAGTTATATAAAGCATGCATTCAAGGAGAGAAGGTGAATGTAGCTGGAATGCTGTGCAAATCAAGGACACAAAGTCAATCCCTTTGAACCTAATGTTTGAATCCATCTACTAAACTATTTATACCCTAAGAGTGTCCTCTTTCCCTTGGAGAGGGAAAAGGGAGTAAAAGGTTAAATATGAAGACACAAGCAATGCCATGCCTGCTGCCAGCATTCCACCCTGATACAGCTGCCTACAGGTGGCTGCCAGCCAAGCCAAGCAGGGGCTTCCCAGGAAATGGGGTTTTGCTTCCTTGGAAAAGCAAAGCAGTTAAGTTGTGATGGTTTCTGAATATCAGACTGCTGAAGAGAGGCTCTTGTAGGTGATTTTTGTCTTCTAAGCACCTATGGAAATGAAAGGTTTATAAATTGACTCTACAAGATGACCTTGAAGAGGGAAGAGTAAAAGAGATAACTTAAAAGATAATATAGCCATTATTTTATTGGTGCTTGAGTAGGAATTTATAAACCTGCTCTTCTCTAATATGAAAGCCAGAGCTCTTTTTTGTTCCTGAAAAAATTCACCAATGATTTCTCAAATACTATTTCATTTAGAATTTTTTTCACCCTTTTTCTTGGTGTTGATACTTTAAGAATACTTAAATGAAAGCAACAAAAAAAATCTAGCTTTATTTGCGCTCTGCTCATGTTTATAGTATCTTTAGTAGCTTCTTTTGGTAACTCTGTTATTATATAGTACATTTGATGATGACCTAGGGAAAATGAAATTTGCTTGAGTACTTGGAGCTCTCATGCTTAACCAAGAGAAGTGTGGCAAGGGTAGAAGACTGAGCTCTTTCTCTGCTTGGGAAGGGGAGATTTGGAGCAAAGCACAGCATGATTTGAATTGCGTTGGTATACTTCTTTTTTTTTTTTTATTTTTTTATTATAGTCAGCTCCATTAATATGTCTCTCACCTGGTTAGTTAACCATGAAGCTAAAGTTTTTCCATATAATTGCCCCACCTCTTGTACTGCCAGGTAGGAGAGGGAGAGCTGGGTGTGCTGATTTATGAAAAGCCGCTATTAAATTGGTTTTACTTAAATTCTACAGATATCTTGATGTGAGTGGATGCCAACAGGTAACCAATGTAGGACTCAATGCTTTGGCAAGAAGCTGCCACCAGCTCAAGTATCTGGATCTGAGCTCTACAGGGATAAACAAAAGAGGGTAGGAGATTTGCCGACTATTCAGGTTTTCAGTGATTTAAGTGTTTTGTTCTTTAAATTATCATTCCTTCTTTTTTTTTAAAGCAACTGAATCATGAATTAGTAATCCATTTCAATTTATCATTTTATGGGCACTCTTGCAACTCTATAGTATAGAATATAATATGATAGGCCAAAGGGAAACTTTTTAGATTCTAGAATACAGAAAATATATGATAAATGAAAGTATGAATGGTGGAGGTTTATACAACTTAGAGGGGAGTGATTTGGCAAGAGGAATATATGCAAAGTGTCTATTGTGTATTGTCTGGTTTGAAATGCTCCATAAATTTGGGATAGAAATACAGTAATATTTCTCTACTTCTCTAATTAATTGCTTGTCTAAATAATTCCTGTCTCATTTATAGGAAATCAAGGTTCTCCCTCTGTTGTCTGTCTCCTTGCTAACTGATCATGGAACCCTGGGGGCTTACATTGTCTAATGTGGGGAGAGGGTCCAACCAGCTTCACTCAAGGGAAGCTGCTGGAAGCACAGCAGTCCATTACTACCACTGCTTCCTGCTGCTGCAAGGGGTGCTGCTGAGGATGCATCCTGCATGTCTCACCTTGCCAGGGTTCCCTGTTGCAGTGATGTTTGTGGATCTGGATCTCCATCCAAGCCAACTGGATTTGTTGAGGGTGAATGATCTCAATACCTCAGTTCTAAGCAGTGTGCCCCAAGAGTGTCATCTCAAGACCACTCCTATTAGTTGACTGTTGCAGCTGGTTCTGACTCCTGTCAATTTGTGGATTACAACTCCTGTCTTTCATCCCTTCCCAGACAGCATTTCTTTCAAACTCTCAAATCATAAGGTGTTTATCTAATTGCCTTTCCTCAGGAGGTTGGAGCTAACAAGCCACTCTTCCAATGGAGGGTACTTCAGTGATGCCAAAGGGCCTTATATCTACTCATTTGAGGGAGATTCCATCCTGCACCAAGGCCACCTTCATTACTGTTAAGTAAAGTAAAAACTGCATGTAAGAAACAAATAGTCACAAATATCACTGTCAGGGCACATGCCAATCTTATAACGTCATTATGCCAGATCCTTTGTTAAAACAATATGTATGCTTGTGCATAATTGTCTCATTTAATATTTCAAAGTGCCAGCCTCATAACCGAAGATGTACACCAGCCAGGCTCTTCTTTTTGAGTATTCTCATTATGGTTTTTTTTTGACATGGGCAGGCTCCGGGAATTGAACCTGGGTCTCCAGCATGGCAGGCAAGAACTCTGCCACTAAGCCTCCATTGCCTGCCCCTCATTGTGTTTTGGTCACATTTGCCAATTATAGGAATGCTTTTCAAGAAAACTTAGTATTAAGTAAGTGTAACGCTTCCTGTCTCTTTTATGCTACACATTCATGATTTTTAAAAGGTAAATACACATAACTCAGTAACTTCCTAGAGTTGATAAACAAGATTCAGTGTTTGTGAACTGATTTCATATAATAACAAGATATTTTTAGAGAGGCTGGATATAAGGTCTAGACATGCACTGTCCAATAGAAATAAAAATTAATCCACATGCACTTTTGTTTTTTATAGTAGCTACAATGGAAAAATAAAAAGAAACGGGCAATTAATTTTTTTTTGTATGCTGTATGATGAGGGTCACATTTCATTCTTTTTCTGTGTGAGTATCCCCTTATTGCAGCAACATTTGTTGAATTTTTTGTTTGGTTTTTCTTTTGTGTGTTTGTTTGTTTGAGAAGTACATGGACCAGGAATCAAAGCCGGGTCTCTTACATGACAAGCAAGAATTCTACCACTGAACTACCCCTGCACCTCTGAGAAATGGGCAATTAATTAATTAATTAAATTCTTTTTTTTTTTTGCATGGGTAGGCTCTGGTAATCGAACCTAGGTCTCTGACATGGCAGGCGAGAATTCTGCCACTGAGCCGCTGTTGCCCACCCGCAATTAATTTTTATAATATATTTTATTTAACTTACTATATCCAAAATATTATCATTTCAACATATAATCAATGCCAAAATATTGATGTGATTTTCAAGTTTTTTGTACTTTGTCAATGATTGGAAACCTCGGTGCTCTCTTAAATATACAGCTGACCCTGTGGAAGGATGTCTTCTTAAACGAGTTTTGCCAATGATTCTTGATGTTAATTTTTTTATACTCTAAATGGAATTTTGCATTCCTTTATTACTTTTGCATTCAAAATCTGGTGTGTATTTTATAGGCTCAGCACATCCCCATTTAGACTAGTCATGTTTCAAGTGACTATGAGCCACATATGCCTAATGGCTGGGATATGAGACTGCCCAAGTTGAGACTGTAAGACCATGAAAGACAGGAATAATGGGTGGGCCACGGTGGCTCAGCAGGCAAGAGTGCTCACCTGCCATGCCAGAGGACCCGAGTTTGATTCCCGGTGCCTGCCCATGTAAAAAGAAAAAAAAAAAAACCACAAGAATAATATCAGATGACAGCATATTTCATTTTCAGTCTTTGGAATACCAATTTCAGTCTTTGGAATACCAATTCCACGAAAAACACCCTGGGGTCTTGGTTTGGAATGTGAGCCATTCTAAGGGTCACAAGCATGTATAATTACTGTTGAAATTTTGCAGCATTATTTTTTTTAAATGATGCTTCAATTATTTCATTTCATATACATTGCGATTTTATATATGTTAAATGATAACACTAGTTTAGAATAACTGAATTTGTAGAGAATCAACTTCCCAATGATTACAAGTAGTCGATTGTTCTCTCTAGCTACCACTTGGTATTATTTTGATGACTATTTTTAGTTTGAAGTGAAGTGGGAAGGCATGGTGACGGCTCTGATTAACTGGAAGCAATTACATTTTCCTGGAAGCATTGGAAATGATGCTTTTTTACCTATTTGTTCTTATTAGCATATATATACATATTTAAAATTCAAATAGAGGACTCCTTTGTGGTTAATTCTTCATTCCCTGGAATCAGAAAGCTGAGTATGTCCAGAATAGATTCTGAGTGCAGTTCTTGAAATTTAATTTAATAGGCATATTTTAAACCTATAGTAAATTCAAAATAATTATGGTAAGCTGTTTGCAGTGAGGGGGAGAAAAAGTATCCAACACAAGTTTTTCCCTGAAGGAACTAATTTGAGGGGAAAAAAGAAGTCACATACACAAGCAAAATCTAAATGGCACACATGCTCTGAGGAAGAAAGAGATTGATGTAGCTTTAAGAGTATGAGTGGCTTTCTGGAAAGGGTTTAACTTCAGATTGTCCTTGAAGGACTGGTAGGATTTAGATGTGCAAAAATAAGAAGGAAATTAGGGTGAGAGTAAATTGTCCCACATGATGATTTTTTTGCTTAAAACCATTTGCATTTGTTCGAAGCTTCCCTATACCAGCATCCTGTGGGGGTGCTCAGGGCAGGTATTAATATTACCACCTATGTATAGGACATTGTTTTTTGTATGCTGTATGGTGGGGTCACGTTTCATTATTTTTCCATGTAAATATACTGTTATTGCAACCCCATTTGTTGAATTTTTGTTTGTTTGCTTTTGCTTGTTTGTTTTTTGGGACGTGCGTGTCCTGGGATGGAACCCGGGTCTCCCACAAGGCAGACGAGAATTCTACCACTGAACTACCCTTGCACCCCCTCTAGTAGGATGTTTTAAGTCAGAAAACTACTTGAGAATTTTCCAAATAAGTTAGTTTAGGACAGGGTGGCAAATTGTCCAGCTGTCTGTCTTGTAAAGGCCTGCAAGCTAAGAATGGCTTATTATAATTTTAAGTGATTACGTTTAGAATGGCCATAAAAGGATCTATATTATATCTTTGATTTTGCTCCTTGAATTGCAAAGCCTAAAATATTTACTATCTGACCGTTTAAGAAAAAGTGTGCTGGCCCCTGATTTAGGATCTTCATAATATTTCAAGTGAACGTTTCTAATTTATTGTAACGAAACTAGGTTAAAAAGCTATTGTGACACATGCAAATATCGTCCTGTAAATATGATTTTGTATCTGCTTCCTTTCCATCTAAACTTACACCATATTATCTGTTATCCATCAAGCTTTCAAAAATATTATTTTAATGCTCGCAAAAATATTCCATTATATAAATGTGACATAATGTTTTAAAATATTATCTTACTCTCAACCATATAGATTGTTTCTAATTTTTCTTATGAGAAATAACATGTTAATAGACACCCTTTTACAGAAATATTTGCATTTTTATTTCACTGATGTAAAGATCTGGAAATAGAATATAAGTTCACCAGTTATGAGGTGAACACTTATCAAGATTTCAAAAAATATTACAAATTGCTATTCAGAACCACTGTACCAGTTTATTCTTCCAATAAACTAGTGTATGAAAATGCCTGCTTTGTCAATGATTGGAAACCTCAGTGCTCTCTTAAATATACAGCCGACACTGTGGAGGGATGTCTTCTTAAACGAGTTTTGTCAATGATTCTTGACGTTAATTTTTTTATATTCTAAATGGAATTTTGCATTCCTTTATTACTTTTTCATTTCTTGTGGGCTTTTTTTGTGTGTCCCTTTCACTGTTGAGTCATGTATTGTATTGCATAGCTTTGCCAATGTTCTTTATAGGTATTATGTTTGCTTTTAAATATTTTGTAGATATTTGTTCAAGCGTATCGTGAATGAAGAGTTTTTCAATTGGTTCTCTTGGGTTTTATTGATAAGTTGAGTCCATTTTAGGATAGAATATACTTGAATATCTGCAAACTATATGTGCCTTAAAAATAAATTTCAAAATACACATGTGATGGTTTTGGAAATGTATGTACCCCAGAAAAACATGTTCTTTAAAAATTTTTTTTAACTTTTTTTTTGTTTAATATTACATATGCAAAGTAAAGAAAGAAAAAAGCAATAATTTTCAAAGCGCTCTTCAATAAGTAATTACAGAAGATCTCAGAGTTTGTCATGGGCTACCATTCCATCATTTCAGATATTTCCTTCTAGCTGCTCCAGAATGCTGGAGGCTAAAAGGAATACATATATATATATACATATATATATATATGTATGTATATATAGTCATCACAATTGACTTTTTAATGAAAAATAACATATATACAAAAAAGCAATAAATTTCAAAGCACATTGCAACAATTAGTTGTAGAAAGTATTTCAGAGTTTGGTATTGGTTACAGTTCCACAATTTTAGGTTTTTACTTCTAGCTGCTCTAAGATACTGGAAACTAAAAGAATTATCAATTTAATAACTCATACTCATTTGTTAAACCCTACCTTCTGTGTATAACTCCACCATCACCTTTGATATTTCTCTCACTCTTTAGGGATATTTGGTCTATGCCCATTCTAACTTTTTCATGTTGGAAGGGGCTGTCAATAATATGGAATAGGGGGATAGAACTAGTTGATGTTCTGGAGAGACTGGCCCCTCTGCATTTCAGAACTTATCTGGTCCAGGGACCCATCTGGAGGTTGTAGGTTTCTGGAAACTTACCCTAATGCAAGGAATTTTTATAGAATCTTACATATTGCCCTAGGTGTTCCTTAGGATTGCCTGGAGTAGTTTTGGTTGGGCTTTGGCAAGTTATGGTAGGTAGTAATGTCTAACGGAAGCTTGCGTAAGAGTGACCTCCAGAGTAGCCTCTCGACTCTATTTGAACTCTCTCAGCCACTGATACTTTATTTGTCACACTTCATTTCCCCCTTTTGGTCAGGATGGCATTGTTGATCCCACAATGCCAGGGCCAGGCTCATTCCTGAGGTTCCTCTCCCATGCTGCCAGGGAGATTTTCATCTCTGGATGTCATGACCCCCGTAGTGGGGTGGGTGATGATTTCACTTGCAGAGTTGGGCTTAGAGTGAGGCCACATCTGAGCAACAACAGAGGTCCTCCAGAGGTAGCTCTTAGGTGTACCTATAGGTAGGCTAAGCTTCTTTGTTACCCACATAAGCTTCACAAGAGCAAGCCTCGAGAAGGGCTTGGCCTATTGATTTGGGTGTCTGTAATGTTTCACAGCATCAGGGGTTTCCCTCGGATAAAGTTTAATAGTTCCATATTTTTTCTCCCATCCCTCAAGGGACTTTGCCAATACTTTTTGATTATCTGCTTACTATACTCTGGGATGTATCCAGACATTACATTAAACTATACAGGATTAAGGGTTCTCATTATTCTGGCCTCCCTGTGTTTGGATTGTTGATCTGTCCAGACAGCCTGAGTTAGATTATGTGTGACAGAAAATTTAGGTTCTGGACAAAATAAGCCTTTATTCCTTTGGTCTCAAAGGGTAGATGAGGTTCTAAAATATAGACACAGTCTTCCTTACCCCTGTATTCTGAATTATCTTAATCCCAACCTGATTTGCTTTGTTCTTATCTCTAAATACCAGGTTATACATATATAAACAGCCTCTGAAAATCCAAAAATAATAACCACCACTCTGGACTAAATGTGACTGCTATAAGAGTTTACAATCTAGGCCCCTGTTTTCTTATAAGCATCTTCTAAATGAGACCATACAGTAATTGCTCTTTTGTTTCTGGCTTATTTGCCTCACGAGATAGTCCCATAAAAAGCATGTTCTTACAGTGAATCCATTCCTGTAGGTGTGGACTCATTGTAAGTGGGACCTTTTGATGAGGTTACCTCATTTAAGGTATACCCCACCTCAGTCAGGACAGGTCTTACTCCTATTTCCGAAGTCCTTTATAAGAGAATGAAATTCAGCCAGAGAGAGAGAAAGTCACTGAAAGCAAGAGGCTGGATATTGACGGAACCTGGAAGAGAAGGGAGAGATCAGGAGAGTTGCCATATAACTTGCCATGTGACAGGGAGCCAAGGATTGCTGGCAGTTAGCCCCAGAATTCCAAAGTCTTTGGGGAGAAAGCATCACCTTGATGGTTCCTTGATTTGGACTTTCTTTTATCCTCAAAGCTGTAAGCTAATACATTTCTATTGTTTAAGTGAATCCATTTCATGGCATTTTCTTGAGCTGCCTAGGAAATAACAACACATATCTTAAACCTGAAAAACCCTATTTTTATGATATGAGACAATCATTTATCAATTTAGGAGTCACATATGAAGCCCTTTTGGAACGCATCTGCTCTAAGCTGCATTTGAAGGTGTGATCCACTGATGTTTTAGAAAAAATATAACAATTGTTCTTGCTCTCCTTCTGTGGAACTATGCATATATACAGTAGGGGCCCACAAATGGATCTGAATGGAAGACATAGGGCCATTTTGAATGGACATGAATTCAAACTTCCAGGTATTATTCACTCATTTACTACAGGTATGTATCTGTGTGTGTGTGTGTGTGTGTGTGTGTGTATTATATATATTTGCAGATCTCTGAGCTCAGGAACCTCAGTTGGATTTACAAAACTGACATGTTTCCATTCCCATTTGTTCCTTCACCAGTGTCATCCTTCTTCACAATTTTACTTCTATCTACGACCTCCTTCATGATTTATGCAGCAGTTTAGATAGAGTAAACATGTCAGAGTTCCACAGACAGAAAAACCAAACAAAGTAAATAGAAAGGGAGACAATGAATTTACTCATTATAGCCTTGAGTCCCCATCTGACTTATGTTTAAGCCTTGTTACAATGGGAATTGTCTTTCCTATTCTCTTTCTTTTTCTTTCTTTCATCTGTGAATATCTGGATAATAGTTTTTGGTTAATAATTACTCCGTAAACTTACTATGCACAATTGCTTTCTACTTTTAAATGTCCAACTGAAATATAATGAAGAAAAAGTGAATATAGGTTGTGCTGGGGCAAATAATACGCCATTGTTAAATATGTACTCAGTACACCTTAGGTAATACAGAACTAATGAAAGTGTGATTCAGCTAGAACCATAGTTTTCCCTGGGTCATCAGTGGTGGTGGGCTTCCATGAATGATAGACAAGAAAGGTCAGTTCCTTCTTTAGGAAATTATTTTCATAGAAGGAGGCTGTGCCTCTAAATAAGCCAACATCCAACAGAGACTCTGGAGAGCTTTATAAAGAGAATGTGTTGCCAACAGGCAGAATGAAGGCACTTTTTTTTTTTTTGCATTCTTACTTGTTTCCAAAGGCCAAAATCCCACTAATTAAAATACTGAATGACCCCAGACTTAACAGCTCATTTTGCCAGATTTGTGGTATCTTGTTGACATTGAGATTCTCCAGGCTGTGTTTCTTGGTAGCTATAGCAACATCCCCACTTTAGTTGACTTTTGTGGCATCTCTTACAGGATTATCTGGTTCATGCCACCTCAGGACTTACCATTTATATTTACTTTACTTACCTGTCTTAATACTTTCAATGGACTCAAATGTGAATTCAAAACCAGTTACATTGCATTGTTTGCTGCACTAAATCTAGTACTTGAGTAGTGTAATTATAGACAGGTGATCAACTTATTAAATATATGACAAGCATTGGGAGACTCCAGTGCTCGCTCAGTGTTTTAGTACAACTCTTGGAGCAACGGTACTTCCAGAGTAGAGCCTGTCCTATTTTAGCAGGATTTACTCTAAGAGAAAAGAATATTCTATCCTAAAAGTGATGGAAACATCCAATGGTGGTTGAATGATTTTAGAGAAACATGTTACAGAGACAGAAAACCTATTGTTAACATAGTCTTCCTTGTATGAGTGAACTTGGCTTCTTAGACGAAAATATGAAATACCATTCTTATGCTCATGATGGAAACACTCCACAGAAACTTGTGTCTGTGTGCTGTGTATCCATTGGGAGGTTTTTGTTATCATCTAGGTTCAGGCCAGAAATTGCTGGATATCACTTCGGTCCCCGTTCCTCCAGCTCTTTACCTAGCAACTCTTTACAGCATATTTCTAACCATCCCATTGGTCCTTCAAGTGAGGATGCAAAACCAGCCCTTCCTCTAAAACCCCCGCCTGAGCCTTCCATTTATGGCAATAAAACCCGTCCCAACCAATCAAAAAATTGCTCTGAGCCCTTCTCGCTCACCCCTCCCCTAGACGCTTCACCCTATATAAACTGGTATACTTCCTCTAATAAACGTTCTAGTGTGCGCGCCTCGCCAGCCCAACTAGTTCCCGTGAGTCGTTATTTATCTCGCGCGCCCTCCACACCTTCGAGCCCCCGGGGATTGTGGCCTCAATCTCCCCCTTTTGCCGCCGGGAGGAAGACCCCAAGCGGGAGACCTAGCAGAGAGAACTCCCGCAAGAAATGAACAGGAACAGTTATACAGAAACAGAATCCTGCCTACTTATTCACTCCTAGACTATCAAGAATGAGAGGCAGATTAATTTTTTTGTGTGCACAAGTATATCTAACCAAACAAGATGACTCATTTCATTCTTGTTCATGAAGTCTGAGAGAATCATTTTGTTTCATTGAATTCAAGAGGCAGATTAGATTCCCTGGCCCAAACTCTAGCTCTTTCGCTAGCTGTGTGACTGTAGTAAGTCATTTAAACCTCTCTGTGCCTCAGTTTCTTCATTGGTAACATGAGGATGATAATAACAGTACTAATCTCATAGGACCACTGTGGAGGTTGAGTAATATGGGAACAGATTTAGGAACTGACACATAGACAGCATTCTGTGTTAGCCATTCTCATTTCTTTACAATACTTTTAAATTTGTCTTTATTCCAAAGAACATGTATTAATCATTGTACACAAACTTAATTTAAGGAAAGGTGGTTAATCTTTTAAGAAATATATTTTAAAAAGAAAGCAAAAACTATTCCTCAGTTTGAATAAACCCATTTTGAAGAATTCTGTATTTTCATAGTTACGGCAGGGAAGACTTATTTTCTAGATGGTGCTCATTTAATCATTCACTTGAACCCAGTGAGATATCCAAATTTCAGTATTTAGAGACATGTCCATGAAAATTAAAGTCCTCTAACTTTAATTTTCTGTTATTTATTAGAAAATAACATTTTCTTTGAAATTCCATTTCAAAGATGGGAATTTAAGCAAGAGTTTAATGTATATAAACTATTAACATTTAAAGACACAGACTTCTTAACAGAGACATGTGCTCTCAGTATTACAGAAATAGGTAAACTTTTTTCAGAGAAACAAACAAAATACTACCTGCTGTTTCAGAAGTCTGTGGAAACCTTGCCTTGCCCTTGTTAGCATTATGAAGCATTTGGATTAGGGATTGAACTGTGTCCCCCCCAAAAGACATCAAGTTCTAACCTCTAGCCGTGTGAATGTGATCTTATTTGGAAAGAGGGCCCTTGAAAATGGTATTAGTTAAAATGAGGCCAAACTAAATTAGGGTGGGACTAGAGTCCTTCTAAGAATGGGAACAGAGACACTGAGACACAAGGGAAAAAGCATGTGACAAGTGAGGCAGAGATGGAAGCCCAAGAATTGCTGGGAAACCACCAGAAGCTAAGAAGATGCAAGATTTTTAACTTGTAGCCTCCAGAACTGTGAGACAATAATTTTCTGTTTTAAATCACCCAGTTTTTGGTATTTTGTTACAGCAGCCCTAAGACACATTAAATATCTAGAATAAGTAAACTCATAGAGACAAGAAGTGGATTAGAGGGTCTGGGGGCAGGGAAGGAATAGGAAGTTCCTGCTTACTAGGCTCAGAATTTCTATTAGGTTGATGGAAAAGTTTTGGTAATGGCTAGTGGTGATGGTAGCACATTTTAAAAGTAATTAATGCTACTGAATTGTACACTTAAAAATGGCTAAAATGGCAAATTCTATGTTGTATATCTGTTACCACAATAATTTTTTTTAAATATAGTTACTTTCCCTTCATTATTAAATATACATCAAAATGATAACACTGAGTCATCTATTCTTGTGGTTTCTCTCAGAAACTCAGAATGAAACTCTGATATCTTTAGACCTTTGTTTCTGACATTTTGATTTTTGTGGTCTGGAAACTTTATTAGTTCTGCTCACTGTGAGTATTTGTCTTAGGAGATTCCGTTTGCATTCTAGCCTGTGTGTGTGGGGGGGAGTTAGTGAAGAGGGTTAGAGGTAGTATAATGCAAACTTAAGGGTTGAATTATTTTTGAAAACTGTTTGTGTAAAGCATATTTAACTTCCTATTCTAATATCTTTTTTTCTGTCTCTTTCTCTTTTCCAGAGTGTGCTTATTGGCTAATTATTGTCATATTAGTTTGGAATGTGTGAAACTCAGTTTCTGTAAGAATATCACCCTGGATGTGGTTAAAAAGCTTTGCAAAAATTGTAGACGGTAAGAGAACTTTGACTTTGCCCACCTGTGTCTCTTTCAGTCTTAAATTTCATCAAAAAATGAAGAGGAAACCTGATGCTAGCTATGCAAATAGTATATTTCTTTATACGTCCTCATTGTTGTTTCTATTTTATTGACACATAATTCTAGCAATCACTAAACATTTCCCAGGAATAGCTTCTGATAAGTCCATTTAAGGCTGAGCCTAGTTCTCATGACCTTTCAAATAGTAGAAAATATTTTCTTTTCACTCTAGAGTTCTTAAAAAAATCCAAGAATAATATTTGAACATCAAAATAAATTATCCTTTTGTGTCCTGGACCATGTATGTCCCCCTACCCTCCCCCCCAAACCATTATCTTTTAGTTAGGGTAACTGCTGTCCTTGGAATACCATTTACTAAAATTATTCAAGCTAGGGAAGAAAAACCATTTCAGGGGTCTCATATTTCAAGAATTATTTGACTAGTCCTAGTCTAGTCTGTGAAACCTAATGAGATTTTTGTAAGAATAATCTTTCATGAAATGGGGCATTCATAGTGTAAGTACTTTATATGGAGCACTGGACCTCTTTGGAGTTAAAACAAACAGAATAATGGAATAATTTGAGAAAGTTTTGTGTGCCAATTGTAAATATCTAAAAATGTACTTAAGAATGTGTTTATTGCTGGAAATATGAATTCAGAGCTTTAATGAAGAATATATGAATATATTAGTGATATAGATAATATGACTATAATAATAAATAATAATGAAATCTGTATTTTTTTAAAGCATCATCTCTAAAGGTATGGCATTCTCAACAAATGTGTTGATAGGCAAAGATCTCTGTCCTCCACCATTTCTTTGTATGGTGCAAATGTGACCTCTTTTTTTTTTTTAAAGCAAGCTTTCCATTGTATTCACCCATTTTCTATAACATTAAAGCCTTGGAAATTAAGGAATACAAGTAACATCATTAGAATTCCTGATTCTGTATTTTCAATTGCTACATCAGTGAAAAAATTAGAGTCCTATCTCACTTCTAAGCTGAGACTCTAAGGTATTGGTGAAAAGGTCCTTATTTGAATATCTTCTTTGAATACTGAATTATGTAATGCTTTTCAGAAGAATAGGAATGGTTTTAGAATTTTTTTCATCTCTTCCTGACTCTTCTAGTTTGTCTCATTTTGTACTTCTGAGAACAGGAGCTTTAATCATTTTTTAGCTTTCAAAAAATAGATTAATATTTAACATCTCAAACTGTGGAATTGAGAACTATTTTCATTCTACATAGAAATGTACATTCTCCATTATTTTTGATGAATATAAATGTATCCCTGATCTAAAAATGCACACATTGCATTCCCTGGAGCTAAAAGTAATTTTCCAGTGTTTGAAAAATAAAATTTGTAGGCTTCCCGAGGAAGAAATCCATTTATATCTTAGAATATGATTTGTCTGTTGTTTGAATATAAGTTTTGGAAAAAGGTGAGTGTCCTGCTCTAAAAATTAGGAAATTAAGATCAAGGAAATATTGACATGATTTTCATTCTGCTATTACCAAAATTAAAATGAACATTAGTACACAATAGTTTTTTATTTATAATTTATCTCCTGCCTACTTTCAATAAGGCATTAAAGACTTTATATGGTTAAACACACACATGACACATATACAGCAGAGAAATTCAAAATTATACTAAAAAAATTGTTAGATCAGAGACCATCTAGAGGAAGAGTGAAAATTGAATTGAAAGCAAGCTGAGTGCTGCGTTTACACACTAAATTTAAGTGGGAATTTCCTGGTGAGTAAGGTAAAAGGGGAACCATAATGGATGCCAGAGGCCTTTTTGCTTTCTAAAAGGTGGCATGGCAGTTCTTTCTAAAAGGCAAAATTAATACATTCTCAGGCAAATGTATCTCAGGATTCTTCTATAATAAGAGAAAATAAAATAACTTAGTAATCAAACAAAATTGCCCCAAATTCTGCAGATGCTGGGGGTATTTCCTTATTTAAAAAATGTTAAATAATAAGCATTAAAAGAATTTCATCTTCCTTTATTCCACCACATTCCTTTATGATGGCTTCAAGTTGAATTACTATGCTTGTGGTTTTTTTTTTTTTTTTTTTTTTTAGATTTAAAGGATTTTTAGAGTCACTGAGAGTAGAGGACCAATTTGAATATAAGAAGGTTCTTTGCCAATGCACAGAGTTAATTTGTGCTATGAGAACAAGTGAACCTTGCTTTTCCCAAACACTTCTTCCTTCAGATTAGGGGCTGGGCAAACTTTTTCTGTAAAGGGCCATAGGGTAAATATTTCAAGTTCTGCAGGCCATATGGCTCTTGTTGGAACCAGTCAACTCTGCTCTTGTTACTTGGAAGCAAATGGGTGTGATTTATTCCATAAAACTTTATTTGCAGATACCGAACTTTTTAATTTCATAAGATTTTCACCTGTCCCCAAATAGCTATTATTTAAAATTTTTTCAATTGTTTATAAACATAAAAATCATTTTTAGCTTACAGACCTTATTAAAACTCCAGTGGACTGGATTTTCCCACTTCTGCCTTAGAGTAGCTCTCCTAGAATAGGCTAACACCCTTTCCTCTGTAATACAGCTGGGCTTTAGCATTAGATATCCTCCCTATTTTAATAGACACATGTAACAGGTTAAAAGCTACACTTGTTATTCTCAAGTGTGATGCTATTTTTCTCCTTCATGGAACATAATGCCAATCAACATTTTTTTTAAAAGACTTTTTACATATTTATCATGCTTAGAATCTGAGCTCAACTGTATCCATTCCACATACTCTGTGGTCTTTTCTTTTCTTTAGATTGAAGATTCTCCATCTTTATGGTTGCACCATCACTCCTGGCCTGAGCACAATAAAGGAAGCTTACAAAAGAGTTAAAGTATTTCACGACTTTTTGGCCCCTACTGGCTAAGAATTTCTACCAACAAAGACTTTGAATCTACACTTAGTTAAATATGCCCAGAAATTTTCCCAATTTAGGTATAAACTATTTTTTTATTTAGATGGAGATAATCAAGGAATAATTGCATGTGAAGTTTTGACATCATATTAATGTGTTTTTGTTATGCCAAACACCTCCCGCCACCAAAAAAAAAATGATAAAGTTAAAAAGCATAAAGCTTTAAATTTTGGTATTTTTTCCTTGTTTGTATTACATATTTGTCAGGTATTTAAACTCTCACCTGAGAGTATGAATTGGCTCACTGCAATGTACTTTTCTATAGTCACTAAACGTATTATGAGGGAAAAATAAGTCAGGGAACTTAGGATGAAGTGTTTACTCTTTTAAATCCTGTGAATAAGTGTATGCACAGTAATTATTTAAATATGACAGCAATATCTCAATTATAGCATTATCTCCAGTCAAATGTTAGGTTGATTCCTGAAGGACTGTGCCAGGGTATTGCAGTGGTTTCCAGGCAGCCCACATATCACACAGTGTGATCTGAACTGTGGACGCCACCACATTCTCACAGGTGAATCCCTTCAGGGAGTATTTCATGCGGAAGAAGTGGCTGTCTTAGGCTGGGTTTCCCAGAACCTGAGAATAAGATTCATGTGAATGTGGAAAGTTAGAACTGGGGAGGGAGGCCCAGCAATGGTGTGACATTAACTTCATCATCCAGCGGCTGACTCGTCTCAGTCCACTGGGGAGTTAAGAAGACTGTGGCCAGCCTCAGAGTTGTTCTAGTTAGGGGGCAATGGAGCTGGAGTATTTCACTCTTTGGTATACCATTCATTGTTCAAGGGCTCTGTCTAAGGAGGATACAAATTACCAGACACCTGTGGCTCTCTGGACACTCCAGAGGGTGTCCAGAGCAGACTACAGCAGCCTGAGAGCAGTACTCCAACAAAACCATGAGCGTACTGGTTGCTGGGTAGAAACAAACAGGGGACCTGCAGAAATGGGCCAGAGCATGGAGGCATCTGGTACCTATACATTTTGTGATGGATTGAATTATGTACCCCAATTTAGACACATTCTTGATCTTGATCAACTTTCCTGGGACAGTGAACACACTGTAAATGGGGTCTCTTGAAGATTTTATTTTTAGTTAAGGTGTGGCCCAACAGAAGAAGGTGGGGTCTTAATTTGGATCATTAGAATCCTTTATAAGCAGAAGGAATTCAGACATAGTCTGAATAGAGGACACTGCAATGATGCAAGGCAGGGACACAAGCCAAGGAATCCCAAGGGCCACCAGCAGCCAGCACCAGAATGGTACAGACTTTGGGGAGAAAGCATCACCATGCTGATGCCTTGGATTTTGGTTTTGTAGCCTCAAAACTGTTAGTCAATAAATTCCCATTGTGTAAACCAACTCATTGTATGGTATTTGTCATAGCAACCTGGAAAACTAAAACACTCTGGAAGGAAACATGCAACAAACTTGAATCAGGTGATCTGGGCTTGAACTCATGCAACTAGCCACTTACTTGACTAGTCATAGCACTCAGTCTGAGGCTTAGTTTCCTTTGATTCAAAAACTGGGAAACCCACCATAGGAAGGTTGGTTAAAGGATTAAGTAAGATAGTGTATCCAAGTATTTAGCACAGTGGCAAAGTAGAGAAAGGATCCTTAGTAGAAAGAATAGCATGTGTGAAGCAGAGATTTAGAGTGTAAATTTTTGGGAAACAGGATGCCAGGAGGGCAGGGCACATGTGTAACAGTATGGGGATGGGAATGGAGTCCTATGGGGACATTCAGGAAGCTCTTCCTGGAAGGTCAGAGGAAAGATACCTAAGCAGAGGTCTAAGGCAGAAGAGGGTTGCTGGTCAATATGGTGGACTGAGCTGAAATGGGAAAGGTTTTGCCCCCACTTCAGATTTTGTAGAAAAAATAAAATGGGGTATAATATGAAGCCAAACCCAAAGCATGGAAGGTATGTTAGATTAAAGATGATCTCAAATTATTTGCCACTCCTCCCATGGAAAGCTGAAGTCTAATTTTCCTCCCTTTGGATTTGGATTGGTCTTAGTGACTCATTTTATTAATAGAATATGGAAGAACTGATGTTCTGGGACTCCCAAGGCTAGATGTCAAGAAGCCTTACAGTTTTGGCCTAAGACTCTCTGAACCCTCACTCTGGAGCCCTGAGCCACTGTATAAGAAGTGAACTACTCTGATGAAAAGACAATGAGAGGGTGCATGGGTGGTTCAGTGGTAGAATGCTCGCCTTTCATGTGGGAGACCTGGGTTCGATTCCCCGAGCATGCACCCCCTTCCCCCACCAAAAAAGAAAAGACAATGAGAAGAGGCCCTGAGACCACATGGAAAATGAACACTGGATTAAAATTTTAAAATCCATCAATATACTAGATTCACAAAATAAAGGAGCAAAAAATATGATCATTTCAATAGATGCTGGAATTATCTAATAAAATGCAAAATCCATTCATGATAAACATTTTTAGCAATATAGGAATTGAGGAAAATCTAAATCTAAATTTGATAAAGGGCATCTATAGAAAAACCTATAGCATACATCACAATGGTATAACACTGAATAATTTCTCTCCATGATTGGGAAGAAAACAAAGATAACTATTCTTACTATTGCAATTCTACCTTGTACTAGAAGGTCAAGCCAGTGCAGTAAGGCAAGAAAAAGAAAAAAAAGACACAAAGAATGCCTTTTTTTTCCTGCAGATGACATGAGTGTGTAGTGAGAAAATCCTTAGAATTCTATAAAATCGCCACTATAACTAATGAATTTAGTAGGCTCTCAGGATGCAAGGTCATCATTATACACCAATCAATTAAATTATTATATGTTAGCAACAAACAATTAAAAATTGAAATTAAAAGTACAGTGTGCTTTACAATAGCATTAACAGCTCAGGATATATGTAGAGATAAATTTAATGAAATACGTAGAAAACCTGTAAACTATAACCTTTACAACACTGTTGAGAGAAATTCAAGGAGACATAAATAAACAGGGAGATACATCATGCTCATTGATTGGCAGATTCAATATTGTTAAAACATTAATTCTTAAAAAAGTATATATAAGGTTCAACATAATCACAATGCCAGCAGGATATATTCTTCTATACATTGACAGACTGATCTTAGTATTTGTATGGAAATACCTAGGACCAAGAATATCCAAAACAATTTTGAAAAAGAGTAACATTTGATTTCAAGACTTATTCTTAATCTATATAATCAAGGCAGTATAGTATTGATAAAAAGATAGATATGAAAATCAATGGAACAGAATAGGGAGTCCAGAAATAGACCCCCACATATATGGTCATTTGATTTTTGACAGGACATTCAGTGTTTTTTTCCTCCAAAAAAATGGTGCCGGAACAACTGGATATCCACATATGAAAAAACTGACCCAATTCACAATCATTAACTTAAAACAGTGCATCGATGCAATAGTAAATGCTAAATCTATAATATTCCAGAAGAAAACATAAGGGATATATTTGAAATGCTGGGTAAGGACAGAGACAAGGGACTGAGACAAAGGATTATTGGATGGGACACAAAAGTACAAACCATAAAATAAAACACTGAAAAATTTTATCAAAGTTATAACTCTGTTCTTCAAAAGACACCATTAAGAAAATGAAAGGGCAAAGCACAGAATGGAAGAGAAGATTTTCAAAGTATATATGTATGATAAAGGGTTTGTTCCCAAAATATATAAAGAATGATATATATAGAACATTTACAATTCATTAATAAGGTCATCCAATTAAAAAATGGGGAAATCATTTGAACAGCTATTTCACAAAAGAAGATACAAGAATGGCTAATAAGCATAAGAAAAGTTATATGACATCATCAGTCATCAAGGAAATGCAAATTAAAACAAAATGGGATCCCACTACATATCCATTAGAATGTTGGACTCTTACACTGTTGGTGGGAATGTAAAATTGTACAACCACTTTGGAGAGCACTTAGTTTCTTATAAAGTTAAACAAATACTTACGATAAAATCCATCAATTTCATCCCTGGTATTTACCCAAGACAAATAAAAACATCTGACCCTTCACACAAAGACTTGTACAGCAATAGTTACAACCGCTTTATTCACTAAAGCCCAAAACTGGAAACCCAAATGTCAGAGAACAAAGGAAAGGATATAAATGCATTGTGGTTTATCTGTACAATGTAATCCTACTTATTACCATACAAGAATGAATTACTGAAACATGCAACAAGAATGAATCTAAAAACCATTATGTTGAGCCAAAAAAGTCAACATGAAGAGTACATACTGTATGACTACATTTGCATGAAACTCTAGAAAAACACATTTAGTCTACAGTGAGCAAAAGCAGATTGATGGTGACCTGGGGTGTGGGGTTGGGTAGAGGATTGACCAGAAGGGGCTCATGGGAGCTTTTTGGGATTTTGGAAATATTCTGTAATGATCAACTGATAGTTCTGTAGATATATACATTTGCCCAAACTCATTAAACTATACTTAAAATGTTTGCATTTTATTGTACGTAATTTTGCCTCATTAAAAATGATCAAAATAATTTAACTGAGTAGCAGTGGTCTTCCTTAGGTATCTTTACAGTTTTATAACCAATGACTTTATTTTTCTTCTCCAGGGAAATATTTGCCATAGAGGTTTTAACATTTTTATTTACTAAAAAAAAATGTTACAAAATAAAATTACGCAACATTTAGCATATATTTACTGGACTGAAAGTGAAAATCCTCAAAAGCTACTTTATTTTAAATTAAATTTGCATGACTAATAGTTTTCAAAGATGCAACACATCATGTTTTGCTACCAGCCTTGTCATAGTTTTGATTCTTAAACCTTGCCTCCTTTCCTCTTTTTTCCTTTTCAAGAAAACTAATTTATGTTTGTGCATCCATTTACTATTGCTGCAAACAAATGACTACAAACTTAGCAGCTTAAAACAACAACTGTTTATTCTCTGACAGTTTCTGCAGGTCAAAAGTCTGGACACAGTAACTGGATCCTCTGCTCAGGGTCTCACAAGGTTGAATCAAAGCGTTGGTCGAGGCTATGTCCTCCTGTAGAGATGGGATCCTTTTCTAAGCTCATGCACAAAGTTGACAGGATTTAGTTCCTTAGAGTTATAGAACTAAATTCCCAGTTTCTTGCTGGCTCTCAGCCCGGGGTTGCTCTCAGTTCCCAAAGGCTACTTCAGGTCCTAGTCACGTACCCCCTCACAACATGGTGGCTTACTTCTTCAAAGCCATTCCAGTCCACTATGACGGTGTCTTATAGGACATAATGTCATCACCCGCGTGACTGTTCCATCCTATTCACAGATCCCGCTCACTCTCAAGAAGGGTATACAGAAAGCATTCACCAAAGGGCAAGAATGCAGTGGCAGGCACGGGGAGATCATCTTATAATTCTGCTTACTACAGCTTGCTTTTTTTTCTCCTCCTGTCCCAAAATTGAACTGAGATTGACATATTTTTGCAATGGATTTGACTTTTCTCTCACTCTCCTTCCTGCATATGTAATATAAAATGCAGATTTCTGTCTGGCCTGCAAGGAGCAAGATGGATGAGACATGCTGTTGGTTAATTTGGGAAAATAACACATGAGCTTTGCTTGGTCGCTACGTATGGGATAAGAAGATTAAAACAATACTTCTCCCTTGACACTCGGTGTGACTATTCAATGTCTACTCTGCTCTGATTTGATACAGGAAATCATGTTTGATATTGGTTGGGGTATTACGGAGATCTTTAATTTTTTTTATAATGAAAGAATCGCTTAAGTCTAATAACTATCAGTACACACACACACACACATATACACACAACATACAGAACAAGGCAGAACCCTCCAATTACAGACATATATATGCAATAAAAGAAGTTCAACTGAGTCTATGATGCTCAACATTAAAAAAAAGATCTGAAGAAAATAAGATAAACTGTTTTACATTGGCTAATTCTGGGTTGGGGGTACGTGAAAAAGAGAAAATAATATGTTTTTCCTTTTTTCTCATACTTTACAAAAAGGCAAGTAGATCACTATGATGTAACTTTGCAGACATATATTTTTTTTAAATCTTCAAAATTTTTCCTATAATGTCCTTAGGAACAATAGTCAGGGGTAGGGATTCATGAGAAATCTAAGATTTGAGCCTTGCAGAGATGCTTCTGTTTGAGAGAGTACCTGAACCTACTAATTGGTCCCTAAGTGCTATGCCATTACTTGGTTATCTGGTTCCATCTTAGCTAGCACATAGGATCTCCTCAGGGCAGAAAAACTGCAGTGTGAAGTCATGCTGGGAAGAAGGCTCCAGTACCTGAAGGAAATCCTATGCCTTAGATTACAATTGGTTTCCATTAAAAGCCTCTCCCTGCTACCTGCTGGAAAGAAGGTGGAAGAGTGGGGCACATTCACTTTCATAGAAAGCTGGCCCAATGTCTGATGCAGTAGTAAAAGGGAGATTTTCTCATGACTTACAACCCCAGTCATTGTCTAACAGGGGGTCCCCTAAAGTCTGTTTTTCAAGTGCTCTAACTCTGTGGAAAGCTCATGGAAGTTGAAACAAAAACAAAACAACAAAATGAAACCCAGAAGTACAGACAAGTACATTTAGGAAATGCTGGGTTAGGCAAATAGAAATAGTTTTCTTTATCTCATCCAAGAAGGCATACAGTAGGCTTGCTTTCCAAATTTATTTGCATTTTACAAATGTATTTGCTCACAAAACTTCCTTTCCAAGAATGTCTTCTCACTACTTCGAGAAATATGCTCTAACAAGATTATCTCTGATTTTTAAAAGCCCTGAGAAGCCACACAGGCAAACTGATCTTTCTAAAAGTCATGCTAATGACCAGAGGCAAGATCTCCTTACCAACCAATTCACTGTTTCTCAAAGACTGCTCTGTTATCCCCAATCCCTGGGTAGCTGCTTCTGCATGCTAAAATAGAAAAGAAGGGCCTTCCATTTCTTCCTTCTCCCCTCTTTCTTGAAGTAATTAGAGGCGGATTATATAACCTGGGCTTTCCCCTGAGTATACTGCTGCAGGTATTCAAAGCATTCCTGCTGTTACCTGAGCTGAGCAATACATGCTAAGCAATGTCAGTGTAATTGATCGGTCACAACAAAACTGTGGAAACTGGTGGGAAAAGCAGACGCCAACTCTTCCACTAGGCTGGGAGATGGGCTTGGTTAGGCAGAAGAGAGAAAAGCTAAAGCATCTGTTTGATATTTATATTGTCATGAGAATAAGGAGCTATTAAGAAAATCCTACAATGAAGCATTACACATTTGGGTGACAACAGGAGCTACTAAAGGGAGAAACATTTAGATACGTAAGGTGGGATCAAGTTGTAGAGGGCTGTGAATGCTTGGATGAAGAGTTTACTCTTGGTTTTCTTTCTTTTTTTTTTCTTTTAAAGACATGCTTTTATTATTTTTTTAATATGTGGGCAGGCACCAGGAAACGAACCCAGGTCTCTGGCATGGCAGGCGAGAGCTCTGCCACTGAGCCACTGTGGCCCTCTTGGTTTTCTTTTTACTGGGAGACCTTTATAGGTTTATGAGCTGGGGAGAAGGCTTTCTCAATTTCAGTACTATTAACATCTTGAGACTGTTTTCATTTCCCTGCCGAAACAAATATCATACAATGGGTTTGCTTAAACAATGGGATTTATCTACTCACTATTTTGAGGCTAGAAGTCCAAAACTGAGGGATCAGCAAAGGGATGCTTCCTTCCTTGTCTTTTCTGTCACATAGCAACACACATGGTGACCTTTCTGTCTGACTTTCATTCTTCCTTTATGAAACTCCAATAATCTGGACTGAAGGCCAGCCTGATTCAGTGGGGCCACATCCTTACTGAAGTAACATTTTGAAGCAATCTTATTTACCATGGGTCCACACCCACCACAGGCAGACCAGGACCAAGAGCATGTTCAAACCGGGGTACACAGCTCAACACACCACCGGGCAACATGATTTTTTGCTGCGGGTGGCTGCTTTGTGCACCATACGATGTTTAACAGCATCTCTGGCATCTTCCCACTAGATTCCAGGAGCAGCACCCCTTTCCCCAGTTGTGACAACCAAACATGCCTCCAGATATTGCCAAATGTCCTCCGAAGAACAAAACTGTCACTGGTTAAGAACTACTATGCTAGCAAATGTCAAAATAATTTTCATTTAAGAAGGACGTTCAGCTATGGTTGTATAGAATACACAGGAGGACAGGAGCCTCGGACAATACATTAGAGGGCATCCTGTACTTTAGCTGTGGCATATAGTTGCAATAAGGGCCTCCAAGGAAATACATCTCTCTGTATCTATGGCCTTGTGTAGTCCTCTCCCACGTTGACTTTGACTTAGCCATGTGATTTTCTTTGGTCAATGAAACATCAGCCAACATAACACAAACTGAAGCTTGAAAAGCACTTGTGCATTGGGGTTTT
Source organism: Tamandua tetradactyla (assembly GCF_023851605.1). Lineage (NCBI taxonomy): Eukaryota > Metazoa > Chordata > Mammalia > Pilosa > Myrmecophagidae > Tamandua > Tamandua tetradactyla. The sequence continues at coordinate 114,072,762 of NC_135328.1, read as the reverse complement.
CCCTCTGGGAAAACTCATACCTTGTGACAAAGCCCATACTAGCCTCCTGAAGATACACTGCCCAGACAAAAGCCAGCACCCATTGCCAGGATTATGAGTGAGACCATTTAAGGTCATCCAGCCCCAATCATGCCACTATGAGTACAACAACCAGACTGATCCCAGTAAACCAACAGAAGAACCATCTAAATTGAAGACCGTGGACTTAGGAACAAGTAAAATGATTGCTGTTTTAAGTCACTAAGTGGTGGGTTGAGTTGTTAATGTAGTGATAGGTAACTGATAGAGTAACTCTGAAATAACAACATAAAAAGCAGAATTTTAATGTGGAGACTTCTTTTTGTTATAATCATAGTTTTAGAGGCATTGTTAGTTTAGCTTGTGTTCAGAGTCCATTTCCCACATCTTCCCTCAAGTATCTTCTATTTTTATCATGAACTCTCTTTTAATCAACTGTAGGTTATTTAAAATAAATTTCTACAGCTTAACAGGAAAAAAAAATCTGTAAAAATGGGGAGGTGTATGTATAACACATTTTGAACAATCCATGTTTCTTGATGACTCTTTAGATTAAGGATAAGGAGAAGCTGGTCAAAGAATATAAGAATTTAGAAATAATGAGCCCAAAGATCAGAGTAAATTCAGTAATGAAGTGCATGAGCAGTCTTCAAGAAATCACTTTTCTGACTAAGCAGTTAAAAACATTAGCTTATTCTGAAAAACATGGATAGTTACTAGTTTCCAAGTTAAAATGATAATATTTCAAAGATTCAGTTTGAGTATATTTGTAAAGATTTAAAGGTATTGTCAAGCTATTCATTTTTTACTTTATATAGAAAAATCAGTCTTTAGAGTAAACAGAAAGGCACATAAATACAAAATCAATAACAATTTATACTACACTAATGATCAAATTTATTTCAATATGTTAGCTGTCCAACTGTGTAGAACTATATTAATTTACCAGTTAGGAAGCTGAGAGGGTTAGGCTGCTAAGGCCAGGGCTTCTAATGAAATTTCTCTCATAATTTTCCAGTTAAGTTTATAGATAGAGACTATCAGCAACATTTACAGTCTGATAGATGCTGTGGATGGGTGCTGATCATGCTTATTGCATTTTTCTAGGAGAAACAGTCCCTCAGATATTTAGCACTTGACTTTTGTGTTTAAGAACACTCACCTGGAGGGGAAGGTAGTTAAATCTCCTATTTAATTTTTATCATATTAAAAAATTAAAGTGCTCAGTATTGAGATAAGAAAGAGAGTCATAACTAAAGGAAAAAGATGGTAAATGAAATGGATAATGTGACTAAAATAAAAATAACCTAAATGCATTTTCACAGGCTATGAAAATCACCTAAAGAAACATAAACACAAGCCACACTAAAGTGTGTGGGTCTGCTGGCTATGGGAAAACAAGATTAAAAACAAAAAAACATGAATTTAAAGTCCTTGTAACCTTTAAGCAATCGCTGTGAAAAATAGTAATGTCCAAATAAGTGTTCAAAATCTCAAAGGGTAACAAACATTTGGATATATAATTTCCATAAGGGTTGTTTAAGGAAAAAAAGCAACACAAAACTACTCCTGTGTTTGTGTAAAGAACGCTATCTGCCGAGCCGTTTTAGTCATTGATTTTCTCTCAGGTTAAGGAGCTAAGGACTGAGAAGAATTGTTTGTAATTAAGGATCTGGAGGATATATGTGATTTCTAGCATGCATTATTAACGATTTGTTAATGTTGGGTGATAATGGGCAATAAAATCGGCGAATGAGGTCTTCTGCTAAATCTTGTACTTTAGTTTGTAAGAAGCTATATACATACATCAGTTTTCTGGAATTAGAAGAGAATAACATGCACATAACACTAACCAATTCGGAATCCTACCCTTGCCTTCCTTTCCCTTTCCGTCCAATGAGTTAGCTTCCTACACGCAAGCCAGCACACGCCTGGGGGGTTAAGCGCTAGGCAGTGTACACGCTCAAGGGTCTGCAACACCTGTGCCTCATTACCAGTTCCATGCAGGATCCCCCAACTTCAAGAGCCCCAACCCGGGGTACGGCCAGAACCCTGCACTGAAAGCACAGCCCGGCTTCCGAAGGCGTGGGAACCGGAGCCGGGCGCCCCTCCTCCCCAGCTGGGCGGAGCCAGGCCCCGCCAGCAAATTGTCCCGTGCCACCGCGCCAGGTGCTCAGTCGCGGGGCGGCCCGGCTGCACGCGGCCCGGAGCCCAGAGTCAGAGGCGCGCCCGCACGGGTCCCCGGGCGTGCAGGGGGCCGGCAGGGGGCCGCGCGGGAACTCCTGTGGGAGCGCGTAGCCGGCCACTCTCGACCCGCCCAGACGCCTCGCCCCTTCCCGTTACTGGCCCAACCAGCTGGACGAGCCGAACTCGCCGGCAGCAGGTGGCCCCGGACTTCCCGCTGTCGCCGCAGCCGGGGCGGGCAGGTGCGCCCGCCGCGATCCGGAGCCCTCTCGGTCGCCACCGCCGGGCAGCATGGAGGCGGACGCGGACCGGGAGGAGCTGGCCCGGCTGCGCTCGGTCTTCACTGCCTGCGACGCGAACCGCTCGGGGCGGCTGGAGCGCGAGGAGTTCAGCGCGCTGTGTGCCGAGCTGCGCGTGCGGCCCGCGGACGCCGAGGCCGTGTTCCAGCGGCTCGATGCCGACCGCGACGGCGCCATCACCTTCCAGGAGTTCGCGCGCGGCTTCCGCGGGACCCACCGCGGGGGGCGACCCCGGGCACCCGCCGCGGCCCAGGCGGGGCCCGACCCCTGGGACAGCGAGGAGGACGCGGGCGACGAGGACGCGGCGACGGTGCCTGCCGCTCTGTGGGGCCCCGCGAGCCACTGCCGGGCTTGGCACGACTTCCAGGCGCGACTCGGGGACGAAGCCAAGTTCATCCCCAGGTCCGTGAGTGTGTTAGGGGACGGGAGGTGATAGTGGCGTTTCCCGCCCTCCCTGATGCTCTGCGGGTCGCTCCCTCCTACCCCGTGGGGTGTGCGGACCCACTGGACCTACTCCACTCACCCACTCGCTTTAACTTTTTACAAGCCGCGATCCCCTAGAATTAAGGATAGGGGTTGTGTTTGAGAGTCGGGTTTGGGGAGGAAGTTTCCCTTGCTGAATTCTGGGCCCTTCCAAAGGCACCTTTTTAGTTATTCGGGGCGGAGTGAAAGCCACAGCGCTCAGACTCTTCCCGGGCACAGGGTTAAAGCGCGCTACCCGGATCTCACCGCGACCAACTGCGCCCCGGGACTGGGGCTGGAGCCCTTTACCGGTTTGGCATTGTTTGTATTAGTTTTTGGATTTTCTTGTTGTTGTTGTTGTTTTCCTCAGACTATGTAGGAAAAGAAACGTTGCTGGACACGAATATTATTGTCTGCTAACTGCTGGACATGTTAGGGGTTTCGCTCATTTATCTCTATGAACAACTCCGGGGTGGGGAGTGGGGAAGCACTATTATATCTGATTGATGGAGAAGCGTAAACTCAGAAATTTAGACCCTGTTAATGCCCATTTAATGAAAGAGCAGGGATTTCATTCCAGATGTGAACTGAGAAACTCCTGGTTTTTATTCAACAAGATAAAATAAAATGATATATTCTCTGCCCCTAAGGAGCAGACAGACAATGTAATACCAATCAGTGAGTTACTACTTAGGGGAAAGGGGGTATCTGCAGGTGAGAGAGTTCAGGGCTTAGAGGCAGAGATGCTCAGATTTTTTTACTTCGAGATTCTTTGCTTCTTCCTCAGGTGGTAACGAACATTTTAATGCTAAATACATATATGTATATACATATATATATATGTATGTATGTATTTGCTTTTTGTTTGGATTTTAGGTGAAATTATATTGTCTGGCTGCCATTATTAAGGAGATCTGAGAGGCATCATTTTGGTTCGCGATTTACATGGCTGAGACTTAAGGATCAGAAAAGAAAATGATTTGGAAGCCTTCAGAAGTCTTGCTTCCTGATCACAGCTTAGAGCTACAGGGCTGGAAGTCCTTACTTCCTCCTCCTGCCGCCTTCTGTCTCCAGTTTGGAAAGTAGAGTGAATGTTGAACATGTAGCGTGACTCACTGCAATATGAGAGGGATTGTGTAGAGAAGGTGGATGCGGCATTATCTTTTCTATTGTTTGCAAATGAACTAAATTAGATGAATCGCCAGCAGGGAATCAGAAAAATTTAAACTCTATAAGTATTTGAGTCACTTCCATGTCTGACTTGGTTTGGACCCAACTACTTAAAAGAGGTAACAATTTTATAAATGAGGCAGTTTGAATTCACATAATGTTAAAGATTGTATATTTATGTATATATGTATGTATTTATACGCATGGAACAGTGTTTCTCATTTGTCAAAACCAGCAGCAAAAATATTTGACACTTAATTTTTTTTTTTTTTTTTGCATGGGCAGGCACCAGGAATCGAACCCAGGTCTCTGGCATGGCAGGTGAGAACTCTGCCTACTGAGCCACCATTGCCTGCCCAACACTTAACTTTTAGGAGATTGAAGTAACCTTTTTAGGATCAGGGTACAAATAAACCAGCACCTAATATTATTGGTGATATTGTTATTATGATCCCTTTCCAAATTCTTCAAAGGTTATTCAATTTTATGAGCACTGGTGTCACCTGGTAGACTTGTGTCTCGAGCCCCACCCCCTTCTGATGTGAGATTAACAAATGCAATATTTGTCTTCCTGCACTTGTGCGAGTGGAAAAGAACTAAACTGAGTTACTTCATCGGATTGTTACCATGGCAGCCTATAGCTGTTTTGGTAAATTGGATTGCTTCCACTCCACTTCCTCTTACAGCTGTTCACCTTCCCTTCCTCCCACCCATGTCTGATAAAAATCGTTTGTTATTGATAATGCCTTTGGCATTATTTTGGTTAAATTCATTGCATAGGTATCACTGCATGTGTGCTAGGTGCCAGATGCTGTCTTTGATATTATCCTGGATTCCCGAGACAAAGAGAAAGATGAAGTTCATAGTTTAGGGGAAATATTTTTCCACATTTTCATCAAGGAACGTTTAAAGTCAAGATAGTTACTTGCATTAAACTGCATTATTGTCAGAGATAGCCCAATAGACTGCTGCAAAATGGAATTTCTTTGAAGTTTTGAGTTTGTATCTTTTAAAAAATTGTGTATTTGTTTGCTTTACTACAAATACATCGAGGCTTGTTTTATTATAAAATACTCTATTTTTATTATGAGGGGGAAATGGACCCTTCTGGAAGACATGCAGTTTCTTCTAGAGGCTTTATGTCCCAGCTAACAATTCATCTCATCTTCCATGGCACGCTACACCGTACTGGGGGAAAAAGCATGTCCAGTTTGAGAAGAACAAGTATTAGACATAAGTTCTTGTAGAGTGGTAAACATAAGTTCCTGTAGACATGGTTCCTGTAGAGTGGTAGTGTTGACACAGTTGCCATTTAAATTTCATTCAAGCTCTTAGGTTGATACATCGTCATTTTCCCAGTCATCAATAATTGTGATATTTTTTAGAGAGAAAATAATATTTGCATTGTAAAAGGATGAAAATGGCCATTGGGACATGCATCAATACATTCATACATTTAATTTCCCTTAGACAGTTGAGGGCGCCCTTCCCCTTAGAGTGGGGTAGGGGATTGTCCTAAGGAGTTGGATGTCCTGTTCACCTGAGCCCAGCATTTGTAAACAGTCTGCAGGGTCAGGAGGGGACACTTGCTGGGAAGCTGAAATTAGCCAGCCACCAGGTGAAAACAGAATTGGCTAGGAGATTTGGTTATGTAAGAAAATTTAGGAAGGAAGATGTACCAGGAGAGGAAAAGCCCCTGAGATTGGGAAAGGATATGGGGAAAGAGAGAGAGAGTACAACTTGTAATAATGTTGCCTAGCCCATTGGTGGTTCCAGAGTCATTATCTTGGTGAAAGGGAGTTTAATACTGAGTAGATAGATGCTCAAGACATGTTTGCAGAATGAATCAAACTTAACTGTGTTCTTTGATTCCTTGGTTCACATATCTGTACCTTGAGAATGCAGTTAGTTCATTCTCGGCATGTTCTTCATTTCTATTGTAGATTCCCTCAATTTTTTAAAAAGTTACTTTGCAAATGGTCACCTGTCCCAAATTTGCCCAAGGAAAACAATGAAGCATGACATTTGGATATGAGCTGGGTATGGTGGGCGGAGATTGCCAAGGAGCGAGGGAAATAGGAGTGTGTGTGTGCACTGAGCATTTGAGGGAGGGGTGGGGCTTGTTTCCCTCTTCTAGTAAGACCTGATGCTTCCTGAGATTTTCTCAGCTCCATTTGTAGTGATTTTGCATAGTATGAGGGAATTGATTACCTCTGATAAATGAACTGAGAGCAGCATGCTCTCACAAACAGAAACACGAGGGTCCAGCTGGCGGTGGAACCATAATGGATTATGAATTGGCACAGCTACCTCAACGATAGCCAGGCTGGGAACAGAGGCAGCGCGGGTATTTATGGTGTAACAAATGCGAGAGCATTGGGTGACCTGCAAGACAGGGCTGGGAAGGATTCGTTCCGACACCACTATCGGTCCTACATGGTCAGCTGTTCCCCATGGTTTCTTGGAGAAATCCTTTGGTGTTAGAGGGAGTCATTATTGAATAATTTGGAAACAAGAAATTTAATTGAGAAGGACCACTTCTCCCCATGTGTGAACTGTATACAGATCGGGAAGACAGTTTCTCCAGCATGCCCATAGGACCGTAATTATTAAGATCAAGAGGAAAGGATCAACAGTTGAACACCAATCCTGCTTAACTAGGAAATTTTGAAAGCAAGTAGCCCCTTTGCCACAAGCCAAGTTTCAATACTTGTCAAAAGTTTCTTTCATATTTCCCCTCGTAGGGTTCCAATTTAACCCCTTTCAGTCTGATTGTCTTCTTTTGTAAGGATGTAGCTGTATCGTAAGCTCATGGGGCTTATGTCATATGGTGCATATTAAGATGGGAAAGGGGCAGATTGAGGCAAGGAAAGAGATACCCACGTAGAGATGAACCAGAAACAGGAAAGAGGGCCAGAGAACCCAGAAAACAGATGGAAGTGGGGGGGGAGGGGGAGGGAGGTAGAGAGATTGACTGATTGCATGTTGTCTCAATTTCCCCTTTCTTCCTACTCATTGAACTTGGGGCCCTGAACTGGCTGGAGACGTGAGAGCTAAGTCAGCTCTTCCCTCTTTGATCTCACTGAACTCCAACGTGAGCAACTTGCTGCTTTGGAGCAGCTGTAGTGTTTAAAGATAATTATATTTTTCCATGTACATGTCTAGCAATATCTCGTGATCATCCACGGAGACAGTGGTTTGTTCCAGCCTTGAAGCACGATGGTGACTTAGGCTCCAATCCTGGAGGAAGCTCAAGGGTGTTTTTGACCTTGTGTGATGTTTCCCTGAACCCCATGTTAGGATCTCTCATTGTCATTGCCACAGTTTTCCAGAGGTTCTTCTGCCTTTTCTGGATTCAAAACCCAGGTCCCAATACATGGGTCATTATTTTCCAACTGTTGCCAGTCGATTGCTCTTGTTTTTTTCTCTTTAATCTGACCCCTCTTGCAGTTATGGTGATCCTTACCCAGCCAAGGGAGGAGAAACTCTGTCTATTGAGAAAACCACAGCTCTTCTGCTTTGACACTTCCCAGCCCAGCTCCTGGGCCTTCCCGCAGAGTCCGTGTGGCTTAGTTTTTATGGACCGTCTTCTCTCATGGTGGTCTTTCTGGTTCTGATACTTGAATACTTTCTCAAGGCGGTCATTTCTTTTTTTGGGTCTTCTGACCACCAACAGGTATTCTTTCCTTCTGGTCCTTTGAACAACTTCCGGTTTTGGCCAGTAACCTACGGATCTCATTGTTTGCTCAGAGCTTTGCTCTGAGAATTTGAAGAGAAATGATTTATGTTGTCTGTATGGTTTGGGCAAAGAGAAAGGCTAAAGGCACTCCTCTAGCTTTCTTTTAACCTGAAAGTTTGTTTTACTCTTTTTTTCTAATTTACCTTTCAAATTCATGGTCATAACATGCCTATCACTTTTTGGATATTAATTTCTTTATCTGTTTCTTGATTTCTGCCCAGGTTCTGTTAAAGTAGACATTTTTCATTCCTAAAAGGGAAGCAGCTGCATCATGCTAACCTGCCTTGGCTGGATGTTTGGAGACTGAAGCTGAGTCAAGCACCTTTAGGTGATGGGAACATTTAGAGTGCTGTGGCAGACAGGATGTGTTTATTCTCCTCAGGAGGGTAAGCAGGTTCTTAGTACATGGGTAATTTATTCCAACTTAGGTGGCACTTGACTGCAGTGGGTAGTCAGAAGGGAGAAATGGGAAGAGATTATTTGTCATGGGCGTTCAGGCTGCTTCTCTCTGACTGTATTAGTTTCATATGAGGTTGTAAAATAGAGAGTAAACACTGTCCCTCACGGGAAAGTTGCAATGGTGGAATTTATCTGTGACACATAACATCTCAGAATGATTTCCTCAAACAAGTTCATTGCTTCAACTTGCAAATATTTGGGGTCCTTCAAATTATAATTATATTGTCAGAGTAATTAAAAAAAGAGAAAGGTGACTTTTAACACTTAAGACCACAGTCTGTGTTTGTTATAAAAACAAACTATCCAGATGCACTAGCTCAAACACATTTCTTTAATTCTTCCCTTAATTCGTCCAGTACTGATGTTTCTGCTGGGCTATCAGACACCAGTGAGACTAGACTTGTTCCCCCTCTTCAGGGAGCTTATCTTTTCTCTTTCTTAAATACTGAGGTGTTTTTGGCATCCAGAGGATTTGGAACACAGTACAGTGAATGGAAAACATCACTCCTGGCATGCCAGAAAGCCACACACAGCCAGTGTTTCTCAAACTAAGTGCCTCAGATCCTTTGGGGATCTTTACATGGATACTTGGGAATCGTGGGAGGCAAAACACTCTTTTTTCATTTTGAAGATAGTACGAAACACAGTACTTTGTCACATTCAGAATCGTCTGGATGATTCCTACATTGCAGATTTGACTACATAATTTCGAAAACTGCCACTGTGTTTGTGTTGAATGTTGTTTTGGCATTCTCCGGTACTATGAGCTAGCAAGGAAGAAGGAAAGGTGGGTTTGAGTCTGTGACTGACATGTTCCTATAAAATGACCCAGGGTTATGAGAGTGAAGGATTTGCTGCCTCAGCAGAAAAGTGATTGGAGGATACAGTTTTCCCATAGCATATGGCTGTGTCAGTGTGCCCCACTGAGCCACGGAGAAGTCCCCAGGACCATGCTGGCACTGGCAGTCATGCTTTAGTTTCAGCAAAATGGCATCTCCTGTCAGGTTAGATGTGTATTGCTAATTCTGATTTTGTCGATTTTCTAAATTTGTTTTGTGTTTTCCTTAGACCTCTAAGCCTAAGGAACTTATATCTGCTTTGTTTGTTCACAGTGATGTAATGTTATATAAACAATGTTAAAGTCAACTCTGGAATCTACAGGAATTATTTTCTTTAATAAGGCCTCTATTTTAGTCAAGTTTGAGAAATACTGTTCTAAAGGGACTTGAATTTTTTTTTTCCATTTTTCTGTTCATATTGATCCCCTCTAGCATTTAAATTCAAGGCATAATACTGTGGGAAAAGCTCATCTTATATTGCTATGTCTTAACAAGGAACTTCTTTGTCATTTTCCCACAGAAGAAACTCTTCTTCCCTTTTCCCTATGCTTTTCATTCATTCATTGATCCATTCTTTCATTCAAAAAATATTTTGTTTGTTGTTGAATGTGCTTGGGGTTGCGTGAGGCACTGGGTATTTCAAAATAATGTCCTGTCAAAAATCAAAGGTTTTCAGCCAATTTCTCTATCCAGAAGGCGATGAGACCAGTGAGGGTATAGAGTAGAAAGAATTGGGTGGTGAACGGCTTATGGCCTGCTCTCAGTGGTGGCCAGAAATCAAGCGCACCAGCCAAATTCAGGGAGTTGCCTCCTCTCTAAAATATAGAGGTCATATCTTCACACCTTCCCTCTCAAGGCCAAAGCATGCCAAAATCTGTATATTTGATGTAGTGCTGGTACAACTTCAACGAGAGAGACTCTAGGCCCCAGATCTCCAAGTCTCCTCCCCCTCTTCGAAGCTCGTGGGGAGTGAGTGGTGCTGTGGGCTGGGGCTCACAAGCTCAGAGGCACAGGGGCTGGGCAGGTCACATCAACCAGGGAGGTGGAGTCTGTGGCCAGCGAGTGTGTGTGCTTCATCGGTTGGGGACAGGCAGCTCTCATTAGCTGCAAGGGGCAGACCGGATGTTGCCTTTGGTGCCAGTTTTTAAGAGAAGGTAAAAAAAAATCTAGATTTCAAGTGGTAATATTTGTTTTGAATACACCATGTAGATCAGAGCACCTGTTTGGGAAAATTATTGTATCCAGTTTGCAACCTCTGTCTCAAACCTGTGAATGTGCCTTGGTAAATTCAGATAGAAGGTATAATCTTGCTTTAAAGATCAATGTCAATATGAGCATGAGTTTCCATGACACTCTAACTTAGAACATTAATTGTGCCACCTCTTCCATGTCTAAGTTTGTGGAATAGTATTTTGACTGAGAGTCAGACTGTCCTCACTCTCTTCTTTGCTCTTGGGTGTCATCGCACTTGGCATCTGCAGAGTTACCTTGTTCAGCCCCAACAATATTTTCTCCTCCAGGTTATGCTGCCCTAAAAGGAATTCCCTCACGGAATGGGAGCTGAGCCTTCTGATAACCAGGACACCTCTCTATGTTGACATTTTTCTCCTCTTGTGAAGCTGCAGTTTTCAACACATGTAAAAACACGTCAGTCAGGATGGAATGTTTCATGATTAAAAATGAGGGTGTTTACTTATGAGACTTCATTGTATCTGGTATTGCAGTGGTATTTTTTTTCATTGTTGGATTATTTTGTCCTTCAGGCAAAAAAAAAAACAACACACATTTTACAGGGATAAGCAGTTGGAAGAGCTACAAAATCTGTGTGTCTTGGATTTGGTGGGTGTGTGTGTGTGTGTGTGGCAATTCCAAATACACATTCTGTCAATCTTTACCCCTCAAAGTACTCACACATGCTGGGCCTTCTCTCCCATCACCCAAAAGGTTTTTTCATCTAAAAGGTGAGCAAGCATAAATCCTCAAGAAAATGATACATTCTGAGCTCCCTCACCCCATCTTAAGGACAGCCACTTTCTTTAATTTCAATTTTGAAAAATTTTGTTTGGGGACATTTTATAGGACTGACCAGCCTTAATAACTGTTTGTAGTCAATTTATGCTATAAAATCATGAAGTGTGTTCAAGTGGCCATTTGATCATAAGGGAATCTTTGACTAGGAGCGTTTTTAAAAATGTGTAAAGCAAAAGAGGGCAAAATGAGCTCTCTATTGTGAAATCTGAATGCAGCAGTGAAAACATCAGGGATTGTCAGCTGCCTGCAGTTACCTGGTGTGAAGGTAGGTAGGCTTGTGTGGGGTTGACAATAGCAGTTACTGATTTGTGGCCCTGAATTCACATAAGCATGGGCCAGGGCACTGTTTCACCCCTGGACATGATGTAGTTGTCTCATAATTCTGGTTTCTATAGAACAGAGTTATAGTCTGCTCTGGTTTAAGGTGGAGAAATTCCTGCAGAGCAAACCAACATTTGCTTAGAAAATCCCATCTTCTAGGGTATCACATGTCATATATTTTATGGACATATCATGAACTAGTGTTAGTATTTGTGGTGTAAAGTACTTTTCTTTTTCCTCCTTGGGGATCTATTGGCATAGCCTGTACTTCAGCCTGGCAGTCACAGTTACTCTGAGGATGCTGACAGATCACAGGGTAGGCATTTCTGCTCTAACATAGTATGTATATTCCTGAAAACCCTAATGTTCTGCAAACACACACAAGGTTTAATGCAAATAAAGTTAGGGTTGAGGTAGAGCACTCAATATCTGTGCAACTTTATAATTAGAATACTCACAAAACCCTGTAACAATCCTGATAACATGTTAGCACAATTAGCACACACACAAAAAGTCATGTTAGATTCTGTCTTAGTTTGCCAGGGCTGCTATGACAAACACCGCACAGTGGGTTGGCTTAGACAGCAGGGATTCATCATCTCATGGTTTTAGAGGCTAAAGGTCCAACATCAAGATGCTGGCAGGACTGGCTTTCTCCCAGAGTCGGTAGTGTTCCTACACATCTCCATTGCATGACGATTCTTCTCTCCTTATGTCTGCAACTTTGATTTCCTCTGACTTCTGGTTTCTCCTTCTGTGTCCAATTTCCTTTGCCTATAAGGACCCCAGTTATATGGATTAGTGCCCACCCTAATTCAATTTGGGCTCATCTAGAGGATCTTTGGAGATCTTGTTCACAGACGAGTCCACATCTTAAGTAATAATAATGTCTTCCAAGGTCCTCTCTGAAGACCTTTCACACCCCCAGGAACACAGATTAGTACTTGAGCATGTCTTTATGGAGGGCATGATTTAATCCCTAACAGATTCTTGGTAGACGGAAATACAGCCTAGAAAACTTGTACATGTTTTAAAAACGAAACTAGAGGATTTTATTTTATTTTTTTTTAACTTTAGAAGATAAATGTAGCTTCATGGGAAGAAGTATAAAGAAGCAGTTGCTGAAGGATGGGACAAGGACACAGCACAAAGATCTGAGAGAATCAAGTCAAAGCATGAGTAGAGAAGACCCAGGGGTGAGCGGGCAGTGTGGACAGCACTGTGTGCACCTGTGGCTTGCTGCCCAGTGTGTGAATGGGCTGGCGTTGGACAGCTGCTCCTGGGTAGAGGTCGGGTGGGGCAGTGGGTAAAGCACTGCCATGCTGGTAAAGCAGCTTTCAGTTCGGCCTCATTCACCCGTTGACCTAGTGAATGAGCTAACCGATGCTGCAGCAACATGCCTCGTAGCGGAGCAGACCTGGCCTTGAGGATAAGTTCGTGGGAGGCTGAAACAAGGCACAAAGACAGAAATGAGTATTAGATCGAGTCCCTGTATGCAGAAGCAAAGGTTTCATATTGGCCTACAAGTATAGCATATTGCTTCTCTCCTAATAGAGCATAATGATTAAGCTGACTCCAGGTTAATAAAACTCTTATCAGTTCACAGAAGTCTACAAATCTGTTAGACCACTTGTTACATTTCTAATGACTCTTGACTAGAATGAAGATATAATGGTGTAACTGAGCATAGGGGGCCTTAAAAAGTGACCTATGTTGAATGATATGTAAAACAGTTATAGAAACTCCCTATGTTGTGAGCATCAATTTTGAAAGATCAGAATGCTTCCACCTCACAAAATATCTTTCTGGAAATTTTCAAATATTTATTTGAACCTGGAAAAATTCCTACACATATATTGTTACCTCTGTAGTCCCTTCCAAATGCCTGAACAATCCAAAACCACATATCAAATTCCTTGAAAGACTTTGAAGGCATCAGAATTTTTCTGTCAAGAAAATGCTCATCCTTCATCTCTTTATGGCTCTGAGGTGCCCTTCTGGGGACAGAGGGTTCATTACTTATCTTTGTCTACCCCTCCGTCTTCCCTGCAGTCTCAGCCTTAATCAAAATACCCATAACCCTAAACTGAGCTCCTCACAGAATAGACATCCTGGATTGGAACAGCCTGAGTCATCTGGCAGGCCGTGCCAACATTTTACATCATGGACTTTGAAAACTGTTTGCTTTCTTTATTCCCTCCTTCCTCCCTGCCTTCCTCCCTCCCTTCTGCAAATGTCAGGTGAGCACCTGCTCTTTGAAAGGCATTGTGCCATGTCACCCAAAGGCTGAAGTTTTAATGAGAAACGATTTAAAAATCCCTTCCAATAAGAATGGATTCTTGTTCTGCACTCCCTAAGTAAATAACTTTTGTCTCTGAGTTGGTAGTTACCAACAAGCAAGTAATTTGAGAAGCCTTGGGAAGCCCAGAAGTATTCACCTGATTTAGTTCCTAAACCTCAGCCTTAGAGAACTGCTCCTCTGGTTCCATGCTGATATCCCCAGGATGAGGCATTGTTCACTTCCCAAGAGCTCAATGGACACTAGTTTGGAATCACATGCTCTCTAAGCCTTTGCTACTCAAAGTGTGGTTCTTTTAGTTTGTAAAAGCTGCTGGAATGCAATATCCCAGAAACGGAATGGCTTTTAAAAAGAAGAATTTGTTGGGCAATGCAATGGTGGCTCAGTGGCAGAATTCTCACCTGAAGCATGCTGGAGACGTGGGTTCTAGTCCTGATGCCTGCCCATGCCAAAAAAAAAAAAGGGGGGGGATTTATTAAGTTGCAAGTTTACAGTTGAAAATGCCCAAACTAAGGCATCCATGGAAAGATATCGTGACTCAGGTAAGGCTGATGGGTCCGGAACTCCTCTGTCAACTGGAAGGGCATGTGGTGACACATGCCAGCTTTCTCTTCTCATTTAGTAAGGCTTCCCTAGGGGTGTTTTCCTTCTGCATTTCCAAAAGTCTCTGATTGTGTGGGCTCTGTCAGTACTAAAGCTTTTTCCAAAATGGTTCCCTCCTAAAGGGCTCCAGTGAGCAACTCCACCTTGAATGGGTGGAGACACATTGCCATGGAGAACACCTAATCAAAAGGTACCACCCAATGAGTATATGGATACTTTATTTAAATGTGCCTGTGGTTAAGCTAACTAAGATATCTGTCTCTGGTAGTTCTAAGTGTAATGTTTGTTTTCGTAAATAAAAATATATAAAAAAAAAGTACCACCCACAATTAGGTGGGTCACATCTCCATGGAAATAATTAAAAAGATCCTGCCCAACAATGCTGAGTGAGAATTAAAGAACATGGCTTCTCTGGGGTGCACCACAGATTCAGACTAGCACAGTGGTCCTCAGACTGGAAGCACTGGCACCACCTGGGAGATTTTCTAGAAATGGAGAATCTCTGTCTCTGTCATAGACCTACTAAAGCAGCATCTGCATTTCACATGCTCCTCAGGTGGTGGGTATGTACATTTAGGCTGGAGAAGCGCTGCTTTGAAGAAGGGAATCTGCCAAGGGAATGAGAAGTGAAGGTATGGGATGTGGCCATGTTTACTTGTGAGTTGTTTAAAGTGGTAGAAAAGACCCAGAAAGAGAAGGTCGGACCAAGATAGAAAAGATCGGCTTCACTTAATTAAAAAAGTTTGCCTTGAGTTGCCTCTGGCAATTTGAATTATGAATTTGGAAGGGTTCATGAGTAAACTTACCAGAAAGATAAGTAATTTATACTTCATCAACTATATTGTGAATATATTGTTCAAAGATCAAATGCAGAAAAGTGTACAGAGCATGAGTATTTTTGCTGATTTTCATAGACTGAAGGCTTGAGCAATCATCTTCCAGATCAAAAAGCAGTATCATTTTATCTCATTGTAGAAGCCCCTCCAATCACTGCAGCCCCCAAGCAAAGCAATTATCCTTTGCCTGATTTTTTATTTTTGTTAAATTTCACATACATGGAATCATATAATGTATTTGGCTTCTCTCACTCAGCATTATATTTGTGAGCTTTTCATTGTTGGAGGATATTCTGCCATGTGAAGATACTACAATTGATTTATACATTTTAGTACCAATGGAGATTTGGGTAGTTTTTAGTTTGAGGCTATTACAAATAGTGCTGCAGTGAAAAGTCTGTGATGTCTTTTGGTAAGCACACGGATGCTTACATCAAATGCTCTACTTTTACTAGGTATTTGCAAACTAATTTAAGTTTTCCTTGCTATTCTAGTTTGCTAGCTGCCAGAATGCAATATACCAGAAATGCAATGGCTTTTTAAAAGGGGGAATTTTACGAAGTTTACAGTTCTAAGGCCATGAAAATGTCCCAGTTAAAGCAAGTCTATAGAAATGTCCAATCTTAGGCATCCAGGGAAGATACCTTGATTCGAGAAGGCCGATGTGAAGTTCAGGATTTCTCTTTGGAAAGGCACGTGGAAAATTTGGTGTCATCTGCTAGCTTCCTCTCCAGGCCTCTTGCTTCATGAAGCTCCCCAAGAGGTGTTTTCCTTCTTCATCTCCAAAAGTCTGCAGCATTCTGAAGCTTTCTCCAAAATGCTTCTTCCTTTATAGGATTCCACTAAACTAATCAAGACTCATGTAGAATGGGTGGAGACATGTCTCCATCTAATCAAGTTTAATACCCACAGTTGAGCCACATCTCCATGGAGATAACCAAGTCAAGCCTCTAACCTATAATACTGAATATGGATTAGAGGAAACCATTGCTCCCACAGGATTGATTAGGATTAAAACATAGCTTTAAACATAAATCGTTTCAGACTGGTGCACTTGCTAACTCAGGGTCATCATTATGAAGGCTGTTTTTATCTTAGGCTGCTATACAGTGTCAGAAGTTATTGAGATGGTAGCTCAGCTTGGCTTTTTGAACAAATGTGTGACCTTTCTGTTCTTGCCATCAGGCTGCCAGGTTTCACTTTCTTTCCTTCCTAGGCACCTTCATCTTCTGAAGATTCAGAAAGCAGATAGTTAGTTATATTAGCATTGTGTTTTAAAAAGAATAAAGGTGAACCCATATCTCAATGGAGAATATTCCTGTAAAGCAGGGGTGTGTCAGAGACTTTTTCATTCTTCCCTGACTGTGCTGGTTTGAAACTGTTATGTATCCCAGAAAAGCCATGCTCTTTTAATCCAGCTTTGTGGGTGCAAACTCGTTATGGGTGGAGTGTTTTGGTTAGGTTGTTTCTATGGAGATGTGACTGTACCTATTCAAGGTGGGTCTTAATTAGTTTACTGGGGTCCATTAAGTGGGAGGCATTTTAGAGAAAACACAGATACTCGGAGTGCTGATAGAAAGCAGATGCCTAGACACAGACATTTGAATATCCAGAAGGAGGGCACCCTAGGGGAAACCAGAAAGACCCGGAAGAACTGAGGGAGCCTTCTGAAACCAAAAGCTGGGAGAGAGGGACAGCAAATGTCACCCTGTGCTTCGCATGTGACAGAGGAACCCTAGATGTGATCTGCCTATCTTGAGTGAAGGTAATCTCTTATTGATGCCTTAATTTGGACATTTTCACAGCCTTAGAACTGTAAATTGTAACCCAATAAATCCCTGTTGAAAAAGATAGTCCATCCCTGGTATATTGCATTCCAACAGCTTTAACAAATAGAAACACTTCTTCTGGATTCCTCTGAGTTTCAGATGGCTGGAGCATTGCCATCATTTTGAAATTATTCTGATTTTTTGCATTTTTACTCCTTTTCTGTTTTTATTTGTACATTTTAGTTTGTTTTCAAGGTTTTGCATTTTTACCACTCCCTGAAGTACACTGGAGTTCTAAACTATCTTTCCCAATGATGCTATTTGCAAAGATAAGCATGACACTTTGAGTTTTATGAATATGTTTAAGAAGTAGGCGTCTTGCCAAGTGGGGCTGAGCTTACTCTGATATGAACTGTGACAGTCTGTCAAGGTGTGTGCTTGCCCCTGTGTCTTGGGCAACCTAATAGTTGGTCAATGAAATTCTTTGTAATCCTTTTTTTTTGAGTCTTGGTCAAATCCCACACAAAAAACTCTGCATGGAGGTAAACACATTCCTACCACTTAATAGATTCTCCTTGTTGACTCAAGCAAGCTTATTGAAGTAGCATTATTAAAGCTCCCTCTTTAGTATTTGGATTCAAAACAACTATTAAGCATTTGTTTTCATTCTGTTTAGTAGCCTTTGAGCCATTTGTACCGCTCAGAGGAGATGCTAACCAAACGGGAGAGAGGAGAGCAGCTTAGATAGCAGGGAAACAACTAGAAAGCAAGGAAACCATAAAGGTTTTGGAAGAAAAACATAAACCAAGATGAATGCAAATACACAGGTCACTGAAATGAATTTTTCCTTGTCTGATGAACCCCTGAGGTAAGTTAAGAGGAAGACTCAATTAAGAGAGGACCAGTTTTTCTTTTCTTGACTCCCTGTTGGACAGAAGTCAAATACCTTCAGGAGATAGAGTTTGCAAATCTAAAGTTGTTTGCTTTCTTAGTGAGTTGCTGTGCTGGCAGGACAACTGATCTTTGAAGATTTTAATAGGATTTTTGACTACCTTCTTTTTATAATTACATCCAAGAAAAATAGCCCTTTGGTTCTTCAGAAAAATCAAATGAAAAAAGTAATTAAACTTTCCAGCAGGATTTGGGAAAGTGATAATGAAGTGGACAGCTGATGAGTGGCGGTGTCTGTCAGGAAGCTTCTCCCTTGTGGAAAATAACCCCCAACATCACTGAAGGAGAGACAGGGCCTCTCAAAGGGTCTTAAACTGGTGAAATAGCAAATTAAAGATTCCAATGACATTTTATTTCAAAAGGTTCAGGAAGATATATCTACAATTACTCTTGCTTTCATTTGCTGTCTTTGGTCTATCTTATTTGTATAAAGCAGAGAAACTAGAAAGTTTTACGTTTCTTTATTTAATACAGTTTTATTGAGATATATTTACACGGCGTAGAAATAATCCAAAATGTACAATCACTGGTTCACAGCATCATCACATAGTTGTGCATGCAGCTCTGTGATCAATTTAGAATGTTTTCATTACTCCACAAAAGAAATAAAAAGAAAACCCTAATACTCCCATGCTCCTTATCCCCCCCATATTATTGACCCATAGTATTGGTATGGTACATTTGTGATTGTTAATGTAAGAATATTAAAATATTACTGTTAACTATGATCCATAGTTTGCAACATTTTCCCCATATACCCTTCTATTAGGAACTCCTTATAATGGTGTCATACATGTGCTCTAGTTCATGGAAGAACTTTTAAAAATATTTGTACAGTTAATCACAGACATTGTCCACCACAAGATTCACTGTGTTAAATGTTGGCCATGTTTTAACCTTCGACTTTCCTTCTGGGGGCATACATGACTCTACACACCCCTCTCCACCACGCTCACACACCATTCAGCACAGGTCGTTATTCTCACAGTGACCATCAGCTCTACTCATTTCCAGATGTTGACCTTCACCCTCGTTCAACATTTTATTTTGCACATATCAAGCAACAGCTCCCAATTCTTTAGCTAATTCTATATCCTCGTAACCTTATTCCATATTTTGCGTCTATGAGTTTACGTATTACAATTAGTTCCTGTCAGTGAGAAATTGACTTCTCATTATGTTTGATAGTTAGATAGCAAGAGAGGTAAAGATTAGTGGTACATATCTCATTTGGCGACTCCCAATGCAGGTGGACACTTTATTTTGATTTAACTGTGTACTTAAAATAAAACATAAATTAAAAAATGATTTCTCTGTAGTAGGCTTTTTTGTACACTAACTCAGCAAGCACCTCCACGTATAAAAATAGTTTAAATTTAAGATAATTAAAAGATGTTGTCATCTTATATGAACTCTTGCTTAATTCCATGTTCTTTCACAACAAGCTCATGTAACCTCTGAGATAGGCTTTTTGGAAAGTCCAAAACTGTTTGGAGATAGTAATTTTCTTGCTGGTCTCATCTGTGCTCTAAATAAGGTTACTATTTGACTGTTGAAGAAAATGCCATTATAGTTTAGGCACTAAGTAGTTACCCCTCTACAACACTCGTAGTGATTTAAATGCCATCCATTCAAAAATTAAGTGTTCAAAACAAAACAAATGCTAATTGGGGAAACATGGCTAATTGAACAAGTGGAATGCACTTATATCTCGTAACGTTAATTTTAGCATAGAAACTGTATGTCTTTTCTGTAGTATATTAAATTATTTGGAGAGTCTACAAAGACAAGCAAATTCTAATCATTTATAGAGCTGGTGTTGGGTTATCTGTAATCTAATATTTTGAGTCTGTGTTGAACTACATACAATCATGTAATTTAATTTGTGATTTGGAGCCACGTAAATATTTATAAATTTAAACATAAATCTTCTTTTGTTAATAATGCATCTATGTTTATTGTTGAAAAAATATATTCAGGATTCAAAACATCGGTTTAACCATTCAACTAGTGTTCAACCCACAAATATAAAAAGCTGTGGTGGAAGTAAACGAAGGGGCCCCTGCCTATCAGTAATATTAATTACAAATCTCAAAAGGGAAGACTGTTTTTTGAGTTGAAGATTATTAACTCTTTTTAGCTTTCTGAAAGTAGGCTATATGGTAAACACTGGCCACCTCCCCCTTTGGAAATGATGTTGAGGAGAAAAGGAGACGATAAGTAGAATGCAGCCAGCCGGTTAAAGAGAGGGGTCTGTCTTGCGTGTAAAGAGTTTACACGCAGACTGCTGTGTGCAGGAAGCTTTCTGGAAATTGCCTTGCCAATCGCCATTGGAAGGTGGTTGGCGTTTTTTGGCTTGGCAGTCAGATTGTCCAGTTTGTCTCCTCCCTGCACTGTGCCCCAGCAAGGCTCAGAATCTACTTACTCCTTCTCCCCACTGATCCTCTTTTGTCCTCTCTGTGCCAGCCCTTCACCTGGCTTGGATCCAGCTCTGAATACTCTTTCCTCCACACTGTGCCCGGCCCCTCCTCATTCGTTCAGGGTACTGGGTGCCGCGAGGGAGGTGGAGGCCGACAGGGTGACCAGGAAGGCGGTCCCCAGAAACCTTTGTGCATGCTAAGGCGTGGTGGAGGTGGGGGTGCATGGGGCTCTGACGGCAGGCTCGGGGAAGGAGGTAGCTTTCAGGGGAGCCCTGACACATATGCAGGGTCCCATCTCTACATATGAAATGCAGATAGTTTTTATTTTAGTAGGACCAGTATTAAAATACATTTGACTAAGGAGTGATAAAGCTGTTTCCCAATCTTTTATCCGCCTCAAATATTGAAAACCTTAGTAGTTAAGGGGAGGGATTGATCAAGATTACATGTTTGACCCAAACATTGTCTCCTTTATTGAATATTTATGTATTGCATGTTGGACGCATATTTGAGGACGTGGAGCACCTAATGGTGCCTAGAAGATGAGAGAAGGGCGATGGAAATGACATAGGAAAATAGGGTGGCCAAAGAAGTGATTCTCCAAACTGGGACTTTGAGAATAAAAAGGGGAATTAATATACTTAAACTTATATAAGTTTATTGAAATGTTATTTTATTGTCTGACAAATTGTTTTTATTATAGAGGTAGTCTATAATAGACTATAATAGACATAAAATGTTCTATTAAAAAAAGTGTTTTAAAAATAATTATTTCCAAAATTTATAAAACCGTGTACATTAATGCCAAGAAAATCATTCTGTCAGCTATCTGAACATTAAGAATAGTGTGAGCCAAATAGTCTTGGCACATATTCAAATGTTTTAATTAATTATTACCCATATTTATCGCTAATGCTGTCATCAGTGGTACTGTTCTGAAGAATATATTTTTTTCAATGTTGTCTTATTTTAATTTTTTTAAAACCTGCCTTTAATCAGTCTTCTTTGGAGTTATGTTTTATGATTATCTAATTTTAAATTGTTGAAACCACTCACTCGTCTTTCTAGATTGTAAGGTTTTTAATTAAGAAAATACTCTCAAGTGCTGAGGTATATGTGATAAACTGTGTTAGTTTGCTAGCTGCCAGAATGCGATATACCAGAACTGGAATGGCTTTTAAAAAGCAGAATTTAATGTTACAAGTTTACAGTTCTAGGCCTGTGGAAATGCCCAAACTAAGGCATCCAGGGAAAGATACCTTAATTCAAGGAAGGCCGATGCATCTGCAGCACCTCTCTCAGCTGGGAAGGTATACTGATCCCTTGCTCCTGGGCTCCATTGCTTTCAACCTCTGTTCCTATGGGGTTCCTCACTTTATTTCTCCAGGGCTGGCTTTCATCTCTTGGCTTCCCTTGGCTCCTTCTAGGTTCTGGCTTGCTTAACATCTCATGGCAACGTCTTTGGGGCTCCAAGCATCTCTAAACATCCGTGTTTCTGTTCTCCAGGTGTTTCTATCTGTGTCAGCTCTGCTGTGAAGTTTCTCTCCATTCTGAGGCTTCTGTCGTTTCTGTAGGCTTGGTCGTTTGTCATTTCTGGCTCTCTCTCCAAAATGCTTCCTCTTTTTAAAAGATTCCAGTAAGCTAAGACACACGTGGAATGGGTGGAGTCACATGTCCATCTAATCAAAGTTAATACCCGCAATTGAGTGTGTCACATCTCCCTGGAGAAAATCTAATCAAAAGATTCCAACCTGTGGTATTGAATCAGTAGTAAAAGAAACGGCTGCTTCCACGAGATTGGGTCAGGATTAAAACATGGCTTATCTGGGTCATATAATCGATTCAAACCAGCACATAAGCTTAGAGCAAATTCTAGGAAGTGGAGGATAGTCTCAATTCTCGTTTTTGTTGTTGTTGTTTGGTATTGGTGTGTAAATATTGATAGTGTAAATATTTCAGCTCGTTATTTCCACAGTCTGTGTTTTTACCTCCTTTCAAAGAACTTTCCAACTACTTTGAAAAGTTTATTTAACTTTTATAAGATAAGACTTGTCAAATAAACTATATCTATTTACGATTCATTTGAATGTTTTCCCATAATTGGATGTTTACAAATTTAGACCTTTTCAATTTCATTCTATTCTGATACAACATATAAATTTAACCAATTAAAAATGGGAGGTCTATTAAAAGATTCTTCCTACAAGTAGAAATTACAGAATTTCAGAATTAACTGTGTCTGCTATTTGAGCTTTCATTATTTATTTAATGTTTCGTTTTTTGGTGCCTTCTTGTTTTAAAGCTTAGTTTTCAATTATTTCTAATCTGCGGATGCTTCAAAAGCTGAAGGTAATTTTTATTACTCCAATTGTTGAGTAATTTGATTTAAGTTTTCGAACTAATTTTGAATAATATGTAATGAAAGCTTAATGGACTAGTGTCCAAAAAAAAGTAGGATATTTAGGTTGTTTTTCTATGTAATTCTTCAGAGGCTCAAACATTTCTAAAATCCTTATGATGACTGGTAACAAATAGAGAAAGTGATCATCACAGAAATGTTTAGTTTAGATACTCTTTGTGTATGTGTATATTTGAGATTTTGATACTACAGCTTCTACTTCAATTAACTTAGTATCACAGCCTGCTTGGATGAAGCAATGTACATGATTACCAGTTCCTGATACATCTCTACTTCATAGATTTCTAAATTTAGTGAAAATATAATTTTTTTGTCTCAATGCTTTACTTTTATTCTTAGCTAATTTTATAACTGAAATTAAGTTGAACAGTAGTTAAAATTTAACTAAATGTATAGTTAGCATATACAAAAAGGTTGAATGTTTTGTCTTAGCAACATGAATTTCCAAATGCTTTACTTTCATTCCATGAAAGTGGATGAAAAAAGACAAACCATTTTTGGAATGAACACATTGATTTTCATTTTGAAGCATCTGATCACACTGATATAAAAGTAGCCTCATTTATCTTTGAAAAGTTCTTTTTCTGCTAATGGAAAAAACATGCACAGCGACGGTTTTTCTCTTTGCATTTGCCCAAGAAAACGTGCAATTTAAAATGCACAGAATGAATTCAGGACAGTCATTTGATCTAAGTGAAAAGTCATTCTTCACAGTGTGTGTGTTATTTTCTTTTTTGTATGCTGTATGGCAGGGTCACATTTCATTCTTTTTCCATGTGAGCATCCCCTTATTGCAGCACCATTTCTTGAATTTTTCTTTTTTGGTTTGTTTATTGTTTGCTTTTGCTTGTTTGTTTGTTTGGGAAGTGCAAGGACCCGGAATTGAACCTGAGTTTCCCACATTGTAAGCGAGAATTCTACCACTGCAGTGTGGTGTGTAAATGAACCTTCTACGGCTGCATGAGTAAAGTTACAGATTTTGAGCTCAGTTGTGTAAAAAGAGGAGGATGCTGATGCTTTTTCAGATTTGTGTCTTCTCTGTTCGTATGGTTAATGATATCACAATAACTCCACATAGGTTTAAAACAATCTTTATTTTTTAAAAATGGTTTTAGATTTACAAAAAAAAAATGCAAGTATAGTAGAGATCCCATATATCCTAGATCCAGTTTCCCCTATTATCATCTTATATTAGTATGATAAAAATGTTAATGATTGTGAACCAGTAGACAACTATTGCCTGTGACAGTTACCAACCATTTTGAGCAGGTAATACATTTATCATTCACTTTTTGGAGAAAAGGAAATTTAGTACTTCATTTTTTATTAAACATGCACTTTTATTTTCAGTTTTTTTTAAGGTCATTTGCTGCCAAAATATTTAATTGCAAAATATAAAAGCATTACCCATATTAAATCATCAAGAAGAGTATTCCAGTTATTCTTTAACGCTCTGTGGCAGACTGCCTAGCTTGTTTTCTGTACCTATTTTATGTACACCATGCCTAAAATTCCCTAATTTCCCGCTGACTCCACCAAAAGGTTGCCTGGTGGCATTGCACACTGTGGTAGTTAGGTTCAGGTGTCAATTTGGCCAGGTGAAGGTGCCTAGTTCTCTTGATGTGGACCTGAGCCAATGGCATGTGAACCTCATCTGTTACTGATTACATCTGCAGTCGGCTAGGAAACGTGCCTGCTGCAATGAATGATGTTTGATTTAACTGGCTGGTGCTTAAATGAGAGATCTCAACGTAGCACAGTCCAAGCAGCTCAGCATACCTCATCTCAGCACTCGCAGCTCAGCCCAAATCTTTGGAGCTACAGAAAGGAATCACCCCGGGGAAAGTTGTTGGAACCAAGAGGCCTGGAGAGAAGGCCAGCAGAGATCACCCTGTGCCTTCCCACATAAGAAAGAACCTCAGTTGAAAGCTAGCTGCCTTTCTTCTGAAGAAGAACTAAATATGTTTTCAACTAAATAAATCCCCTTGTATTAGAAGCCAGTCCATCTCTGGCATGTTGCATTCTGGCAGCTTTGGTAGACTAGAACACACACCCTGCAGGTGGCAGCTCCGCTGGCCAGTGAGGCAGATAGTCCCTCCCATGGCCATCTGTGACCTGAGAGAATCTCACGGCTCCAGCTTCTTTTGCCCAAGCTTAATTTGTTTTATCAGTGAATGCTCTGTTTTCTGCTCCTGAGAGGCCAGTTATTACATCATGTCTGAAAAGGGCCAGGAGAGGAGAGATTGGTTTAATCACTGATGGTATTTCTGATTTAGCCACATATTAATGAGAGCTCTTTTCAGTATAAGGATGTCACGTACTAATAGGTGAAATCATGACAGAAGCAGAAGGCAAAGTCAAATCCATTCAAACTCATCCCAGCTTATTTTAATGATACTGTTAATAATAATACTTGGATTAAGAGTGAAAATTCTGGACAAACACTAAAGCAGACAGGATGCAGGACAGTGAGTATACATTGGGATAATCCCAAGCAAACCTGGGATGGTGACAAAGCTCATCTAAAGGGAAATTTTGCAGAGAAACTGATATAGCATTATTTATTTTCTCCTCAAACCCCTGTCTATTTTTCCAAGATAGAAAGAAATTTCCAGTAAAAAACAAATATGTTCACCATTTACTTGCCAATAACATTACTAGATCATGTCTACATTTAACTTGACTCAGGGTAAGTTGACTTAAGAGAGATGCTGAATCAGTTTATGTGCATTGTTTGATAAGTAGTCTGGAATACAGAGTGCACATTCATATATATATATGTACATATGTTTAGCACATTAATAATGTGATATCCATATATGAAAAAATTGATATGGGGCTTAGGGGCAGAGGGTGAGCAAATGTCTGCTTTCTTTGGTAGAGGGATTAGGGCTGCACTGTGTCATCCCCATTCCTAGCTCAACAAAGGAAGGCCCATTTGGACCTCTGCTTGTCTGTATAAAGTTTTATTGGAACACAGCCAAGCTCATTCGTTTATGTGTTGTCTATGGCGGCCGTCATGCTGCAGTGGCAATGCTGAGTAGTTGCAGCAGAGATCGAATGGTCTGCAAAGCCTAAAATATTTTCTGTCTGGTGCTTTACTGCAGAAGTTAAAACCAACTCCTGGACTTTGCAGAGCTTTGCTCAATGACTTTGGTCATAAACCAGTTCTCATGTTTAGCAGCCCCTGGTACTGGTGCCTACACAACAGTTCCATCCACAAGGCTTCCACACCACACCACTTTTAGCCCTTTCTTAAAATGCAACACGGAGACACAGATGGGAGGCAACCATCTACTTCTTCCTAACTCAGCTGGGTAGAAGGATCAAGAGTAATGACAAATTGTAACAAATGGCTGACATCTATTGATTGCCTACCATGCGCCATGTATTGTTCTTTGTGTTTTAGTAGGGATTGCTCCTCAGAACAAACCTATGTCAGAGGTTCCATTCTTAAACCCACTTTTTGAGTGAGGAAATTTATGCTCTAGAGGTTAGGAATTTTGCCATGGGTCACTAAGCTAGGATGTAGTTGGGGAAGTATTTGAACTCAGATCATTACATTTTTCCCACTTACTGTTCATTCATGATTTAAGAAGCCCTCATCTCTTTGGGGTTTGTATCTTCTCCAAACCTTCAACACAATGCCGCTTACTGTCTGTATCTTCCTCTCTCCACTGGCAAACGCCCAGTAGCTAAATGTCAGTGATTTTAAATAGGAAGCAATTTGCAGTCTGGATTGTTTCTAGACCTTGAATGAATCTAATTAACACTCTCACTTTCCACAAGTTTATACTTTTAAAACCTTTTGGGAATGTTACCAAAATAAGTACTTATGTAAATAAAATATCTTTCAGGGTGTCACAAACCGGGGAAGAATTCTACTGTAGAAGATGAATTTGGGCAGGGGACCCTGGGTCAGGCCCTGGCTGTTTTAATACTTGGATTAGATCATCCTTTGACCAAACAGCAGCAAAGCAGACACTGGGAGAGTGTAGGATGTTGGATTGGCTTGTCTTTCCAAGTCCCAAGCTGGTGGCACCATGTGGATGAGACTATTGTGTGTTTTCTCTAGAAGAGAGAGCCAGGAAGCCCTTCTGTAACTGAGTCAGTGAATGAGAGAAGGTTCTTGTGAGAACAGAGAATGGGATCTCTTCCAGCCATGGGCAGTGGGCTTGAAGGGTGTTAGTGCAGAAAGCGTATTCTGTTCAGAAAGAAAGACAGATTTCAGTAAGAGAACTAGTCCCTGTTCTAGCAATGAAGCTGGATTTGGCTATTGAAATTTATTTTCCAGCTAATTGGGGTTTATTTTGGAAGTATGCATACTGTGTAGTAAAAAAACGTTTTGAAATCAGTAATTTTTACTTAACTTGTGTGGGGAAAAAGGATAAGCCTTTCTGCTTACAGACTAAATGACAGTAGGGTTTGTTCAGGGCAATTATAAAGCTGGTGTTATGTGTAGTGGAAATATAACTGTTATTCTTATCCCCAAAGAGAAATGATGATAATATCAGATATTAATTGTCTGTAATTCTGTTGACCGTACTAAAGGAAAGTAAAAGCTAGTGAAAACTCTTGAAAGCCCACATTTCTGTATTAAATTACAATGGCCTTAGACTTGCCTTTATCTCTGCAGAACATGTTTTGAAATCCTTTGCTTAATCCTGCTTCAGCTCAAACTGGATGAAAACGGGAATAGTCATGATGCACAGTTGATTGTGCCGTCTTTTCCAGTGGCTTCCACCCCTTTCGGCTCTCCAGCTTTTTCCAGTCGCACAAACTACTGGCTCCTCTTCTGCCCCTCATCCCCTCAGCCTTGCAGCTCTGCACAGTCCTTTTTGGTTACTGATGCCTGGGATATCCTGCACCCCTTTTTTGCCTAAGTTGACATTATTTATCCTTCCCACCTCTGCTCAAATGTAGCTTCCCAGGTCATTCCCACCCACCCCCGGCCCTGGCTGTGGTCCCCTGTTATATGCTGTCAAAGCATTTGGTAAATCATACGTGAACCTGATAAGGGAAGGAACCAAGGCTGTTTCTTAGCATTGAACTTCAAGGATCTAACATGGTACCCTTTGGATAGCATGGATGTCTTAATTTTCCATGTTCAGATGTTAGGGGCTCGTAGCGTCAATTTCCTTGTGAAGAATGCTGAAGAATTTAGAATTTAATCCACACTTGCTTTTGTTTACAAAGCATTGCTTTGGGTTCTGGATCTTTATAACATATCATTTGAAAAAAGGAGTTAACAACCTATTTTACTGCTTAAAGCACCAAGATTAGACTCTAAGGACCACTTTTTGTAACAACACTAGTGGGTCACCATGTCTTTTATGTCTTTTATGGTTGAGTGAGTTTGTCTGCACTTGACTCTCTCCCGGGTGTCCTGAGACCAGAGGTGTCCAAGTGTTCTAGATACCAGACCGACTGTATTACAGATACACAAACATAGACATATGTGTTCTTCTGAAGAAAAAGTTAATCTCTTTAAAATGTGTGACCTTCAAAGTTTTTTTATGAATCTTACATATACCTATTTTTCTTCTTCTGAGTTGTGGTAGTTAGATTCAGTTGTCTACTTGGCCAGGTGAAGGCACCTAGTTCTGTTGCTGTGGGCATGAGCCAATGGTACTTGAACCTCATCTGTTGCTCATTATATCTGCAGTCGGCTAGGAGGCATGCCTGCTGCAATGAATGATGTTTGAGTTAATTGGCTGGTGCTTAAATGAGAGAGCACAACGTAGCACAGCCCAAGCAGCTCAGCATACCTCATCTCAACACTCACAGCTCAGCCCAGGCCTTTGGAGATGCAGAAAGGAATCACCCCAGGGAAAGTTGTTGGAACCCAGGGGCCTGGAGAGAAGGCCAGCAGAGACCACCCTGTGCCTTCCCACGTAAGAAAGAACCTCAGTTGAAAGTTAGCTGCCTTTCCTCCAAAGGACTAACAAAATAAATCCCCTTTTACTAAAAGCCAGTCCATCTCTGGCATGTTGCATTTCGGCAGCTAGCAAACTAGAACATAAGTACATGCAATTTTCCCCTTCACTTCAATGGGAATAGTTGCAATTAAAAAAATGCCTATTTCCCAGGGATCATTCAGAAATGTTAAATTTTGAATTTTTCATCCATAACTAGCTGTTACTTTTCTCTTTCATACAAATCATCGTGTAATTTATTGAACAAAAAGACAAATAGGCTCGAATTTTAAGCATCTAAAACTAGTTGGTAACTTGAATTGTCCTTTTCTCCAATCGGGGCTCATTTCATCTCTGTTCTTCAGGAAGAAATTAGGTTTTTATTTTTTTAGAGTTAGGGGGTCAGCACAGAAATAGGGTTTGGTTTTTTGTCCTGACTGATTAACAGTAATCTTTACTTCCTATTTGTTCAGCACCCCTGGAAACAGTTCTACACAGTATTTGTGAATCGAAGTGTAGTGGCCTTGGATGAGACACTGGACTTAATGAATCAAAAGTGCCGTTGAGCCCTGTCACCAGCGGGCACCCTTCTCAGTGCCCGCAGTGCCCAGCTGGACCAGGCTCAGGAGAAAACAGAGCGTGCAGCCACTGTGCAGGCTCTGCTTGTTTAACCTCTGACTCCAGGAGCAAGGAGGCCAGGTGGGGCCAGGGACTCTGCACTCTGAGCAGTTGGAACAGAAGGTTTTCTCGGCACCCCGTAGTGGCCCTGAAGAATCCATGGATGTCTTGCTCCCTGAATCTTTCAGAGGGACCTGGTACTTTCTCTTGCTGTGATGAAGTGTCTCTGTTTTGTTGATGTTTTTTTCCATCTGGTGTAAAATCCACCAGGTGTGCTGTGTTGCATTCTCCTAGCATAACCCAGCTCATCCCACGGAAGCAGATCAAGTGCAGCATAAGCAGAGAGACGGGGAGGGGTGGGGGAGGGCACTTCGCTGTGTACATTAAAATTTTCCCCCAAAACCTTTAAGTAAACCAGATTGTATGAGGTTATTTTATTTTATTCAGCCATGCCTTTATTCTTTAAAGGAATCCTTTTGTGATTCAGATAATCTCTGTAGTAGTCTTCAACGTGATTTTTTTTTTTAATCTAGACACATCAGATCTTCTTAAATTGAGGCAAGTATTGGGGTCTGTAAAAACCAGCTGCATGCTTGCTTTTGGCATGAAAAGCTAGTTGAGAGCCAGACTGTAGAGGCAGAGGGCCGAGTTTGTGATCCCAGCTCTGCTACCAAAACATTACTTGCCTCTCTGCCTCAGTCTCCTCTGCAGCAAATAAGATACTAGTAATAACTTCTCCACTGGGTTGTTGAGAGAATTAAGTGAGATAATACATGTCAGTGCTTAAACCAGGGCCTGAACTGCATAGACAAAGTGCTCAATAAATGCCTGCTTTAGAATATTAATGCTGCAGAGTGGTCTTTTAGTCTCCTCTAAAGAGACGGGGTAGTGGCTGTAAAGACACCCTGATATCCCAGACTTTTTTTTTTCTTTTTTGGCATGGACAGGCTCCAGGAATCAAACCTGGGTCTCTGGCATGGCAGGCGAGAATTCTGCCACTGACCCACCAGTTGCACCGCCCTATCCCACATGTTTTGTAAGTTATATAATGCTCAGATACGGAGATGAGGAAATAGATTCATCTGGAAGAGGATGAGAAAATTGCAAAATAGGAACCCGTCACACCAACTTTTTAATCTCAGGCTGACTGTAACAGAACATCCAAGTCTTAGTGACCTTAACCAAACACACTTACTTCTCTCTCCTGTGTCAGACACATGGATGTGAGCAGGCAGCTCCTCCGGGTGGTGATGCAGGGATCCAAGCATCTTCCAATAAATTCTTTATTTCTACTCTAATGGGGGGCGGAGGGTAGGAGAATGAGAGAGATATGAGCTGAGGAACATGCAAAGGATTTTAGAGGCCCTGGAATTGCCAACCACAGTTTCCACTTATATTCCGTTGGCCAGAACTAGGCACATGTTTCCAACCTACCTGCTGGAAGTGCTAAGACATTAAGTCTCCCCATGGGCCCTGGAAGAAGCAGCTGGGTGGGTGAGCATCCAGGCACTTTCTGGCACAGCAGGTAGTCCTACAACCTATTTTCCTGCTAGTGGCAAACATTGTTTATAATTAATCTGTTTGCGCACTTCACTGTAAAATAGTCCCGAAATTCAGTGTAATGCCAAGGCCAGCAAAGGACCCAAGGGAAGAAATTGTGACTCATTCTATTTCTTTCTCATTTTAGAAATTCACAGGAAGTCATGGAATCTACTGAGATATCCAGTTCTGAATACTTCATTGTTGTACAATTAGCCAGCAAGGAAGAACTCAGGGTGACAGCCTCCTAATAGCCATCCCTGATGGGCAGGGCCTATTAAAGAGCAAGGTTTTATGCTTTGCACACTGCTCATGGCCAATAAAGTGCAAAAGGCAAAGAAGTCACAGATCCTCATGTGCGTTTACCTAACATGAAGCAATTTAAAAATGACCATTTCTTCTTTTTTTTTTTTTATTAATTAACGGAAAAAAAGAAATTAACCCAACATTTAGAAATCATACCATTCTACATATGCAATCAGTAATTCTTAATATCATCACACAGATGCATGATCATCGTTTCTTAGTACATTTGCATCGGTTTAGAAGAACTAGCAACACAACCGAAAAAGATATAGAATGTTAATATAGAGAAAAAAATAAAAGTAATAATAGTAAAAACAAAACAAAACAAAACAAAAACCTATAGCTCGGATGCAGCTTCATTCAGTGTTTTAACATGATTACTTTACAATTAGGTATTATTGTGCTGTCCATTTTTGAGTTTTTGTATCTAGTCCTGTTGCACAGTCTGTATCCCATCAGCTCCAAATACCCATTATCTTACCCTGTTTCTAACTCCTGCTGGACTCTGTTACCAATGACATATTCCAAGTTTATTCTCGAATGTCGATTCACATCATTGGGACCATACAGTACTTGTCCTTTAGTTTTTGTCTAGTCTCACTCAGCATAATGTTCTCTAGGTCCATCCATGTTATTACATGCTTCATAAGTTTATCCTGTCTTAAAGCTGCATAATATTCCATCGTATGTATATACCACAGTTTGTTTAGCCACTCGTCTGTTGATGGACATTTTGGCTGTTTCCATCTCTTTGCAATTGTAAATAACGCTGCTATAAACATTGGTGTGCAAATGTCCGTTTGAGTTTTTGCCCTTAATTCCTTTGAGTAGATTCCCATCTTCTTTTCTTTTTAACCACTTTCTAATAAATAAAGAATTTTCGCTCAGCACTTCTGGGAGGGAGGGCAGCTTTCTGTGTATCCTTATCATGCACTGAAGAGATTTACTCCACTGCAGTGTTTATTAATAATGCTTCAGTTGAGCAGTTCTTTTGAATCATGATGGGCCTCTGCACACACTGTGCAGTTTATTTATACCAGCACACCTGGGAGGGTGAGTTCAAAGCCATGCAGACTCAACCTGGCGCCATGGCTAGCTAGGCTTCTGAGTTAATATAAACCTCCTGTGTGGAAAGGTTTCCTAGTACTATGGATTGAATTTGAATCCCTTTTCTTCTGCCAGATTTCAGATGTTCAGCACAGTTGGGAAGCAATAGGATGTGTTGATCACAGGGTCTCCAGCATCAGGCTGGGTGTGATTCCCAGCTCTGCCACAGAATCACTGAGCAGCCTTGGCCACTTCGCCCTGTCTAATCTGCAAAATGGGTTGATAAAGTACGTCCTGTATAGGGTTGCTGTGAATGTTCAAAAACATGCACACAAATTGCTAAGCACAATACCTGGAAAATAGCAAGTATGCTCAGTAGAACTGTTTTTATTGCATTCATGATCTGTATTCTATCTCACTGTGTCATCTGTGTGAACTGGGAGTTGACTGTGTGCACAGCCTTTCCCTTACTGCACAGCCTTCAGATTACAGAGGCCTGGGATTATTTTAGTCTTTCTCATGCCTCATAGCATCACAGCAGGCTGCCTTCAACAGATTAACAGGGCCGAAGCTCAGAGAATGTTTTTTTGAGTGGGTGGGCGTGGGTTTTTTGAGGGGTGAATTGTCATATTTGTAATTTATTTTAAAAATACTTAAGCAAAGTAAATAGCAAATATGGTAAACAAATATGGTAGCATTACCCATCTAGGTGATGGATGAGTGTGGGTTTTGTGCTAAGGATTACGGAGTGGTCATCTGTGGCTGTCACTCTGGGATCACCGGGCCCTACAGGTGACTGCGAGCTGCTCTCAGACGTTATGGGTCCTGGAGTGGCCTGCCCACAAGTTTGCTAGATTATGATTAACACCTGAATGCAAGTAATAATGTCCAGTTTTTAATTTATTTATAGGAGGTATCTCTCTATGTCAGGGGCAGAAGGGACTTTTGCGTCATCAGGGGAGTAATCCTAAAATCATAGCCATAGATCATTGCTGAAATAAGAATTGTCCAAACCACTGGAGATGATTTATCAAATTATGCTTTCCTATGATTATTGGCTGTCCTTAATATGTCTAAACCTGATGAGAATTGGTAAAGTTCTGTGATGCTGGGATTATGGAAAATTATCATCTCTGATCCAGAGGATTTTGTATTATCTAAATTCCCATCACTTCTTTCAACTGGTGTAACTGTCCTTTATTCTCAAGACTTGCTGCGTCTGTCAGCACAGTCTCAGCTTGGGTTGATTGTTGCCAAGCCTGGCTCTCCACTAGGGTTGGGAGTGGGTGGGGAAGGACGGAGCGGATGGTCTCTGATGGAAGGAGCCATGCGAGGGGGACATTGAGCAGCCGTCAGTCCAGACAAGGACTATGGTGGGGCAACAGTGGTGGCTGTTAAGTCCACACATAGGGGTAGCATTCCTTCGGGAGCTGCTGAAGTATACGGGCTTCACGAGTGACAAATAAAGAACACAGGATTCAAAGATCACGCTAGATCCCTCCTAGCGCACCAGCTCCCTCTCCTAAAATGTGAGCCAGGGACACCACCAGCTTCACCACCTCTCCCCTTTGTCCTCTGTCGCATAATTTATCGAGTCTTGTCAGTTGCTCTAGTGAAATATCTCTTCCCATTTTTAAAATGTATTGAAGTATGAGGACTGTCACAGAAATACATATGGATTGATAAATAATTCTTAACTGGATATAAAATGATAGGTATATCCACCCTTGTGACCGTAAAGACTAAAACACATCTTATGAGAGATTGGAGAAACATGGAATTACGTAAGTGGTTTCGTGTTACCTATTTTTATTTCCTGTAACCTTATATACAAATAAAAAACAGCAGTGACAGAAAGAGCAGCAGTGACAGAAAGAAATGTCTTTCCCTATTAATCCCTCGCTATCCTTTTCCAGGGTTCTCACCCGCTTCTGTCTTCTGATATCGAGAATAATGCAATGACGTTTCTACACCGCTGTCTTTCTCTTCATTCTAGATCATTCTGTTATCGCTGCTCTTTGCCTCCTTGGCTCTTTACGTATGTGTCTCTTTCGTAAAAATGCTCTGCAAATTTGCCTTTTTATGTTATTTTATCGGCTTAATATAATTTTTACTTTTGGCAGAAAAGAACAAGTTGGTACCCTGTATCAGAACATCAGCCTCGTGGAGTCAAGACTCATTCAGCCATATGAACACGTTATAAAGAACTTTATCCGTGAGATCAAACTTCAGAGCACAGAAATGGAGAACCTGGCCATTGCCGTGAAGAGGTATCACAGTCACTCCTGTCTGCGTGGTCCTTTAACTTGCTGTCTGACCCGTGTGGCGTATGGACTGAGCTGCATTGTCACTGCGCTGGCACAGGGGGACGTTCTAAACCTCAGCAGTCCAGAGCTGTCTATTCTAAGCCAGCATGGAGGCAGTTAGTCAGGCAGTAATTCTTAGGGCCAGCCAGCAGTTAGTAGGTCTTTGTGATCCTGTTACATAAACTCTTCTACTCCAGTAATTAGAAATATAACAGTTTGGAGACATTTAAAAAAATCTTATATCCAGCTAATTGAACTGTTTGTTTAGAGAGGTAGGCATAACTCCATTTGACGCCTGCCTTTCTGGTCTACAGCTTTGTGACCCTGGGAGGTAACTTAATCTCCCTGAGTCTCAGCTTTTGCATTTGCAAAAGGCGGATGACAGTATTCACCTCTTCAGGATGCTGAGACTAAGTAGAGAACATGGGGGATGCAGCCCCTCCTGCAGCACCTGTTACACGTTGGGTGCAGAGCAAGACTTCTTTCCCTGTTTAGCAGGCCCTCCCACCTGGACTGAAGCCAGAAAAGCATTGCACTCTTACTATGGTACCATCAGTTTATAATCCATAACTGTGTACAGAGGACAGCTTATCGGTTTTAACAGCAGTCTCATATAGTGGCAGCATTTACACTGTTGCATTACAAGTGTCAGCCTCTCTGCTCCCCAAAGGACCAGACTCCCCTAGCATATACTGGGAGAGAGAGGGTGCTTTGTCTACCACACGTCCTGGGTGTTCTGCCACATGGATGCTTCTCACTGTCATGTGCTTCTCCCTACAGCTCCCAGCAAGCTGCACACACCAGCCCACTGGTCTCTAGAACTTCTGAATATGGCCCCTTTGCTGGGAGGCTGCCCTTTCTGCATGGGAGGGGGTGGGAGTGGGTGCTGTAGGCCCCACGTCTTTTCAGCTCCTTCTGCCTCTTTATTATCCCCTTCAGCAAAATGATAAAGCTATTATAGCTGACCCTTTGGAGTCACTGAAGGGAATTAAAATGTAGAGGACAAAATGTAGACATGCAAGAGTTGAAGTCTTCACAGGGGTGGGGGGTGGTTCTGAACATTTTTAGTCCCTGACCTTGATCTCTACCATCCAGTTTACCTTCTGAAGGCCTCGATTAGGGTAATAAAGGGTGGTCCTCAGGTCTCTGAGTCTTGGAGAGAATTCTGCAGGATGGATCAGAGCCCCACAGTTGGCTTCCTTTGAGGGGCAACTAGCAGGCACACGTAGGGATTCTTCAGATTGTCCAGTGAATATCTTTTAAAACACACATACGTGCACAGAGACCCACACAGAGATATATGAGGACACACACAACTTCTAAGGGTAGTGCCATGTAAACCCACAGGAAATAAAGGAGAAGTATTCTTCATTTCTCATCGCCACCTCTCTCACCATGGATTAGCACGTCACCTTAGGTTGAGCTGTGTTGGTGTCTTCCTTTAAACTCCTTGTCCTTTTAAATCCTGTGCTCTCTGTCTGGGATCCAGAGTCCAGCTCCATCCTGAGCTGGCGGGTTTCCTAAGTGCGCCTCTCTTAGCTGTCAAAGACCTTGGTGAAGTACTTTAATGATGACCTATGAATAATTCCTTACATTGTTAACCAAGGATGATCCTCACCTCAATGCTCAGTGAAGAGAGGAGTGGAAGAGTCCCCTCTATCTTCTCCTAAAACACAGTTCCAACATGCCAAGAGTTGGAATGACTGGGGTAAACACTCTGTATGGGCTTCCTGATTTACAAAAAAAAATAATTGCCTAGAAATGAGAATGGCAGAGAGAATACATTAAGTCCCCTAGATATTTGGGGGACTGTTTTAGTTTGTAAAAGCTGCCAGAATGCAATATATCACCAGAAATGGAATGACTTTCAAAAAGGGGAATTCATTAAGTTGCAGGTTTACAGTTCTAAGGCCATGAAAATGATTAGATTAAGGCAAGGCTGTAAAAATGTTCAAACTAAGGCATCCAGGTAAAGATACCTTGGTTCAAGAAGGTGGATGTTCAGGGTTTCTCTTTCAGCTGGATAGACATATGTGTCTGCTAGCTTTCTCTGCAGGCTTCTTCACCGGCTTCTCTGGGGCTATTTCCCTTCTACCTCTCCAAAGGTCTCTGGCTGTGTGAGCTCTGTCAGCTCTAAAGCTTTTTCCAAAATGGTTCCCTCTTTAAAGGGCTCCAGTAAACAACCCCACCTTGAATAGGGGAGACACATCTCCATGGAAACCACCTAATCAGAAGTTACCACCCACAATTGGGTGGGTCACATCTCCATGGAAATGATAAAAAAAAATCCCACCCAGCAATACTGAATGAGGATTAAAGGACATAGCTTTGCTGGGGTCCACAGATAGCTTTAAACTGGCCTGGGGACTGTGTGTTTAGAAGGAGTGGCTTGAAAAATTGGTCATACTAAATGAGAAGGACTTGTGGCTTAACTTTTTAATGCCCCAGATTTGACCGAAATAGTTGCTACGGAGATACGTAATTCCCGTAGCAAGTACTTAAAAACAGAAATGAGTTGCTTTCCAAACGTGGTTAACGTAACCTGGGTGGACAAGGCATAGGCATGTAAAAAGCTAAATATTAGACAAGTAGCTGAGAGAAAACAGAAGAAAACAATTCTTTGTTTTTTTCTTTTTTTAGGGTTTAATCCGAAACCCCAGCTGTTGTAAAGTGACATACAGTTCCATAATAGACAATTGCAAAATAAAATTATCCTGAGACCCTTCTTACTTAAATTTTTCCTTTTCTGACTTTCTGGCAAATCAAAATCCTCTGTCTCTATAGAGATAAAGATTTAAATGAGCCAATGAAAGAAACAGGTTTTCTAATAGGTAACCTTATCTCTAGTCTAGAAATTTAGAAAATCAAATAGAAATAAGTGTTGTTTAGATCTTTTCTTTTCTTCCCTGTGAACTTTAACATGTAGCATTGAGAGTTTTATATAATATGATTTCAGAATTATATTTAAACCATGTTTTTTACCATCGAGTTCTTTTACATCCAGTGTTGTAGTTCAGTCATGGCAGGAAATAGGATTTTCGGAATTTACTGAGCCTCTCAGTGATTTCATATCTTTACTTATCTTTTGCTACACTCTAATTTAATATCATTTTATACAATTCCATTCATTTCAGACTAATTTTAATATAATTTTGCACTCAAATGGACAAATTGCCAATCTCATTTTGTCACTTGGAAGGAATAGGGAATTTCAAATGATGTGTATCTCCTTGTCTATATAATATGGGGCTGGAAATAGATGAGTTCTAAGTCTCTTCTTCATCTCACACGTCTAAGAGTATAATGCAAGGGCGTGCATCCTTTTGGATTTCAGAGCCCAGGACAAAGCAGCCATGCAGCTGAGTGAGTTGGAAGAGGAAATGGATCAGAGGATTCAGGCAGCAGAACACAAGACACGGAAAGATGTAAGTTTCTGGGGTTGCCTCTTTAATTGAAGAAATCTTTATGGGGTATCTTTTATAGACTGGGCACCTGTCTAGGTGGAGGAGGACAGATGATGCAAGGATCTTTTAGTGGTTGTGTTTTGGGGGATAGGCTATGGAGAGAGAGAGAGAGATAATGAACAGGTGATAAAAAAAAAAAGATCATTTCAGACAGCCTCAGTACAGTGAAGACAGTAAAGTAGCATGTATGACACAGAGTGGCGGCGAGCAGAGGTCAAAGGCCTCGTTGAAGAGGTACCATGAGATCAGAGCCAGCTTTCCTTAGGGAAAATGGCTTGACTTGTACACACCCCTGTCTCATTGCCAATGTCCTCCACCAACTTTAAGTCTAGATTTCGTGAAATTAAAATCCTGTCTTTGTCAGTTTATCATGAAATACACCTGTTCTTCATATTATGGGGATTCCTTAAAGCTGAAAGTTGGATGCTGCCTCAGTGATTTCCAATCGACGAAACCATTACCTTTTTTCCTGATAAAACTTCTGTGGGTGATTGAAGTTTACGATAAACAAAAAATAGGCATATTTCTTTGAGTAGATAATGTTAGGTTAAAAATACCATTCTTATCTATTCCTTTGTCCCATTAACTCTGAGCGGTAGTAGAATAGAGCTGAAAGGGCCCGGGTGTTAACATTCAGTAGGCCTTACATTGAATCCTGGCTCTGCCCTTATCTACCTTTGGTGGCACTAGAGACATAACCTAACCTCCGAGACTTTGTTGTCCCATCTTTAAAATGGGATAATGCCATGTTTTAGTTTCCTGGCTGCTAAAACAAATACCACACAATGGTTTGGCTTAACAACAGGAATTTATTGGCTCATGTTTCAGAGGCTAGAAGGCTCGCTTCCTCACCAGGTCGTTACCTTCTGGCTGGTCTGCAGTCTTTGGGGGATCTTTGGCCCTTTCATAACATGGCAATGCACACGGTAGCATCTTCTCCTTCCCCTTTTGGGTTCTCTTGACTTCCAGCTTCTGTCTTCTGCTCCCCGTGGCCACTGTCTCCGTCTTGACTTCCGCTCTGCTCATAAAGGGCCCCGTTAATGTGGGTTAAAGCCCACCCCGGTCCAGTGGGGCCACACGTTAACTGACGCAGCGTCTTGAAGAGATCTTATTCACAGTGGGTCCACACCCACCAGAATGTGGGCCAAGACCAAGGCCGTGTCCACCTGGGGTTCACAGCTCAGCCCCCTGCCTGTCGCCTGCCTGCTTTAAACAAGGTTGGAGTTTGTTTCCTGGAACATGCACCACCCCCAAAGAAAAAAAGTAAAAAAAAAAGATTGGCGCACATACAACTGCCTGGTTCCATGCCTGAGGAGTGGTGGGTGTGCCGTACGTGGTGTGCCCTCTCCTTTCTCTCTCCTTGGGTGCTCTTGACTCCTTTCAGACTCTTCACCTGAAATTACTTTACTGCACATGGGCCCTTGGGTCTCTCTTTTATCCATCACCTCTTAATAACAAGTTTAGGAATGATTTGGAAGTCAACTCAGTGGTGTTAATGGTCTAAGATTTGTGGTCCAGCTTTGGTGCAATAGATATCCCATTCTGCTGTCAGGGCTTTTTTGTAGTCTGGACATGATGAAATAATTTTTTTCTGCCTCTTTGTCTCTGTCCACTGTATTTAATCTGTTCATCCATTCACTAAACTCGTATCTAAGGCACATGTGTTAGGCTGTCATCAAATCTCATAACTTCTATCAGCCAAGTCTCTCCAAATTTGTTGTCGGTATTGGGGGTTTACCACTACCCTTACTCCTGTCTGACCCTTATAACTTTGTGTTTTGTTAGTTATAATATCTTCCCGGCTCATTTCCTTGGTTCTAGTCCAGGAGGTAAATTTGTGGCATCCACACCATCACTTCCCTCCTACAGCCGTGGCGAACATGGCATGGTTGGTCTCTCACTGCATCCTTTCTTCTGAACACAGATGTGGGCTCAGCCTTGGCACAGCCCTCCAGGGGTCACTACCATTTGCGCAGCTTTGGCAATAAATAAAACCTGTTTGCCAGCCCCTAGTCTCTACCTGTCACCTTCTAAACACCGTCTCACTGTTATAACCTATCTAGAACTTTCCTCTGATCAGCCTGGTTCATCTCAGCCAAGAGCACTTTGGGGTATTCTTCACCCCAAATCTCTAACCCAATGGCATGGAGGCTCCTTGCTGTGCTTTGGCTCCAGAGGTTTTCTTTGCCTTGACGATTGTCACCCCTCTCCTTTCTGCTTCCCTAAGATCAGCAAAACTCAGAAAACATCTCACTTTCTCCTCATCTTCTAGCACATTCATCTCTTCCTGGCCTTGACTTCTGTTGTATATATAGTGTACACTGTATTGCATTGTTTCACATTAGTTTCTTTTTTTTAAAATTTTATGGCACACAATATACTGCACATGGTTAGAGCATATAATGTGATGTTCTGACACATGGATATGTCTGTGAAACCGTCACCATAATCAAAATAATGAATGTATCCATCAACCATCAAAACTTTCCTCATGCCCCTTTTTTACACCTGCCTCTTGTCATCTTGTCCTTTCCCTGCCCCGCAACCACTCTTGTCTTCTGTCACTATGAATTTGCTTGAATTTTTAAGAATTTTATGTAAGTGGATTTATAAAGTATGTATTCGTATTCCTTCTTGTTGGGCTTATTTTACTTAGCATAATTCTTTTGAGACTCAACCATGTAGTAGCATTTATCAGTAGTTCATTCTTTGTTATTGCTGAGTGGAATCCCATTGTCTAGACACACCGCAGTTGTTCATCCATTCATTGTTTGAAAGACATTTGAGTTATTTCTAGTTTTTTTACTATTACAAATAAAACTGCCATGAGCATTTTTGTCCAAGTCTTTGTATGGACTTATGCTTTTATTTCTCTTGAGTAAATTCTTAGAGTGGAGTGGCTGGATTATGTGTTAAGTGTATGCTTACATTTGTAACAGACTTCCAAACTGCTTTCTAAAGTGGTTGTATGTTTGTACATCTCCTTCAGCAATGTCTGAGAGTTCCATAACATTCTAAAAGGTGCATAGAGCATCTCATCATGGTTTTAATTTCCCTAATGATTTACAATGTTGAATATCATTTGCCATCTTTATGTTTTCTTGGATACAGTGTCTGTTAAACTCTTTTTATCATTTAAAAAATGTAGCTTTTTTTCTTCTCATTATTAAGTTTTGGAGCTCTTTATTCTGGATACAAGTCCTTCGTCAGATACCTGATCTAGAAATGCTTTCTCCTAGGCTGATTTGTCTTTCCATTATCTTAAGAGTATTTTGAAAAGTGGAAAGTTTTAATTTTGATTAATTCTAATTTCTTAATTTTTTCTTTTGTCCTCTGGAAGTTTCATGGTTTTAGGCTTAACACTTAGCACCTATTTTGAATATGGTGTTTATAGATCAAAGTTCTCCTTTTTTAGTTTTAATTTTTTGCATGTGGATGTCCAGTTGTCTTGACAACAGTTTTGAAAAGACCATCCACTGAATTACCTTTGTGCTTTGTCCCAAGTCAGTTGACTCTATTTATATGGGTTTATTTCTGGGCTCTCTATTCTGTTCCTTTCATTGATTTGTCCATCTTTACTCCAATTTCCAAAGCTTCGATAACTGCTGCTTTATTAGAAGTCTTGAAATCAAGCAATATTATTTCTTCAGCTTTTTTTTTTTTTTGCTTTCAAAGTTGTTTTGGCTATTTTATGCCCTTTTTGTTCCTATAGAATCAGCTTGTCAGTTTCTACAAAAAAACCTCCTGGATTTTGAAGGAGACTTCGTCACATCTGTAGATCAATTTGAAGAGCATTGACATTTTAACAATTTCATATTTTGATGCTATTACAAATTTTTTTTTGAATTTCAATTTCTGATGATTTGTTTCTAATATTTAGAGATACATTTGATTCTTGTATATTGGTTTTATATCCTGTAGCATTGATAAGCTTAATTATTTAGTAGTGATGCATTATTCATAGATTCCCTTTATAAATTGAGGATATTCTTTTCTATATTAGCTTTCTGAAGATTTTATAATTTTTTTTTTTAAATCAGGAATGGATGTTGGATTTTGTCAACCACTTTTTTCAGTATCTGTTGAATTGAGCATATTATTTATTTTTTTTAGAATATGAATGTAATGCATTATATTGCTTTTTGAGTGTTAAAACAAACTAGCACTCTTGGTATATACCCATATATCGTATTTAATGTTGAAAAATTGGATGCTTTCCTTCTAAGATTGGGGAAAAGACAAGGATATCTGCTTTCACCATTATTATTCTTCTGAATAATACAATAAGACATGAAAAAGAAATAAAAGAAATCATCTAGATTGGAACCAGAGAAGTAAAACTTTCTTTATTCATAGATCTACATCTTTTAAGAAAATCTGATGGAATCTACCAAAACACTACTAAATAAATGATAAACAAAACTTTAGTAAATAATTGATTTTTGAAAGTTAAAACAAAATTGCACTCCTGGGATAAACCCACTTGGCCATGATGTGCATATAGAAATATAAACATATAGACATTGAATTCAGTTTGCTAAAATTTTGACATTTTTACATTTGAATTCACAAGAAATATTGGTTTGTAGTTTTCTTTTAGTGTCTTTCTCTGATTTTGGCATCAGGACAATGTTGGTCCCGTAGAATGAAATAGGAAGTGTTTCTCCCTCTATTTTCTGGAACATTGTGAAGAATTCATCTGAAACACTACCATCTCTCACCTATATTAATATAATAATCTCCTAATAGTGTCTGCTGGTTGCGGGTAAGGAATGAAATAAGCTGGATAGTGATCATTTCCTTTACTGAGCTCTCAATAAAATATTTTTAAATGATAAAAGATGTTGTGTTTGGAATTGGGTAAAAGGAACCAGCAAAGAGACCTGCTGAATAGTACCTTATTCCATTCTGAATTGGCACCTGGTGAGTCCTCACTATCACCCACTTGTAAAGTGAGTGATACTTGTACCTCTTCTGCAAAGCTGGAAGGTGGTCAAGATACCTGCTTAAAAAATAGATTACCACTGGGGAAAGTATTACTTCTCCCTTAGGCATTTTTTTAATTTATTTTTATTTATTTATTTATTTAAATACCAAAAAACACGAAACAAATGCGAACATTCCTATTTTGATCATTCCATTCTACATATATAATGAGTAATTCACAATATCATCACATAGTTGCATATTCATCATCATGATCATTTCTTGGAACATTTGCATCTATTCAGAAAAAGAAATAAAATGAAAACAGAAAAAATAATTCATACATACCATACCCCTTACCCATCCCTCCCTTTCACTGATCACTAGCATTTCAAACTAAATTTATTTTAACATTTTTCCCCCTGTTATTTATTTTTATTCCATATGTTCTGCTCATCTGTTGACAAGGTAGATAAAAAGAGCATCAGACACAAGGTTTTCACAATCAC
The DNA here is from genome assembly GCF_023851605.1 of Tamandua tetradactyla. Lineage (NCBI taxonomy): Eukaryota > Metazoa > Chordata > Mammalia > Pilosa > Myrmecophagidae > Tamandua > Tamandua tetradactyla. The sequence continues at coordinate 114,029,313 of NC_135328.1, read as the reverse complement.
ACAGTCACATTGTGAAAGCTATATCATTATTCAGTCATCATCAAGAAACATGGCTGCTGGAACACAGCTCCACTCTTTCAGACAGTTCCCTCCAGCCTCTCCATTAATCTTGAATAGCAAGGTGATATCTACTTAATGTGTAAGAATAACCTCCAGGATAACCTCTCGACTCTGTTTGGAATCTCCCAACTATTGACACTTTGTCTCATTTCGCTCTTCCCCTCTTTGGTCGAGAAGGCGTTCTCAATCCCTTGATGCTGAGTCCCAGCTCATTCTAGGAGTTCTGTCCCACATTGCCAGGAAGGTCCACACCCCTGGGAGTCATGTCTACATAGACAGGGGGAGGGTGGTGAGTTTGCTTGTTGTGTGGACTGGAGAGAGAGGCCTCATCTGAGCAACAAAAGAAGCTCTCTTGGGGGTGACTCTTAGGCCCAATTTTAAGTAGACTTGACCTATCCTTTGTGGGGTTACATTTCATATGAACAAACCCCAAGACTGGGGGCTCAACCTATAGCTTTGGTTGCCCACAGTGCTTGTGAGAATATCAAGAATTCATCTGGGGGAAGTTGAATTTTCCCCTGTTCTCACCATTCCCCATAGGGGACTTTGCAAATACTTTCCCACTCATTAGTCAAATCACTCTGGGTTTCATAGGGGCATCACTCTGGACAAACCAGCAAATCTCATGTCCTACTCAAGGTTCCATGTACTTATGGTGTTCAATTAAGCTGTCTACATAAGTTATATTAGGAAATGCATTAGTCAAAATATAAATTTTGGGACTTCCGGAGAAGATGGCGGCTTAGTAAGACGCACGGGTCTTAGTTCCTCCTCCAGAAAAGCAACTAAAGAAACAGAAACAATACGAAACAGCTCCCGGAGTCACGACAGAGACCAAAAAGACAGCGTACCCCATTCTGGAACAGCTGAACGGGCAGGGAGAATCTGCTGCGGTGAGATACCCAAGGGGTGCGCGTTTTCCCGGCCGGGGTGGTTGGCGACTGGGGTCCCCTCCACGCACGTGGCTCCCCGGTCTGACTGGGAACGTTGGATAGCGGGGCCCTCCCGTCACGCTTGGTGTTTCGGGCCAGCTGGGCAATTAGGACCGGCACTCCCCCAAGCCGCAGTGGCCAGCGACCCCCGCCTCCACGCTCGGTTTCCCGGGCCGACTGCCGTGCAGACAGACGAGCGCCACAAGCGCCACCTACTGGGCAGGAAAAGAAAAACAGAGCCCAGAGATTTCACAGAAAAAGCTTTCAACCAGCTGGGTCCCACACCCAGGGAAATCTGATCAAATGCCCAGACACCAGCAGAAAATAATGGATGACGCTCGGAAAATTGAAGATATGGCCCAGTCAAAGGAACAAACCAATAGTTCAAATGAGATACAGGAGCTGAGACAACTAATGCTGAATATACGAACAGAAATGGAAAAACTCTTCAAAAAGCAAATCAATGAATTGAGGGAGGACATGAAGAAGATATGGGCTGAACAAAAAGAAGAAATAGAAAATCTGAAAAAACAAATCACAGAACTTATGGGAGTGAAGGACAAAGAAGAAAAAATGGAAAAAACAATGGATACCTACAATGGTAGATCTAAAGAGACAGAAGCTACAATTAGTGAACTGGAGGATGGAACATCTGAATTCCAAAAAGAAACAGAAACTATAGGGAAAAGAATGGAAAAACTTGAGCAGGGGATCAGGGAACTGAATGACAATATGAAGCGCACAAATATACGTGTTGTGGGTGTCCCAGAAGGAGAAGAGAAGGGAAAAGGAGGAGAAAAACTAATGGAAGAAATTATCACTGAAAATTTCCCAACTCTTATGAAAGACCTAAATTTGCAGATCCAAGAAGTGCAGCGCATGCCAAAGAGAATAGACCCAAACAGGCGTTCTCCAAGACACTTACTAGTTAGAATGTCAGAGGTCAAAGAGAAAGAGAGGATCTTGAAAGCAGCAAGAGAAAAACAATCTGTCACATACAAGGGAAACCCAATAAGACTATGTGTAGATTTCTCAGCAGAAACCATGGAAGCTAGAAGACAGTGGGATGATATATTTATATTACTAAAAGAGAAAAACTGCCAACCAAGACTCCTATATCCAGCAAAATTGTCCTTCAAAAATGAAGGAGAAATTAAAACATTTATAGACAAAAAGTCACTGAGAGAATTTGTGACCAAGAGACCAGCTCTGCAAGAAATACTAAAGGGAGCACTAGAGTCAGATATGAAAAGACAGAACAGAGAGGTATGGAGTAAAGTGTAGAAAGAAGGAAAATCAGATATGATATATATAATACAAAAGCCAAAATGGTAGAGGAAAATATTATCCAAACAGTAATAATACTAAAAGTTAATGGACTGAATTTCTCAATCAAAAGACATAGAATGGCAGAATGGATTACGACCCAGCAATACCACTGCTAGGTATCTACTCAAGGGACTTAAGGGCAAAGACACAGACGGACATTTGCACACCAGTGTTTATAGCAGCATTATCTACAATTGCAAAGAGATGGAAACAGCCAAAATGTTCATCAACAGACGAGTGGCTAAACAAACTGTGGCGTATACCTACGATGGAATATTATGCAGCTTTAAGACAGACTAAACTTATGAAGCATGTAATAACATGGATGGACCTAGAGAACATTATGCTGAGTGAGTCTAGCCCAAAACTAAAGGACAAATACTGTAAGGTCCCACTGATGTGAACTGACATTGGAGAATCAGCTTGGAATATATCATTGGTAACAGAGACCAGCAGGAGTTAGAAACAGGGTAAGATAATGGGTAATTGGAGCTGAAGGGATACAGACTGTGCAACAGGACTAGATACAAAAACTCAAAAATGGACAGCACAATAATACCTAAGTGTAATGTAACTAGGTTGGAACACTGAATGAAGCTGCACCTGAAATACGGTTTTTTGTTTGTTTGTGTGTTTGTATCTTTTGTTTTTGTTTTTTTCTTTTTCCTTTATATATATATATATATATTATTAGTATTATTATTTTAATTCTCTTCTCTATATTAACATTCTATATCTTTTTCTGCTGTTTTGCTAGTTCTTTTCCTAAATCGATGCAAATGTACTAAGAAATGATGATCATACATCTATGTGATGATACTAAGATTTACTGAGTGCATTTGTAGAATGGAATGATTTCTAAATGTTGTGTTAATTTCTTTTCTTTTTTTTGATTAATAAAAAAATTAAAAAAATATATATATATAAATTTTGTACCAAATAAACATTTTTTCCTTTGTCTCACACATAAGTTGAAAATTTAAGATATTAATTGCCATCTATTTTCAGCACCCTGCAGTAATGACAGTCCTTTGTTCTTCCTCATGCAAAAACATTTTTAAAATTTGTGCATTTAGTCACTATCGTTATACACTCCAGGCATTCCTAGATTATACCATCTCAATCTTTGTTGTCTATCTTTCTTTCTGATTTCATTTATGCCCCCAGCCCTCCTCCCTCTATCATTCGTACATTCAGCTTCATTCAGTGTTTTAACATAATTGTGTTACAGTTAGATAGTATTGTGCTGTCCATTTCTGAGTTTTTATATTCAGTCCTGTTGCACAATCTGTATCCCTTCAGCTCCAATTACCCAATATCCACTCTATTTCTATCTCCTGATAGTCTCTGTTACCAACGAAATATTCCAAGTTTATTCACTAATGTCAGTTCATATCAGTGAGACCATACATTATTTGTCCTTTTGTTTTTGGCTAATCTCATTCAGCATAATGTCCTCAAGGTCCATCCATGTTGTTACATACTTCATAACTTTATTCTGTCTTACAGCTGCATAATATTCCATCGTATGTATATACCACAGTTTGTTTAGCCACTCGTCTGTTGATGGACATTTTGGCTGTTTCCATCTCTTTACAATTGTAAATAATGCTGCTATAAACATTAGTGTGCAAATGTCCATTTGTGTCCTTGCCCTTATGTCCTTTGAGTAGATACCTAGCAATGGTATTGCTGGGTCATATGGCAATTCTATATTCAGCTTTTTGAGGAACGGCCAAACTGCCTTCCACAGTGGTTGCACCATTTGACATTCCCACCAACAGTGGATAAGTGTGCCTCTTTCTCCGCATCCTCTCCAGCACTTGTCATTTTCTGTTTTATTGATAATGGCCATTCTGGTGGGTGTGAGATGATATCTCATTGTGATTTTGATTTGCAATTCTCTAATGGCCAGGAAAGTTGAGCATCTCTTCGTGTGTCTGTTGGCCATTTGTATTTCCTCTTCTGAGAAGTGTCTGTTCAAGTCTTTTCCCCATTTTGTAATTGGGTTGTCTGTCTTTTTGTTGTTGAATTGAACAATCTCTTTATCAATTCTGGATACTAGACCTTTATCTGTTATGTCGTTTCCAAATATTGTCTCCCATTGTGTAGGCTCTCTTTTTACTTTCCTGATGAAGTTCTTTGATGCACAAAAGTGTTTAATTTTGAGTTCCCATTTATTTATTTATTTCTTCAGTGCTCTTGCTTTGGATGTAAGGCCTATAAAACTACCTCCAAGTACAAGATTTATAAGATATTTCCCTACATTTTCTTCTAACAGTTTTATGGTCTTATATCTAATGTTAGGTTTTTGATCCATTTTGAGTTAACTTTTGTATAGGGTGTGAGATACGGGTCCTCTTTCATTCTTTTGCATATGGATATCCAGTTCTCTAGGCACCATTTATTGAAGAGACTGTTCTGTCCCAGGTAAGTTGGCTTGACTGCCTTATCAAAGATCAATTGTCCATAGATGAGAGGGTCTATATCTGAATACTCTATTCTATTCCATTGATCAATATATCTATCTTTGTGTCAGTACCATGCTGTTTTGACCACTGTGGCTTCATAATATGTCCCTTAAGCATTTTAAATAGATTATTTATTTTTTTTGGATTATTTCACTTGATCTTCACAAAAATCCAGTATTTTTGTGGTCTCAAGAAGTTAAGTAACTTGCCCAAGCTAGATAACCAATCAGAGGTCAGAAAGGCATTTGAACACAGGCAGATGTTCAGATGTGCAATCAGACCACCTCTGCAGAGAGACCCCTACATAACCACCCCATCTAACTGACCTTGTGTCACCTTTCCTTTTTATCTTCTTAGCATCACTTCCTGAAATTATATTTATTTTCTGTCTTCCCCAAATACATCACTTCATCTGCATTGCTCCCTTTCCTATCCCCGTGTCTTGAACCATGGCTGAATGAATCACAGGCTGGCACTACTCAGCCTTGTCCCATCAAGTTCCCCTGAAGAAAAGGGTAGGGGCTGTGACTTCCAAGGACTGACAAAAAAAATTCCCTGTTGGAAGAGAATACTTTGTAAGTACCGGAGTGACTGCTTAGGTTCCCCAGACACTCTGCTCATTTTCATCATTCCCTGCCTGGAATGTCCTTTCTGCTTTTCTCTGGACTTTAATCAAATCCTACTAATTCAGCACTCAACTTCAAACTTATACTCCTTATGAAACCCTCCCTGATAACTCGTCACTTCCTGGTGCCAAGCACCTGGAACCCCTGCCTGTGCCATGTCTTTTAATTAATTATAGTAATCATTAATTAACTAATTAATTGATGTGGTGTCACTCCAGGATGATGTGTGTTGTAGGTTATGAAAGATGCTGCAATTCTTTCACTTTTGTAAGTTTCAATTCCAGAAAATTCCGGAACTGTTATACCACTGAAGTTGCTTGGTATATTTCTTCCCTTCTCACCTTCTCTGTGTGGGAAACTTGGGCTCAGCTTTAGTTTGACACAAAAGAGTTCTCACCTGAGAGGTTCATAAACTTGTTTATTTTAGGAGGCTCAACTTATTTAAGTGAACTTTGTGAATGTGCAGTGGAATACATATTTTTTTCTCCTAGGAAAAACGCAAAGCTGAAGAAGCTCTTAGTGACCTGAGACGTCAATATGAAACAGAAGTGGGAGATCTGCAGGTGACCATAAAGAAACTCAAAAAGGTAAGTACGTGGAAGCTAGACTTTCAGGAATAGCATCAATATTCCAGTGTGTTTAAGTTATTAGCGATTAAAGCATTCGGAATCTTATTTAAGTGGCAGTTAGAATCAGATTTCAAAGTACAATTAGACTCCTTGGAAAGACAGTGTTTTAAAGGACCCCTAAGTTCCTCTCCTTGTTCCTGGGGCACATACTCTTTTGCATAGCTCTAATCAATAGTTTTGATCCCTCGAACAGTTGTCCATCAGACCCCCGTTTGCTCTCCATAGTCTTTGCCAACCAAGTGTCCTCAAGTCCCATGTGTTTAGTGACTGGGATTCCCCATGTCAGAGGCATGACCGTGAACTGTCTTTCACAGTTCAGGCACATCTGTACGTCTAGATCACTGCAGGGAGTATGGTAGGTTATCAGTGAGTATTTATTGAATGAAACGAATATTCTTCTGTGTAGAAAGTTCCAGCAAGAACTGGTCAGCAAGAGGTGAGAGGAAGTTCATTGATGCGTGAACAAAGATGTGATCGGATTTTGAGCTTTCTTCTCTATGTGGGTTTCTAAGGAGCAAGATCCATTGCACTGAGTAGCACACTCATAAATACGTAACGCCTGCCTGTGTGGAAAGCCCCCGTTTGTGGCATTTACCAATTTCGATGGCATAAATATTTCCATGATGACCGAGTTCAGGCAACCAAGTTGACATCACTGAAGGTAGAGCTGGGAAGAGATGCTTCAAAGGGCTCTCACGTGTTAGGACAAGCTGGTTTCAGTACCACGCTGATTCCACTTTGTGCATATGGTCGTCTCCATAATTAGTGGAAATATCTTCACTAAATCCAAGACAGATAATTAGAAAGTAATCACCACTAACAGCAGCATTATGACCTTGGGGACATCACTTTGCTTCTCTGGTTGTTTATCTGGTAAACTTTAATGCCCCTTCCAGTGTTTAGATTCAGTGAAATTAAGTGCTGATTAACTAGATTTTGCAGGCTGTTGTAACTCAGACCTCTGGGAGCATTAAGCATTCTCCCTAGCATCCTTCTTGGAAAATTCTTATCAACATCAACCCCATATCTAATTTTCACATCATTGGAACAAACAGTTTGCTTTGCAGAATTTGAATTGACCTATTTATGCCATAGCCACAGAGTCTCCTAATCATATATTTTGGTGACCTCCCAGGTGTCTACGCTAAGAGAATGTGTACAAGGACACACATGGAGGGACTTACCCTGACACAGCGTGCAGTGAAGACCAAATAGCACTGCACGGTCAGAGGGCCTGAATTTAGTTGAAAAGGCCTGAGATGTTACCTAGGCTGTGCTACTTTCAGCCTGTGATGTCTAGCTTCATCTTTCCAGTTTTTACCTTCTTGTCTGCAAAATGGGATCCATAATGACCGTCTAACCATAAAATAATGGACGTTTTATTGATGTTCCTGTTTATTAAACTCTTTTTCATAATTAAAAAAACATCTAATTCTGAAACTCTGAGGAATGTGTAAATTTCCCTCTTTTACGGATCAGGGCACTGAACTCCAGAGAGGGGATGTAACTTTTGTTCTAAGGGGCGCACACAGCCGGTATGCGATGGGCTCATCTTAGTACACAGTTTGTGCTTTTCTCCCGTCTGCCAGGCTTCCTGCCTAATAGGGTGAGAGTACATTAAATACTGTCAAGAACCATAGAAGAAGTCCAAAATTTTGTTATAATTCCATCATCATCATGTATCATTGATTCTGAGAAATTCATGTCTTTCCGTAATTTATCCACTCTGCAATCAGAGCATATCTTAGAATCAGTGGCCCTCCACGGTCTTGGTCAGCCGAGTAGCAATTGTGACATGCTTGTGTGAAAAGCCTCAGGCGACGCCGTCTGGCAAGATGATGAAAGCTCCAGCATCAAAGCGCTTAGATTTGATGAAATACGAGATATATTTTGAGGAAGATATACACATTAAATAAATAGATGCCCACCTCCCCACAGTTCCCTGGTGGTGGAAGCTATTTGTAGGAAATTATTTGTTCTCCTGTTTTTGGATGCTCCTGAACCACTTTAGTCTGGTAATACTAATGAGTCTACCAGCAAGCAAAGCTCATACATCTGTTTATATAATTTTATGCGTGTGCTTGCCTAATTTCCTCTCATGGGTAAATGCTACTTAGGTCAGGCATTTAATAAGCATTACAGGGAATCACTGAAGAAAACATAGGTGAATCTGATACCAACTCTGCCTCTAAATAAGTCTAAGCTCTAGCATGGAGTGGAAGGCACCCCCAAATAACTATAATATGTGACGGGATAGAAGTGTTAGGTGCAGATGAAGTTCTAGAGGTAAAAATCCAGACTCATATGCAGCCTAAGTCAGAAAGCAAGAATTGGGCCGCTTTATAGTTGAATGGTTTCCCAAAAGAACATTCTAGTTGTTTCAAAGGAAATTCATTTAACCAACTAAGACAGAAAACAGATCCTCCTGGACTTTATGTAGTTTAATGAAGTATAAAGTTGTATAAGGTTGACAAGGCTTCTAGAATCCCCGTATCTATATTTAAAGCTATCCCTATACTTGACCAGATAAATTCAAGGTGGGTTTGTAAGCACATGCTTTGATTTTTCTTTCAGCTAGAAGAACAATCAAGACACGTAAGTCAAAAAGAAGACGTGGCTGCGTTAAAAAAGCAAATTTATGATTTATCAATGGTAAGAATCTCCTTTCACTTAGAGATATTTCCTTCTAGATTACTATTTTCTAAACATAATCACACTATTACTTTTAGGTGCCAGGAATGGAAGCTTAAGAGAAATTAATACTATTGTTAAAGGAAGTCTTTAGAACTCCTTTAAGCAAAGATATTATTTATGCATCTTTTCCCTTCAATTATATCTATGCCTATTATGAATACTTGTACTTTTTCAATCAAAGCAATAATGACATGGGAAAAAATAAAATTGCAGAATGGGTTTGTGATGAAAACAACACTTCCACCACCGGTCTGCTTTCCAGATAGCCACTTCAGCCATATCTGATTGTAGGTCTGGTAATTCCTTTGGAAAGTTTCATTCACAGGAATTCACCATTATTTATGATTAATTCATTTTAGTTATCCATGACTTATTCTTATGAGGGATGAATATTAACATAGATATTGCCATCCCCACCTCCCAAATGTTGATGCGTATCTGGCTAGTTTTAGTTTCCCACTGGATGCCCTTGAACTTTACCTAGCATAGCTAACCCTGCGTTCTTGTAGCATTCCTCTGATCTGGATGTCTGGCTCTGTAAGAAGTGAACATTTTTGCTTTGCCCTTCCTTTCCTCTTTCTGTCCCTTTCTCTATTCTGTCGACCGTATCTTTACTTTTTTATTGCCAAAATTGATAACCTTTCCATCTTTTCTATCATTATTAGTTTTCTCTATTTCTACCTTCAGGTTGACTCTCAAAGTAAATGCCAATAACAAGCATGTCCTTTATTGTGACTCTAATAGTTTTCACTACAGAGCCAGGAAATGAGCTTTCTATCTCTCCAGTCATTATCCCTGTCCCATTCACAAGGGTAAGTTCTTGGCTCCCTGGTCCAGTGATTTCCTCTTATACACCACCAGTTCCACATTTTGCCACCTCTTACTTGGTGCTATAGTTGGATCATGACTTTCCTTTACAGTTATTTATTTTTCATTAGATTTTTCTGGCTGACTTTTTTGTTTTGCTTTGTTGTTATGAAGTGAAATGTCTGCCATCTTCATATCACTGATGTCTTATAAATTCATGTTTATTCTTCTCAATATGTGGAATTTGTTTCATTTTTATCTTTGGAAAGATTGTATTTGGTATCCCCTGATTTTCAGTTCTTATTGTATTGATTTCTTTTTACACTGCTACCCATATGTCATTCTGGAATTTCTTTGCATTGGAGTCTTGATGTAATTGCAACATTTACATATTACAATTTTCTCTTTTTGGGATTTTTCATCCTCATTTTGCCATAGTAAGTCCTCAAGGAACTTCTTCAGAAAGGGTCAATTTTATTAACAGTCTTTGTAGATATGAATATATCTGTATTCAAAATTATTTTGAAAGTTTAAAGAAATAAATTTCTCTGAGAGTTTATTTTGATCTTTCTATTTCTTACTGTTTTTGTTTTTTTTCATATACTTGGCAATTCTTGGTTATCTTCCATATTTTAAATAGAAGGGTTAGGGTGACCCTTTTAGGTAGCAGGTGTAGGATTCCCGTCCAGCTGGGTAAATGGATCTGTTTGCCTCTACGCCTCTCCCCTAGGAGGGTGTCTTCCTAGGAAGTAGGAAGTCTGTGTATGAAGCTGGTTGTTATTCTGTGGAATCCCAGTGAGTGTAATGAATGAGGCATGGCTATTCACAGAGCCTTAGCTTACCTTACAGGAGTCATTTAGTTCTTTTCAGAAAGACAAGCTCTCTTTTGTTACCTCTGGAGTTGACTTTGGCTTTGAGCCATTCTTTGCTCGGATAAGAGAGGGATGGGCTCACACTTCTGGACATCCCTTCCCCACTCTCTTCCCTTCGTCAACATGCTTCCAGTTTCCAGAAATCCCTGTATTGCTGATGGTCCCCTCTTCCATTCTTTTAACTGGTTTTGGCTCATTTGTTTTGACATTTCATATTCATAGGGAGCTCAGGAGGGAAAGAAGACAAATTCATGTGCTCAGTCTACCATCTTGAACCAGAAGCTTCCAATGATGGATTTTTTTTCCATTAAGAAAAAAATGCAGAAATTTCCTAATTGCAGTGGTTTGTTTTCAGTGTATAACTTCAAAATGTGAGCTGAAAGGGGGGCCCACTATAAAAAGTAATAAAGCTACTTAGAAATAGGTAGTATTAATTCCATGGAATGCTTATCAATAGCTTTATACCTCTCATTAGCTAAAACACTTATTCAAATATTTAGCCTCAGTTAATTTTCCAATAACATGTTAAGGTGTATCATGATAAACTCTTGGCTATTATTGTTTGTCACCAAATATCAAGTTTTAAAAAAGTGAAGGCTAGCTTTGAGGATTTAAAAGCACTTTAATAATTTATAATCTCAATTACAGTTATTTGATAATTAGTTCATTGGATACCATGATGAGAAGAATTTTGGAGGGGGGAGTAGTGTGTGAGCAGGGTCCACTGTACGTTATTTTATTCTTCTCGGATGGAGGACACTCTGAATCTAATGACCTGCACTATTCCTTTTCTCTAGGAAAATCAGAAAGTTAAGAAAGACCTTTTAGAAGCACAGACAAGCATAGCCTTTCTTCAGAGTGAGTTAGATGCTTTGAAAAGTGATTATGCTGATCAGAGCCTGAATTCTGAAAGGTATGAAATTTTGCGTTTTTTTTTTTGTAGTTTGAGTAGAAAGTTTATATACCGATGATTGTCAATGAGGTGGAAGCTCAGCTATTTAATAATGAAGAGTCATGTATTAACTTTCCTAGTAGGTTCTCTACTTTTCTAAAGAATTTACTGTCAAGGCCAAATTTCCTGGTGATTTTTGTGTTTAAAAATTTTTTAAACAAACAGATTAAATATTTTAATAATCGGCTGCTTAGCACAGTGCCTGGCTTAATAAAGTATCAAGAGTCAGTGCTGGGCAGGCCATGGTGGCTCAGCAGGCAGAGTTCTTGCCTGCCATGCCGGAGCCCCGGGTTTGATTCCTGGTGCCTGCCCATGCAAAAAAAAAAAAAAAAGAGTCAGTGCTAATTAAAGTACTTCGAAGATGGGAATCCTAGCCTTTCAACATAAAAAAAGGAAAAGTAGACCTTGGCAAGTAATTGTGTTTTCCATGCTTTAGTTTTGCAGTATGGTGTTAACAACATAAGACTAAATACACATATATGCACACATCTACTTATATATTTAAGGGGCATATACATAGGTATTTATATAGGGATATATATGCTTTTGTATGTGTGTATGCCCTAGTACTTGAGCAGAACACCTTGGTTTCTGTTTGTCAACTTCCATCAGGGTTAAGGTCCTGCAATAGAAAGCAGTGAACAATTTATTTAGATAAGGAGTTGAGAGCATGAAGTACATATAAAAAAAAGAAAATGCTGTTTAAGAACTTAAGTTCAGTTGGGGGAGAAAAGTAAAAAGGCTACAGTGTTAAACAACATAAGAGGTAAATAATATCGAAAACACCACCATCAGCAGTGCCACGGGTGGGACCAGTTGCCATGTGATCATCAAAAAAATGTCCTTTGGGTTCAGAAGAGGTGAAGAGCCTTAAAGGAGAAGACACTTGGGCTGAGCTCAGATGAGGGATCGGTCTGCGTGGGTCAGGGTGGGACAAATGAGGCAGCTGGAAAGACAGCGCCAGCAAGGAGAGGATGTCAGTGCCCTCAACAGGTGCCCTGGGTGGCGCTTTGCCAGCGTTGATTCATTCGGTGCACACAGCATTTGATGACAGGGACTGCATTAGCCCCATTTCCTCTGGGATGTTCCAAGTGAGGCAGTAGCCACAGCAGGGTAGAGGGCAAGGGAGGGATAAGCCTGGTCTGGGAGCAGTGGCAGACCACCGTGCAGAAAGAGATGTTTTGAATGAAGGAGGAGAAATTAACAACAAAACAAGAACAAAAACTAATTTAGGGCTACTGTATAAAAAGACCCAAAACTTTGGCATGGGACCTTGAATTCCTATAAGTCAACTGAGAAACTTTGAGCTTTTTCATCAAGAAAGCGTATGGACAGGCTATTCTGGACAGGACCTGGTTTCCTGAAAGATCTGGAAGTCAGTGATGGAGTTTGTCTCCTGAGAAGTGGGGCTGAGTTGGAACAGAGGCTGGAGGCGGGTGGAACATGTTCTGAATACACATTTTGAGGAAAAGGCTAGGACCTCATAATGAAATGAGAAGAATTGCCGAGCATGAATTTATACCACAAGAAAGACCAAGTCTATGGATTCCTCTAAGGTTTAGGGGTGGGGAGGGAGGCAGAATAGGAGTTGGCACAAGGTAGAGGCAAGAGAGGGCTCACAGAAAGGAGAAAACAGGAAGGGGAGGTCATTCAAGGCTTGGAATTAGCAGAGAAGGTTCAGGGGGAGAGAGGAGATTGGAGCAAAGGAACTGGCTGCTGGGACTGCCTGGGGATTAGGGTCTTAGGAGAAGGTCACAGCTTTTGTCCCAAAGAGGGTCAACATTGGGGGTGAGGGATGGGATGGTTGCTGGGTCCCGAGATCCCATTGAAAAGGAGGCGCTTCATGTTTAAACTGACGAAGTGCAGGGTGGAGCTGTGGGTGTGGGGTCTGGGGAGGAGGGTCCTGCCAGCCTGTGGCATAGCCAGTGGGTGAGGCTGCTGAAGCCATGAGGGGCAGAGCAGGAGCAGCTGGACAGCAGAAAACCCAGGCCAGGGGTGCATGTCTTTGAAAAAAGGCGAAAAAAGTTCTGGGAAGGCAGATAGAGGTGAGGTAGGACTTAACACTTGATTTTCATTCAAACCTACAATATAATTTTACAGGGACCTGGAAATAATCCGAGAGTACACAGAAGATAGAAATAGTCTTGAGAGGCAAATTGAAATGCTCCAGTAAGTTCTCATGTAAACTACTCATTACATTTAAGTTTCACTGTTTTCCTATTAATAAAACATGTGCCACGTATAACAAAGTTGCTCTTTTCTAAAGACCCGGTCTGGGGTCAGTATAGGTTTCTAGCTCACTGCAGTGCATTCAGAATGTCCACTCAGCTTTTTTATTTGTTTGATTTTTTTTATTGTTGTTTTATTTTTTCCTTGCTAGAGAAGTCATGGGTTTACAGAAAAATCATGCATGAAATCCAGATTCCCAAATACCACCTGATTATTAACAATGTACATTTGTTACGGGACATTTGTTACAATAGATGAAAGGACATTTTTTATAACTGTACTGTTAAATGTAATCCATGGTTTAATTTAGCATTCACTGTTTGTGTAGTATAGTTCCACAGATTTAAAAAAAAAATTTTATTATGTTACTGTTGGGCATTTTCCCCCTTTTAATCACAACCAGATATATATTTCTGTGCATTAGCTGTATTCACCATGTTTTGCTACCCTCGCCACCAGCTGCTTAGCATTTTGAGGCACCTAATCCTAAATCAACTATGAATCTAGGGACTATAGTGTAATTCTCTGGAAGTCTTCCCAGGTCAGGTGTTCTGTCCAGTGTGTCTTCATAAAGCCTCTAAAGAATCCCAGCCCTGCCCTCATCAGGTTTCATTCAGCTCGGTACCCTGAGGGCTTGCCCCACTGCTTATGTTGGCCGGATCACAGAACTATGCATACGTAATCACTCCTTCCCTACTTGTTGTACTTGGCTAGATGTATATTATTTCTTAGTTTTTTTCCCAAGTGGAAAGATTAGACCTGCTGTGTCAACTTCATAACTCAGTTGCGGGGTAATTCCATCCTCCCAGGGCCTTTCCCACAAACTCTCAGCCTCCCTCGTCCCTTCTTTGGCTTCTCCCCATGTAGAATTTTCTTCCAGTTTCCGTTTACCCAAATGAAGTAGGGTCAAGTCTGACCTATTTTTTGCCACCATTATTTCAACATTTATTAAATCACATATGGGAATCAAAGTGTTCATTTAGTACAGAAATCCTATTAATTCGTTTTTGGATTGACTCGGCAGATTTTTACTTGGCACCTTTTATGGGTCCTTTAAGCCAGGACCTGAGCATAGAGTAGCAAGTGGGAGAAAAATCTCTCTCCTTATGGGGCTAGTCTAGGGGAAGAGGACAGAAACTGATCAATAATTATAGAAATCATTGTAAAGTGCCCAGTGAGAGAGGTCTGCCTGTGGGAAGGCTCGTGTCTCTAAGAACGTACAATAGAGAACTTCAGCCCAAACAGGAAGGTCAGGGATGTGTCTCCCAAAGCTGTGAGTGTGAAACTGAGATGTTGAAGGAGATCAGCTACTCTGCAGAGCAGGCCTTCTGTTACCTGCATTTTATAGAAGAGGGAGCCTCAGAGAGGTTTGCCCAAGTGACCTGGGAAGTAAGTATCTAAGCTGACATTGGAACCCAGATCAGCCTGACGTCATTGCCCAACTCTTTAACTGGTACCCAGTGGTGCCTGGGGGGCACGTAGGAGTAACCAGGAAAAAGAGGCATGATCTAGCGCACTGCATCCAGTCCTGGCTGCTGGGGTGTGCAGGAGGGGGTTAGAGAACAGAGGCTCCTGGCTGCACACTGCGTCCACTCCTGTCTGCTGGGGTGTGCAGGAGGGGGTTAGAGAAGAGAGGATCCGGGCTGGCCAGGTTTGGGCCTTCAGGGAACAGAGACCTGCATGCAAACTCTTCAAACACCAGAGCCACGTGAGGAAAGAGTGGGTTCTATGGTATAATTCATTCATTCCTAAAATGTGCTGAGACCCTTAAAGATAGATGATGCATCCACTAAGGTGCATTTCTAGTGGTTAATTGTGATCTCAGTGTGTATGTGAGCTTTGAAGGGAAGTGGCAGAAAGTTACAAAAGGTGGTAGGAAATTCCATATTCTGAACCTCAGTGCTTGGAAAGAAAGCAATTGAAATGTACCTCCACTAATACTTTCCTTTGTTTTTTAAATCTCTAGAACAGCTAACCGGAAACTTCATGACAGTAACGATGGCTTAAGGAGTGCCTTGGAAAACAGTTACAGCAAGTTCAATAGATCCTTGGTATGCACCATAATTTTGTAGTATGTTTTGTCCTTACTAGTGTCAGAGTACTTTGAAGGTGATGAAATTCACTTATTTTTTTTTTAGGACAGAACTTCACATGGATCCTTAAAATAGTGAGAAGCTATTTCCATGTAGTAAGAGGAGGCAAAATTTTTCTAAATTAAAAAATATGTTACCCTGCTGTAGATATCCCTAGTTGTTAACCACTCATTCTCTTAACTGTTCTAGGAAACAAGAGATAGATGTGTAGGATATGGGCTTTTAATCTAAGAGGGAGAAGAGTTTATAATCTAAGAGGGTGTTAAAATGTGCACGGATACCAATAATATAAGGAAAAATGCAAAATCCCACGGAGGTGAAAATGAAATATTGTTCTGGCTGAAAGGAGGGTGAAATGTTTTGACACATGGAGTTTCCTTTCTGATGTGGATCATCAGAGTGGGGTCCTGGATTCCAAACCCTCCTACAGAAATAAGCTAAGCTCCTGTTTGGAATCTTCCTGCCTTAACCCTTTGGGATCAGCTTCAAGCATGGGCTTCCAATGCCATAACTTTGGATATGGGAAGGCCGTTCACTAAACCAAATTAGGGTTCAAGAAGAGGCAGATTGGAGGAAGAAGTGGGCGTTGCAGGGTCCCAGCAGTTCTTGGGAAGGAGAATGCTCCTTTGTGGAGTATGCAGTGGGGTTAAAGTATTATAGAGATGACTATGCTCGGCTACCTTGTTTCTGTACTTTCCTGTGCACATCTGCTCAGCAGGGATACCAAACTTTATTTATATTTGAAGAAGTTAAATAGTATACTGCAGCTAAAAAAAAATTTTTGAAAATATTTACATGGAATAACAAAGGGTTACTTATATATTACAGCGCATGAATAATATATCTCCAGGTAACACAATTTCTAGAAGCAGTCCCAAATTTAATGGTCATTCGCCTCAACCTCTGAGCTATGACAGGTATGTTAACACCTGCTTTCTTTTTGCTCAAATTCTGGATCAAATTTAAAAGGAAAGTAAATTTCCTTAAAGATGAATTAAAATAATAGTGTGTGTTTTGGGCACCAATTTCTTTCTATTCTCTTTTCTCTTTACCTTAAAGTTCTGAAGCATGAAACAAGTAAAAATTAAAAGTAAAAATGTTTCAGAGAGGGCGAAGTTGGTTTCCTAAGATGTTATTATGACTTGGCTTTTTGTATGCTCTCCATTGTATTATTCCTAATTATGTACGGTTTCTTAGAAGTAGACTCAGTAAAAGGTGTTTCAGATAAACCAGTGGAATCACAGATGGTCAATTAAAAAATGATATGTTCAGGTGGTACTATGTGGTTAAATAATTACTGTGGTGTGAGGTGTTGAGGCTTTCTGGCATGATCTGTAAAGGTTTAATAGTGCAGCATAATATTAAGTAAGCCAGCTGGAGGAAGAAAAAAGTTTCAGAATAAATAGCAGTAGTACTGGTGGATGCATAAGAGATCGTATTTAAAGGAGTCATGAGGCTTAACAGAAAATGAAAATTTAGCCCTATTTTTAATCAAGAGAAGTTAACTATTGGCCCCATTATTATTAATATTATTAAAGATTACGTGAGTATAAGCTTTTGTGTACATACACACATGCCCAGTGTTGCTAGTTAAAATATTAATTTTGGAGTATGGCAAAGTTTGAAGTACAAGTGAAGGTTTACATTGAAGCGTTTCACGTCTCCATTTCCCCATGGAACTTTCCTGTTTATGCTTATCCCCTTTTCATTTGGGAACTTCTCCTATAAAGAATAATGTGCTTAATATCCCAGCAATAGCAAAACGATCAAGCTTCCTTTGAAGGTCAGTTACCAAGGGTTATTTGTGATAACTTTTAAGAAAATTTCATTCTGGTAGAAGATGCTTTCATTGTTCCCTGATGAGTTAAGTGAAACTTTTTAATGATCTATTGATATAGCACCAGTTGGCTGGTCTTGTTGAGGAATGGATATTACTTTTTTATTAAAGTGTGAGCATTACAATAAATTTTTAAATTAAAAAATGTGTGGGCGTGGTGCCATTTTTATGGACTAATATTTAAAATTCATTCTAAGCAGATAGGAGGAAAAGGTACATGACTGAAAGCAATTTCAGAAATTTCACCAGAAATGTCATTCACCACAATTCAGTTTTGAAAGCATGCAGAACTGAAAGTTATTTAGAAATGTCACCAGGATCCATTTTTGAACAGAAGAGGAAGGAGCCGTGAATAAAGGTCGTGAATCCGGGACTGATAGCTCCTTGGCAGTAGATCCCAAGGGACAAAAGAGTGACCAGAACCCAGCACTCACGGGCTTGTCCCCAGACCCAGCAGCTTGGGGGCCAGTGTGGCCCGGACTGATGCTCCTTTTTTAAGCGTCGTTAGTTTTATATGAGAAGTTAAACGTTTTATTTTCTTTTTAATGCTAGTCTGATAAATGAATCAAAGCAGGTTATAAATCTAATTTTACATCTTTCATGGTTTGATGTGACTTCAGCCTGTAAATTGTTTTTGTTTTTTTTGTGTGTGTTTTCATAAGAATGATAACAAAAAATATAACTCATTTTTATTTTTCCATGTTTTAATTATAATGAAAAGTCCACACTTGAGGCATGCAAGAATGATTTCCTGTAAAAGGGAATGTGTATAAGTTGAGATTGAGAAAAAATAGGTCCTGTACGATCCTGACCACGTTCCCAGGTTTACAATTTAGAGTCCAGATATTCATAGAGGGGATCCTCAGTTAAGGATTTCATTCCTTATCAAAAATATGAATAGATAGAACAGTGTTCTGACTGAGACAAAGACATGGAGTCGAAGTAGTTTGAACTTCATTGTAATGAGAATGGTTTTCTAATGTTCCTTGGAAATAGGTCTAAAACCAATTTTAGCAGGAGTGTTTCAAAAAACATTGAAACAAACAGACAACCAAAAAACTATGTGTGCACACCCATACGCCCACACAGAGATAGCTAGCTAATTTAAGATAGGATGTAAAACTTCCTGCCCCAGGATGGTGATTTTATAGTAGAGCAACATATTTAGAGTGTCAGTAGTTAAACGACCTTTGCAATTTTGTAGTTTGTTTTAAACATTTGCCAGCGGTATAAAAATATTTTTGACCTCTCAGATCCGCATAGCTCACACTTCATTCTGTTAGGATCACCCTCGCTGTTCTAGGAATGGGCGTCTTCCTCGTTCTCCTTTCTGGGGACTGTGCCCCTCCCCAGTCTCCTGTGCTCTTTCCAATGAGATCACATATGCGTGTGGCTAGGAGGGTGCCCAGCGCATAGCACATGCTCCACCAGTCATCGTTGTCATTTCAGTGCAGGCTTAGAGGCTCATGAAAACTCAGCGGAGAAGCAAAAGGAAACAGGCAGTGTCTTGTGATTCTCCTGTTTGAAGCTAATTTCTCCTTCATTCATAAGACTTCACCAATTTCAAAATGAAATAATCTGTGGATATCAGGGCACCTAACCTTAAGTGAGCCACCTCCTATGAAACATGTCCCATAAAGTTTTTTTTCAGACCAAGTGTCAACAAATGGATTAGGAGCAGAAAACTCATTTTATCTGTCAAACCACACAAGCACCACACATGTCTAATTGCCTGTCATTTTTTTATACCATGTATATTAGAAATGTGACCCCCAGAAATATTTACCAATTGGCCCTTATTTTGACTTTGTAACCTTTGAGAATATATTTTTCTTCTTCATGAATCTGCTCTTCACATACTTGAAATGAAAAACCGTTAAGGATGGCATATTGAGAACTTAGATTCTGATGTCATTACTGTGCTTCTCCCATCTGGATTTTTGGCATCCCTGTAAAACAGAGGCATTACCCAGAAACGGACACACTGTTCAGAGCATGATTTGATCTCATTAGCTTGTTCAGCAGTTTTATTAACGCAACTTGAAACTGCATTAACATCTTGGGCATTCTAGCTATTTTTGTATCAGGAAATGAAGAAGATGGTTAAAAATAACTTCGTTTATTAAATCTTTGATTTATTGTAATTGACTGTTGCATAGAATGAGTCGACATTGCTTTGAGCATTTAATGTCCCCTGGATGCTTAACCTTGGAACATGCCATGGCAATTGGCAAAAGTTGAGTCTGTTGCTCTTCTTGATTCTCTCCCTGTCCTTCCAATGCCTGTTACTCCCGAGCCCTGTGGGCCCTCGGATAGAGCTCTCTTCTGCTGTCTCACCAGGTCGTCCCGCTCTTCCTATGTGGATGAGGACTGTGACTCTTTGGCTCTCTGCGATCCTATGCAGAGGATGAACTGTGAAGTTGACAGTCTGCCCGAGAGCTGCTTTGACAGCGGGTTGTCAACCCTGAGAGATTCCAACGAGTACGACTCCGAAGTGGAATACAAGCACCAGAGGTGCTTTCAGAGGCCGCAGTGCACACAGGAGAGCTTTGGGGGCGATGCTTCAGATACAGACGTAAGCCCCAGAAATCACCGCACTTCTAGGCCTTACCTATGATTGAACTCTATCACCATATTTAACCATCTACCACGGTATCGGGTTAAGAGTGGGAAGCATTGTCAGTGCAATGCTTTTTTTCTTGGAGCCTCGCTATTTTGTAATAGCATCGGCTGTAGGTCCCACTGCATATTTTCTTCTCTCTAAGCCATGATGTGTATGTGTAATGACAGATGTTGCTTTCTAACCGTTGACTTTTTCAAAAAATAAAATAGGTTCCTGAAATCAGGGATGAGGAGACATACGGTTCAGAAGGTGTGGCTTCCGTCCTAGACTGGAAGCCACAAGGATCTGTCGGTGAAGACAGCCTCATCAGTTCTTCAAGAAAGCCCATCTCGGCACTTTCACCCCAGGTAGGTAGTTTTTAAGACACTTTTTATTCATGAATTCTGCCAATTTTCTGTGCCTTGTTACTTATTCGGAAGAAACTTGATACCTTTGCCACCTACGGTGACGTTTTTCCCCAGACAGGCCTGGCAGGTGACAGCCGTGAATCTCCTAGCTCCCAGAAGGCATACAAGATTGTGCTTGCGGGGGACGCTGCAGTGGGGAAATCTAGTTTTCTCATGCGACTTTGCAAGAATGAATTTCGAGGAAATACAAGTGCCACCCTGGGTATGATTTCCATTTCAGATAATTATGGGAAAATGCCTTTCTTTACCTTGATTTTATTTTCTTTATAGGCTATGTACACAGATGTACAGATCTCTTGCCCCCAGTCTCTCTCTCTCTCTCATACATGTATCTGTCTATCTTGTCCGTAGAATAGTTCTTTTAATTTTAATTTTTATTTGTTTATTTTTACATGGGATAGGCACTGGGAATTGAACCCAGTCTCCAGAAGGGCAGGCCAGAGCTCTGCCTGCTGAGCCACCTTGGCCCGCCCTCCTTTTGTATTTTAACTAAGGTTCAACTTTAGGAAAGGAAGACTGACAAAGGACAGGGGTCTGCTTAGCTTGTCAGAGGAGCCAAACCAATTTTAAAGCCTGAGATGACAGATTCATTTCTTCAGCATCTTTTTTTTGTGCTGCTGCTCTCATCCAGAAACTGTTATAGAGACGAAGGGTATACAGTGAACAAAGCAGACAAAATCCTGGCCCTCAAGGAATTTACATCCCAGTGAAGGGACATGGACTTCAATATATGTATATACGAGTTGTGGTCAGGGAAGGCCTTTCTTACATGGTATCATCAATGTTGACAAAGTGACAAATATTTAGGCAAGTTTGTCTTCATGGTTAAAATCGTTGCTAGCTGTGTGCACCCTGCCCCTGCTTCACAACAGATTACGTGAATAATACCTCTCAGAACAAGGAAAGAGTTAGTATCCTGATTTTCCTAGTTTGCATAATAATCATTGAAACATACTGAAGATATGCAAATTATCATTTATTTTTCTTCCTCCTCTAAAGAGTTCTTATTTTGATAACATGAGAACAGATCAATTACCCTCTTCATAATGGGTGTCACTGTAAATTTATGGTTCTCTGATATACCCTTCAAGTAACAAAGCTGAAAGTTGACATCAGTTTGCATCTTAAAGACTACAATATTTGGTTCAGTTGCTAGAGATCATCCCATATCTAAATATGCATGCACTTGTGTGCGTATGTGTGTGTGTGTGTGTGACTGAGTTCAGCTAGCTAACTAGGCAAATAGGATGTAGATTTTTCCCTTTGTCCATAGATTAAAGCCTTACCCAAGACACCCAATCTGCAACCCTGTGTGGGCTGATGTATAATTAGTATTTGGCATTCACGCTCCTTGAAGGCAGTGTTCATTTCTCTCTGCTTCGCTGAGCTTTGAGTTATTGGCTTTTGTCTCATCTAAAGTGGGCTTGACAGTGAAATCCAATGGAATGAGTCATGTCATTTCTTCATCCTTGTACCCCTTTCCAGGAGTTGATTTTCAAATGAAAACTCTCATTGTGGATGGAGAGTGTACCGTCCTGCAGCTCTGGGATACGGCTGGTCAGGAGAGGCAAGTGCTCATGCCCTTGTTTCAGGCTCTGCTTAGGTTTGCAAAGACAAGACGTGCCAGATGTTTGATATTTATTTTATGCTCATATTAAAATTTCAAGAATGCTTCCCTTTGCCACATCCCAGGCTTTCCTCCTCTATCTATATTTCAGTTGTGTGAGAGGGAGACCTTTCAGCTTTCACTGAGCTGATGTTTTCTCGGAGATAAGAGTGCCCTCTCCTAAAATGAGAATTTCGATTCAGTGAGGCCACACTCCCGAGTGCAGTGATAACCTGAAGAGGCACTTAGCTGTTGATGATAACCAGTGAAGAAGAGAACCTGTCAACACCCCTTGGATCCAGGGCAGAGCCACGAAATAATTACCAGACTCACACCTCATGACGGTGCCTTATCTTGTACTAATTGCCAGTGACCAAAAGCATTAAGCATGGGTTTTTATCTTGTCTGACTCTTTGGGAACAAAAGAGTTTTGCTCCACAAGTAAATATGGGAGGCTTCCCTCTGTACCAGATGCCATTCAGAGTGCTAAGAATCAACTGTGAACCAGCAGACAAAAACACTTGCCTTAATGGAGCTTATAATCTCCAGCAGCCTCGGTCTTTCAACATTTTAAAAATATAAGTACTTTTAAAATCCTGTTTAAAAGTACTTATAAGATAATGCACTCGGTTTTAAAGTTAGGCACGTATGCTGACGTATGCTCTTTCCCCCATGCAGCTCCCCCATCCCCAAGGTGTGTAAAGTTTCTTGCACATGGTGGTATTAACAGTTGTTCTTTTTTCACCCACCCTCACTCCACCCTACGCACCCCCCTTCCAAAAAGTATTTTTTCTCTAATATGTATGTCCCATCAGCCTCCTTTCTCTGTTCCTTAGCATGGTCTCTGATAGCTTGATGTTAAGGTTGAAATTTTTACCATACTCTCAACTTTGTCCTGGCCATGCTTTCTGCACTTGGAATTAATTACTTGGTGGAAAAAAATCATTATCATTGGCTTTTCCAAATCAAAAGGCCAGATTCTCAACCTGTTACCTTTCGCTGGGTTATTCAAGATGCTGGAGATGGCTATTTCACAGTAATGTGTTAACTGTTAGATTCCTTTAGTTGGGACTTATTTGTGAGAATAAAAAAGAAATGCAGAATGAGGTGGCCCTCAGATGACTGACTGGTTAGAATCTTATCACTCCTTATCATGTGCTTTTTTCCTTTTCCAGATTCAGAAGTATTGCCAAGTCTTACTTCAGAAAAGCAGACGGCGTTTTGCTGCTGTATGATGTTACATGTGAGAAAAGCTTCCTCAACGTGCGAGAATGGGTCGACATGATTGAGGTAAGAAGTCAAAATGGAGGGGCAGAAATTACAGTGGGCGTTGCAGCCCGTTTTGGAAAATGCTGTCACTCTTCATCACAGTGAACTTGAGAGACCACTCACCCGAGCAATTAGGAAGAAGAGGGTGTTAGAGGCAGAGTTCCCAATGGCACTTGGCAGTATTGTCTGGTCCTCAGCAGCTGGGCAAGTCTCCATGAAGCCAAGAGCATGACTAAAGGGAGCTTCTAGGAATACAAGTTCTGGGTTTTCGTAGAGATAAAATCAGAAGCCTGTAGGAAGCAAGTAAAAATACAGGTAACCTGCATGAAGGGGTGACAGCATAGCAGGATATGTAGCTTGGTGGGAGGTGTACAGGTGTACATGAGAAGGGTAGGTGAAACCACATGATTGTAAGCATTCCTTGAGCTCCAAGTTCTCTAGGAAGTATGTTTTGAACCTTCTAGTTGAAATTTGGGGTCTTCGAACATCCCAGGATACACCAAAATGCTGCTTGATATTTTAAATGTATGTTAACATCTGTTCTTTCTTTTGGTTAAATGACATGGTTCCTTTCATCTGAGGAGCTTTCGTATCTTTTAGATGGTAAATGTTTTTAAAGTAGCAATTGATTTTGAGCACATTTAGTGTGTTGCCAACAGACATTAATCAACATAAAACTAAAGCTCAAGCTATGGCTGAGTATAGCCTCTTGAATAAACAAAAAAACTGAGGCTAATACAATTTCTTAAATAACTCTACCATCTATAATTTTTAATGGGCATTAAAGTTAAGTAGTGGCTAAGCAGGTAGTTGATTGTTGTTTGATCTCAGGTTAGCCTCTGGATTCTACAATTGAGCCTATTGCATACCCCATAAAAAAAGAATGATTGTTCTCTTTCTGACTCAAGGAATGATGTGAAAACTGATTACAATTCACTTAGGCAATGGTAAATAAGTATACGTTTTGTTCTACTGAAATATCATGCATAAAATTGTTATAAACACAATGAAAATGTATTTACATTTATATAACTATTTTTACAAAATTTTCCATTTATTATATGCATCTCTATAATATATTTGAGAAAGGAAGCAAGAAACATTGTTCTCATTTATCTTTTATGGGAAACCTGATGCATAGAAAGCCTGTGCCACTTGCTTATTGTTCTTTAGTGGTTAGGGGTAGAACTGGGCTAGAATTGGACTTCCTGACTCGACACTGTTTGCTCCTTCTGTAAAGCACCAAAGTAAGCAGCAGATTAACAAAAGAAGCCTTTGATGTCAAGAAAGGAACTACAGGCTGTAGTTAATGCATAAAGGTGAGGCATCTACCCAAGGCAACAAATGGAGCTGCCTGGGATAGAGCTACTAGTCCAGAGAAGAACTGACAATCCCAAATAACTCCTACCCACAGGTGTGTGTCATCTATAGCACAGGTTTTTATTATTATTGAATCGTTTGGCCTTAGTTGCATTTTAAGTCTTTGGATTGTGGTTTAATTGCTGAAGAAAAGGAGGCACAAAGGGCAAGATGAAATCATTGAAATAACCCTTACCTAACATAACCATACCTGCCAGGGCTAAGTACTTATACATGGAAAGTAGGTAACTTTTTCAGCTGTAAGTGTTACCATTTCATTGGGTCTGAGAAAGAAGAAACCTGTGTTGGTGGGTTGAAGCTGTATGTACCCCTGAAAAACATGTTCTTAGATTTAATCCATCGTACGTAGGACCTTTTGTTGAGATGACTTCAGTTAAGGGTTGGCCCAGCCCAGCCAAGATGGGTCTTAATCTTATACTGGAGTCCTCCATAAGGGCAATGAAATTCACACAGAGAGTAAGAAAGCCACAGAAGCAAGAAGCTGAAATTAAATGGAGCCCAAAACAGAATGGAGAAGTCACCATTGCTATGTGACAGAGGAGCCAAGGACCAAGGATGACCAGCAGCCAGCCCCAGATCACCAGTCTTTGGAATTAAAACACCGCCTTGGTGATACCTTGGTTTGGACTCTTTTAGCCTCAAAACCATAAGCCAATAAATTCCCATCATTGAGCCCGACCCATTGCATGGTATTTGCTTGAGCAGCCAAAGGAACTGAAACACCCGTATTCAAGATGAATGAGTTTTTTTAGGAGGTAAAAATTAGATAGCTTTTGGCATTTGACTTTCACAATAGGAAAAAAGGTGAGTATAATAAACCAACTCCATGGCTCATGCTTTCCAATTTAAAGGAATTCCCATAGGGACAGTTTAAATGGCTGCTACAGATATGTACTGTATACTATAAATGTGGCGTGGCCATGGAAAAGAAAAGGGCAGAGGATCGAGCAGCAGAAGACTGCCAGGGGCGAATGGACCCTCTGAATTAATAATTAAAAGACTCTGATTGAAAAACACTAGATTAAAAAATGTTTTTAAAAAATTATGGATTTCTGCCATTGTGGCCATTTATTTGCCTGTCATGAATAACTAATTATTGAATATTTGGGTATAGGCTGTGAATGAAGAAACTTGAGATGGGGTGATCTCTTCCTGATTTTTACACAGTCAAAAATATCTTTTGAGTGCCTCCTATCTGTCTAGTGCCTGGGACATACCTGTTTATAAAACAAAAGTTCCCTATCCTTGTTGAGTTTGTGTCCTAGTGGGGGTCAACAAACAGCAAATGTAAATATAATAAATGGTATGATAGAAAGCATGAAGTGTTATGGAAAAGAAAGAGCAAGGTAAGAAGGCTCAGGATGTGGGATGGGATGCCAGTTTTAATTCGTGTGGTCAGGGTAGCCTCACTGAGAAGGTGACATTTAAGTAAAGGCTTGTAGGAGGTGCCAGTATTTCCTTGTATGAATCTGTATAGTCATTTAGACTCCTCAGATCCCTGATTTCCTTAAATGCATATTTGATTAATGGTTTCCCAGTGGTGTCCCTTTAAATCCTGAGGAGGTCACCAAAAAAATTCTTGGGGAGCACACTCTTGGGTAGAGTCTAGTTTTGAGGAGAACCTTTCATCCCTGGCTCCCCTTTGCTCTTACCACATTCTGGTGTCCTCCCTCAGAGGAAGAAGGGGGTCAAATGAAATGTCTTTATTTTTAAGGCTCCTATTTTGATCTCTTATCGGATATGATGCCATAACGAATGAACACCTAGCCATCTTTAGGCACCACAGGAGGAATTTCTAATTGTCTTTGTCAGGGATGCTGCTTTTCTTGCTTGGGAACCAGAACCCTGTCTCCCTTTGATTTATCAGATGATCTTCCTTTACTTGCTTCTCATCCTGCTGAGATGGGATATGCCCGTCTTAAGCCCTTCATTTTGACACTTAAGCAGAGAAATTTGAAAAATAGTGACTGCAGCTATTGTCATTGTTGTCCTTTGTCCAGTGGCTGATGTACATACAATTTTTTTCTTTTCTTCATGGCAGGATGCAACCCATGAAAGTGTGCCTATCATGTTGGTAGGAAACAAGGCCGATCTTCGTGATGCTGCTGCCACAGAGGGACAAAAATGTGTCCCAGGACACTTTGGAGAGAAGCTGGCCATGGTAAGTGTGAGAGTGGGTCCGACTGGAAGAGACCTTATAAGCTCACCAGCTTGGGGTCAGTACCTTTCACTTTAGTCTGCCTTTATGTAAGAGGCTCTTTGAGTGAACCTCCACCCTGTTGGGTGTGGACTCTGCCCTTCTGAGAGGCAAAACTCCCAAGAATCCCTCACATTGAAGTGTGTGAGTAATTATCCCAAGGATTAGGCCCCTTGTGATTAAAATGGTCACTTCCTCACTTTTTCCCACTGAGTATCATTGACAAAGAGGAAGTTCAAACTACTCTACTTCCTCTCCACTCTCCCCCAGTTCCTAGAATCCTTCTTTTGTCCTGGAATCCACGTAAAGGAAAAAGAGTGGGTCTCTTATTGTGAAAAAATGGGCTCTGTTCCAGAGGGTTACTGTGTCAAGGGTCAAAAAATGGTGGCATGGAATTGGGAGACTTCTATTTTTCCCTAAGACTTGTGCTCAGTTGGGATAGTCAGAAATGATTTTTGCATTTGTTTTGAGGATGAAGCTCATTCCAGTCAGAATTTATTATCCTGGGTGATGTTTATTGGCTCATTATCATCACTAAGTTAAAATGCTGCATGGCCCTTTTATGATCCATCTTACTCGTATGAGGATTCAGGTGAACCTTGAGTCAAAGAGTGACAGTCTGATTTGACCTTGACATCAATGTCATCTGTCATCAACATCTTGAAAGGGCTACTCTGAAGTGTATATAGAGGAGAAGTTGTCAGTCCTACCATGTTATGTTAGAAAGTCTTTCTTGTTTTTAAATGTTAGATCTGCGAACCAAATATGATAGACATCAAGAACAGACAGTGAGGGCGGGCCACGGTAGCTCAGCAGGTAAGAATGCTTGCCTGCCATGCACGAGGACCCGGGTTCGATTCCTGGTGCCTGCCCATGTAAACAAAAACAAAAACAAAAACAAAAGAAAAGAATAGACAGTGAAATGTTAGGAGCTTCATTCAGCATGTGTTTGACTCTATCTACCATGTGACAAATGCTTCACTGTGCGCTGAGCAAAGAGCACGGCGCAAACCAGATGCAGTCCTTGTCCTCACCTTGTTTACCATCTGGGAGATGCATAAACTCATGTAATCCACATGCCAAACTCTCCTCCCCACTGCCCCTTAGAGAGCTAGTAATTCCTGGCCACATGCCAGCTTTATTCCTCTGTCACTACTTCTTAGAGTTCCCAGGCTTGACTTCTGGCTTCCTTATGCATCTCATGACCTCCAGCCTCCTACTCCTCAAAGTCAGTCTCTATTACACCCCATAACATCCTGTACATAGACTCAAGAGCATTACCTGTCCTATAAGAAATGCATTCATTTTGTGACTTTTTATAGATTTCCTGTGGTTTAGGGCTCATGGGTAAAGATTCAATTGTAGAGTCTCCATGTATGCCTTTTGTTTCCTGCTTTCTGTGCTCCAGAGCATCTATCAAATCCTTCCCATTTCCTACACAGGACTTCTTAACACACCTGGACCCACAGCACACTCGGTTTTTTCCTAAGGGAAGATGCCTCCAGCTTGTTAGACAATTAGTCACAAAAATTACTTTATAAATTACAGTTTTGGTAAGTGCTATGCAGGAAAAACACAAGGTGCTATAAGGTTTTGTAGTAGGAAAACCTAGTGTAAGCTTTTAAGAATAGAAAATACTTAATTTGAACTCCAAGGATGCGTTTCCTAAAAATCCAAAAGGAGTCAGTCTGGTGAAGAAGGTTGATAGGGGTGGGGGATACTCTGGGCATTAGAAACAGCATGTGCAAATGCCCTGCGAATGGAGAGAATTTGCAACACTGGAGAAATAGAGGGAAGGTAGGGGTAGCTGGAGTACTATGAGTGAGGAGAGATGGTGGGCTTGAGGCTGGGAGGTGGGCTGGGGCTGTTTTAAGCTGGGCCTTCCTGGCCATGGTAAAACTTTTGAATGTGACTCAAAAAGGAATGGGAGACATCTAATGTTTTGAAGCATCAGAGTGATTTGATTAATGATCATTTACATAATTGCTAGGAGATTGAATAATAGAGAACCTGAAAATGTCCATTAGTTTAAGCAACACCAAGATTGCAGGATCCTGATGAGAAGATGACCAGGTGAAGGAGAAAGTGGGTTAGCTGCCGGCCTGAAGGATATGTACGTTTGATGGAGATCTAATTAGTGAGCAGTTATCTTAGCCTGTCATTTTTCTCTCAAATGATTTGATCGAGAACATTTAGCACTGTGGGTACGACTGTTGCAAATGACACAGTGAAACATGAATTTTTAAAATGAAAATGAAAATCCTTTGACCAGGAACTGTTCCTGGAATGAATAGGCTCAATCTTTTTTTTTTTTTTTTTAAGTATGGAAACCTGTGGCCAATTTATTAGCTATAAGTCACTTTTGGTGTGCTCAATAGTAAAATGTTATCTTTTCATTTTATTTTATTGATCTTAAAAGCTAAAATTTGAGGAAACCCAATTAAAGGTTTCATTTGATTGCATGTATTTCTTTTCTACAGACCTATGGGGCATTATTCTGTGAAACAAGCGCCAAAGATGGCTCGAATATAGTGGAAGCTGTTCTCCATCTTGCTCGGTAAAGTTTTGCCTCATAATTGGAAATGGGATACTGGGTTGAATTTTCATTTAGCTGGTGCCTATGTCAAATTTCTTGACCAGAACCTCAATTAGAATATACATTGAAAAGCGCCGTCTTTCATTCTGGCCGGCATAGCAAATAAACATAGATTTTATAAAAACTGTTAATGCTGCCTGCTCATTGGGACATTGGCAAAATCCTTGCACTGCCAAACAAAGCAGATATATCTGCAGTGTCATCTACTTTTCTATAAAATGTCACCACAATACTAATAGTTGACTTGCATGAATCATTTCCAGGAACCAGATGTTAAATACAAGAGCCTGTTATAAATACAGCTATCTATTGTGACATTTTCCAGGGTAAAGGGGGAAAAAAACCTCCAACAAAGCGAATTGTGTATTATGCCAGTTGTAACACTTTGTCAAAAATTATTACCTGGGTAATGATTGAGCTAAGACAATGTTGTTAATAATAGATAACATTTGGGGATGTAGATTAGAGTGAAAATTGCATCTCTGAAGAATGTGGATGTAAATATGAGTGTTTTAATTCCCTGGGGTATTCTTGGGAAATAATAATGAAATCTGTTAGATGTATCTCTTCTGTCCAGTTTTCTGCCACAAATGGAAAGGTGATTGATTCCTAACTGGCTTGAAGGGATTAAGTAGACATAATTCAAAATGCACATCTTTAATGGCAGACAAAGCATGTGATTCTCTTCCTGATTATTTGTGAGGCTTTACAAGAATCTTAACCCAGTTAATAACTTGGTGTTTAGAGTGTTTAATAGAATGTTTGGGCTAGGGCACTGCCCTCACCTGAGAGAAACAGGACCCAGCAGTTTAGGTGCTGGCTTGACATTACACAGTTCGTGGCAGGGTTTGGAGGATGTTCCTTTTAAATGAGACAAAAAATATTGTCACCCCCCCCCCCCATATTACTGGAAGTTATTTTTGTTCAAAGCAAAAGCAGTGCTAATTGTGAATGTGACCAAACTGGTAGAAAAAAAAACAAACATTTTCAAATGTTTAGATTCCACTGAATTGCATATATACACACACATATATATAAACATATATATACACACAGTATATATATATATATTGCTGTGATTAGGAGGAGTATCATGAGCTAATGATTACATTGGTCAAACAAAACCTTCCAAATATGGGGTCAAATAATGAGCTTTCAAGCACCTGTGGGGCAAAGGGGATACCAGCCATTTTGGTTAAACAGGAAGCATTTAGTAAAAGGAGGAGAGTTCAGTGAAATGTAGTATGTGACTTTCCTAATGACAGAATAATTACCAAAGTGGAGATATTCTCCCTTTTTCAAATGGTTGGTGCCTTCGTTTGGCGGAATTCCTATCACAAATAACACACAGTGGGCTGGCTTCAACCATAGGAGTTTATCGGCTCACAGTTTTGAGGCTTAAGAAGTCCAAAAGCTAGATGTCAGCAGGCCTTCCTTTCTCCATGAAGATTGTAGAGTTCTGACAATCCTTGGGGTTCCTTGGCCTTCCTGTCACATGAAGTTGTCCCCTCCTTTCTTGCTTCTTTGACTTCCAAGTCCTCTTAGAAGAGCTCCTATAAACCTGATTAAGGGGTGCATTTTGTTTGCCCACACCTTGGCTGAAAATAGCATTTTCAAGAGGTCATATTTACAATGGCTCCACACCCACAGGAATGTGGATTGAGATTAAGAACGTGTGTTTGTTGGGGGGTGTAAGTCAACTGACCACAGTCGTCTTGGTGTTTGATTAATTTATATCTGAGGATTCCTGGATGGGAGTGAAAGGGGAGATGGCTGTGGGGAAATTGTTACGTTAACACCTGTGGGTCTTTAGAGCATCTTCGGCCCATGGCTAAGACGAGAGCACTGCCTCGCGTCAGGCAGGGAGCTCTAGCAGGTCCAGCAGAAAGGGCGTGTGGTGAGGTCAGGCCCTGGACTTGGCTATCAGCTGGTACCCGGCATTTTAGAGGACTGTGGTGTCAGGAGACTCAGAGTCCAATCCTGAGTCTGTCCCCAATAGCTGTGGAGTCTGGGACAAGTCTCTGTGTCTTACTTTAGGCATCTCTAATCTATAAAATGAGGGCAGGGGCAGAATAAAAGGCTGTCTAATGTCCTTTTGGGTTCTGACATTCTCTTGATTCTATATGTAATATCCGGGACTCCACTGAATAACATGATCGCTATTTAATGCTGGAATCGTCTTACGAGGTCATAGCAAAGTTTGATGCCTCCAAAGTACCCCAGTCATTCCCAGGGAGCAGAATCAAGTCTCTTTATTACAATATAAAAATGGGAGAAGCTGCAAGCTGCCTGTGCCTTTCTGTTCACTGCCATGTGAGGTGTGCGGGATCAGCTCGGTTTAGGGGTCATTTAGACACAGGCTTCTTGTGTTCGTTTGCTTACAATACCTGGTATGGGAAGGCATTTTGATAATTAGGGCATTTTGTCCTTTGTGCTCTGGGCAGAGCATGGTTTTTTTATTTGTTTGTTTAAGCTTTAGACAATTAAAGAAAGCAGACAAATTTCTGTTGTGTCACTTATCAAGGAGTTTATTTTTTATTGTTGTTGTTACATTATGGCCTGGCCTGGTTTGAGGCCCCTAGTTTAGTTATGTTAGTCATGTGTTAAGTATAAAAATTAGAAATAAATATGCAAAGACTCTAATTTTGTTCTGCCTTCAGGTTTGCTTGTCAACGTAACTAAATCTTAAATGGAAATGTTGTAGCCTCCACAGGTAAAATGATCATTTTAAAAGGTTTTACAGCCTTTAGAAAGTTTCATGTAATGCAAAACATACAAGTTCTTGATTTCGATCCCATAAAGTAATCCAAACATGGTCTCTTTCAACCACCATATAATGTCATAAAACTTGAAGAGTTTATGGGTTTCCACAGTCTCAAATGGATTTTCATTTTCAAAGGGCGGCCATAAATGTTTGTTTAACAACCTGAACTGCTGTGCTTTTTCTTGGAAAACTCAGTCCCAAGAAAAGTTTCTCCTAGGAATGAGTTTCCCTGTTGTGCTGATAGGACAACCATTGTGCTATTGGAAAGTAAATTTTCCACTACAGAACCGTAGGCTTTAGATGTTCTGTAATAGATTCAAGTTAAGTGGCATGCAGTTGGTCACTGGCTTCAAATTTGAGAAAAGCACAAAAAAGTTCCATCTACTATGGTAACTCAGCCCAAGAGCTGGGCTCACTTCATGTGAACCAGTCCACAGGACAGTCATTTAAAAAGCTGTCATTAAGCATATGGTAGTTTTTGGTTAGATTGAAACCTTTTAGGTGTTTGGAATTGCATGATTCCCTTATTAAAGTGGAGCATGGCTGCATTTTTGGTAGATTAAAGAAACTGAAGGCCAGGTGGAGGATGTAGGTGTAGTATTCCACCCCTGCCTCCACTATTTTCTTACAGGTTCAACAATGTCCATATTATTTTTAGCTCACAGCATGTCACAGCCCTGAACTAGGTTCAGTAGAGATATCAAGTAAATACAAGATAGGCCTGGCAATTTATCAATAAACAGAAAGAGAAAGAAACATATGACCAGGCAGCCATATGGTATGTCGCTGATGGAGCCCTATGGAGCTCCCAGAAGAGAGAGATGCAAATTGTGCTGAAGGCTCAGTGTTGACGTAGCAATTGAATTGAGTCTCAAGGAAAGACTGAGCTTGAATAGGTAGAGAATCACCGGTTTCCCATTTAAATGTTGGTATATCTCAGGATTTCGATCTGCACACTCCCTCTCTTTCCTGTTCCTCTCTTTCTCTCTCCTCTCCTCTCTCTTTCTGCCTCATATCTTCCGTCTTCTGGACCCATTCCATTTTGGCACTTTTACCCCCAAACTCTTTTTAAAATTCCATCATCATATTCCCAGTCACCACCCACTGGAAGTCCTTTAGACAGGGCTGCCTTAATGTATCTAAATCTTCATGTAGTAATTTTTTCTTGAAAACCATTCTTCATTCTACATTCTCTCTCTCGGTGAGTCAGAGTTTTCCAGAGAAGTAGCACCAACAGGCTAGATAGTCTGTATTAATAGATTTCTTTTAAGGAAATGGTGGCACATGTGGTTAGGGGGGCCCGGCAAGTCTGAATTTTATATAGCAAGTTGGGAGCTGGAAATTCCAGGAGGAATGATGGTGATTTCTACAGAACAGTTCTCTGTAGGGGAGACCAGAAGGAATGGAGGGTACAGTCTGGAGGCAGAATTCCTCCTGATTCTCGGAACATTCAGTTCTGCCTTTGAAGGTCTCAACTGATTGGATGAAGCCCACACATATTGCTGAGAGTAATTGCTTAAAGTCAACTGCTTGTAGATTCTGATCCCATCTAGGAAATACCTCCCACACGCCAGTGTTTTACCAAACAACTGGACATGGTGACCCAGCCAAATTGTGACATAAAATTAACCACCACACACAGTATCAAAATTATAATTAAAAATAGCAACCTAGAGAGTCATTCTTGACTCCTTCCTGTCTTCGTTCCCCACCTTCCTCTAGTGGGTTTGGGGGCCCTATAGATTCAGTGACCTCCCTGTATGTCTCTTGAATCTTTCTCTCTCTCTCTCTCTCTCTCTCTCTCTCTCTCTCTCTCTCTCTCTCTCTCTCTCTCTGTGTGTGGTTCAGGCCTCAAAATCTCCTGCCTGAGTTAGTGCAGGAGGCACCTAAGTTTCTGCCTCAGTGCTTCCCACCATCAATTCATCTCCTACCCTGTAATCAGTGTAATCTTTATAAATAAAAATCCAATTCATACTTGCTTGTTGCTTAAAAACCCACGCTGGGGTCCTACTTACAACGTAGAGCCCAAGTTCCTTAGCACATGGCTCACAGTTCTTAACGTCCTGATCTGAGTGGCCCTTCTGGTTGTGTCTCTTACCTTTTTTCCCCAGATGAATGATAATTTGTAAACATGGAGAGGTTTGTTTCCAATCATGGCCAAGCTATTTATGCCTCTTTGTCTTTGTGTGTTGTGCTCTGTGCACCTGAAATGCTCCTTCCCTCTTTAACTGAAGATAAATTCCTTTTATTTCAAGAGGTCCCTCCAGCATCAACATCTCTGTTGATGCACCTCTTTCCTGAAGCCTTATCTCAGCCCCTGTGTTCTTGCATCACCTTGTGCATGTCTGCTAGCACTTCTCTTGTGAATCTGTAATCATTTTAAAAATTTTTTTTCCATCTCCCCAGTGTACTGGGTGTTTCTGTAAAGCCCTTTGGGCCGTGGTTACTCCCCACATCTCTGTTTGTTTGTTTTTTTTAACATTTTTTATTGTGAAATATAACATATATACAAAAAAAAAGCGATGCATTTCAAAGTACATTTTAACAATTAGATATAGAACAGATTTCAAAGCTTAATATGAGTTACAGTCTCACAATTTCACCTTTTTCTTCTAGCTGCTCCAAGACACTGGAAACTAAAAGGAAATATCAATAAAATGATTCAGCAGTCATCCTCATTTGTTAAATCCTAACTTCTTTGTTATAACTCCTCCTTCTCCTTTGATCCTTCTCCCAATCTTTAGGGATATTTGAGTTATGCCCATTCTAACTTTTTTCATGTTGTAAAGGGGTGTCAACAATAGGGGATAAGGGGATGGAACTGGCTGATGTTCTTGGAGAGGCTGGCACCTCTGGGTTTCAGGACTTATCTGGCCTGGGAACCTTCTGGAGGTTATAGGTTTCTGAAACGTAAACATAGTGCATGAAACTTTTATAGGATCTCAGATCCTTGGGTGCCTTGGGTGTTCTTTAGCACTAAGAAGAATGACCTGGTTGGGGTTTGGTATACCTTGGCAAATAACAATATTTAGTTGACGATTTTACTTGCAGAGTTGGGGTTAGGGAGAGAGAGACCAAATCTGAGAAATAAAGGAGGTCCTCTGGAAGTAAGTCTTAGGCATAATTATAGGCACCCTTATCTTGTCTGCTACAGAAATAAGTTTCATAAGAACAAGCCTCAAGATCAAGGACTTGGCCTATTGACTTAGGAGCACCTAACGTTTGAGAGAGTATCTGGGATTTCCCAGGTGGAAAGATTTAATAGTTCCATATTTTTTCTCCAGCCCCTCAAGGGACTTTGCTAATACTTTTTAATTATCTGCCAAGCATATTCTCTTTACTTGTGATTGGTTTGTTGAGATTTTCTGTTTCTTCTTGAGTCAGTGTAAGACTGTCTAGTTTGTTTGAGTCCTCTCTTTTTTTCTTTGTCAGCCTATTCAGAGGTCCATCAATTTAGTGATTTTCTCAAAGAACCAACTTTTCTTTTTATTGATTCTTTCTATTGTTCTTTTGTTCTCCCATTCATTTAATTCTGCTTTAATCTTTGTTATTTCTCTTCTGTTTTGCTCTTTCTTCTTTTTTAATATTGGCATTTAGGGCAATACATTTCTCTTACAGCACGGCCTTTGCTGTACCCCATAAATTCTGATATGTTATATTCTCGTTTTTACTCATCTCCAGATAGTTACTGATTTCTCTAGCAATTTCTCCTTTGACCCACTGGTTGTCTAAGAGTGTGTTATTTAAGCTTAATATATTTGTGAAGTCTGGTTCTTTGGTGGGTATTGATTTCCAGCTTCATTCCATTGTGGTCAGAGAAGGTGCTTTGAAGAATTTCAATCTTTTAAAATTTATTAAAACCTGTTTTGTGTCTCACCATATGATCTATCCTGGAAAACATTCCATGAGCACTTGAGAAGAAAGTATATCCTGGTGTTTGGGGTATAACAATTGCTATATATCTGTTAGGTCATATTTATTTATCACATTGTTTAAGTTCTGTATTTCCTTGTTGATCCTGTGCATGGTTGTTCTATCTATAGAGGAGAGTGGTGTATTGAAGTCTCCCACTATTGTTGTTGAAACATCTGTTGCTCCCTTCACTTTTGCTAATGCTTGTCTCATGTACTTTGGTGCTCCTTGACTGGGAGCATAAACATTTATGACTGTTATTTCTTCTTGGTGAATTGTCCCTTTTATTAATGTGTATTGTCCTTCCTTCCTCTCTTATGACATCTTTAAATTTAAAGTCTACTTTGTCTGATAAAGGAGTAGTGCAGCTACTCCTGCTGTCTCTTGGTTATAGCTTGCATGGAACATCTTTTTCCGTCCTTTCACTGTCAATCTATTTGTATCCTTGCCTCTAAGCTGAGTTCCTTCTACACATAGATGGTCATATTTTTAATCCAGTCTGTGCCTTTTAATTGGTAAATTAGTCCATTAACATTCAAAGTTATTACTGTAAAGGCAGTTCTTGAATCTACCATTTTATCCTTTGATTTTTATTTCTTATATCTATATTTTATTTTACATCTGTTTTGATCCTTTAAGTTACCCTTACTGATACTTTTCAGTTCTTCTCCAGACTTCTCTCTCCTGTATATTTTTTTAAACCATCATGACTCCCTTTAGTATTTCTTGTAAGGCAGGTCTCTTGTTAGCAGATTCTCCCAGTGTTTGTGAAAATTTTGTTCTCTCCCTCACTCTTGAAGGACAACATTGCTGGGAAAAGTATTCCTGACCTGAAGTCTTTCTCTTTCAGAATCTTAAATATATCATACACTGCCTTCTTGCCCCCTCAATCAGTTCTGTTGAGTAGTCCAAACTTAGTCTTATATGGCTTCCCTTGTATGTGGTGAACCATTTTTCTCTTGCTGCTTTAAGGGCTTTCTGCTTCTCTTCAGTATTTGAGAGTCTGATTATCACATTCCTTGGGGCAAGTACATTTGGACTTATTCTTTTTGCGGTTCTTTGGGCTTCTTTGATTTGTATATTTATGTCTTTTATAAGGGTTGGGAAGTTTTCCCCCATTATCTCCTCAACTAATCTTCCTAGCCCTTAACTCTTGTTATCTCCTTCTGGGACACCGATGATTCCTATACTTGCTTATTTCATCTTGCCCATCATTTCCCTGAATTCCAGTTCTGATTTTTCCATCTTTTTTGCCATTCATTCTTATATGTGCTTGAATTTAATTGTCCTGTCCTCTAACTCGCTTATTCTTTCTTCTGCCATCTTCAAATCTACTGTTGTGTTTCTCTAGTATATATATATATATATATATATATATACTAGAGATATAAAAAAATATATATGTATTTTTTTGCTCTTATTGTGAGTATATGTCTGTGTTTACTTTCACCACCCAAGTAACACATGAACATCATATCTTTGGAGAAGATTGTTAACAGAATTTGGGCAGGTGTACCAGTTTGAATCTGTTCTGTATCCCAGAAAAGCCATGTCATTTAATCCTCATTCAGTATTGCTGAGTGGAAGTTTTTGATTGTTTCCATGGAAATGTGACCCACCCAATTATGAGTGGCAACTTTTTTTTTTAATACCAAAAACACCAAATAGACACAAACATTCCTATTTTGATCATTCCGTTCTACATATATAATCAGTAATTCACAGTATCATCACATAGTTGCATATTCATCATCGTGATCATTTCTTAGAACATTTGCATCAATTCAGAAAAAGAAATAAAAAGACAACAGAAAAAGAAATGAAAACAGAAAAAAAGATATATGAATATACACACTATACCCCTTACCCCTCCCTTTCATTGATCACTAGCATTTCAAACTAAATTTATTTTAACATTTGTTCCTCCTGTTATTTATTTTTATTCCTATGTTTTACTCATCTGTTGATAAGGTAGATAAAAGAGCATCAGACACAAGGTTTTCATAATCATGCAGTCACATTGTGAAAGCTGTATCTCTAGTATATTTTTAATTTGGTCTACAGTACCTTTCGTCTTTGTGAGATCTTCTCTTTTTCTATTTATTCTTCCAAATTCTTTATGCTCTTCTAGTGCCTTCTTGATATCCTTTATATCATTAGTCAACCCACAGAATTTATTTAGGAGATTTGTATGCATGTCTTTGGTTAGTTGTTCCAGATTCTGGGTCTTCTCTGGTGTTTTAGTTGGTCATTTGACTGGGCCATATCTGCCTGCATATTCATGTGCTTTGTGATTTTCTGTTGGCTTCAGAGCATTTGATTAGCTTGATGAGGTTATTTTGAAAGTTGACTTCCCTCAGTAGACTAAGATTTGTATTTGCTTGGCTTTGTATTGAAAGTTTCCTTTTGCTTTTGGTTTGTCAGTAATTCCCCACCAAGCTAAGGCCCAGATCTCATGCAGCAGCTGCAGTTCTACTTGAAGATCTGTTGAAAGCAAGGCAGAAAGGCACTTTGCCAGACTGCACTTTCCACATCTTCTCAGCAGAGGGTGCTCTTGGGACACCTCTTCCCCTCAGGCCCACCTCTCCCCACCTGCAGCAGCCAGCTGAGTAGGAGGGAGACCCAGTGCAATTCCAGCCAAGGCCGCTGGTCTCAGTGTGCACTGAGAGCCACTAATCCCAGGGCTGGGGGCTAGGCAGTGTGCCTCTCGGCAGAGAATTCGCTTGTGGGCCTGATGTATCTGCTGGTCGCCAGGCTCTCACTTGGATGACCTTGGGCTGTGGGACTGAGTATTTCAACTGCCCCTGCCCACAACAAACCTGGAAATGCCTGCTGACACAGTGCAGCTTGGCTCGCTTCCATGGCCATGCCTCTCAGCCTGTGCATACCTGAGGGCTCCATACCTATAATCATTTATTTAGACATTGTTCTCTCTCTGAAGAGTTCATTAGTTTAGGACCCCAGAGCCTGGCATAAATTGGGTGTTTAGTGAATGACTAAATGACCACGAGTTTCATTTTCTATTGCTTTTATAACAAGTTACCAAAAGTTAGTGTCTTAAACAATACAGATTTATTCTCTTACTGCCCTTTAGGTCAGTAATCCAACATGGTATCACCAGGATAATATCGAGGTGTCTGCAGGGGGCTCCATTCCTTTCTAGAAGCTCTAGAAGAGAATCCATTTCCATGTCTTTTTTGTCTTCTAGAGCCCACCCACAGTGTTTGACTTTTGGTCTCCATTCTCCACTCCAAAATCAGCAAAGGCAGGTTATTGTTTGGAACTGTAAATAATACGTTTGTTTTGTGTAAAGTGCTATATTTGTTATAGCAGCAATAGGAAGCTATTAAATATAGTTTTATTATATATAGTTTGGTCCAATAAGTGGGGTGCCGCAGTCTGCAGGAAAAAAATACCTAACACTGTGGAAAAGGCTTTTGAATTGGACAGTGGACAGGCTAGAGGAGAAATTTTGAGGAATATGACAGGAAAAAACCTAGATTTTTTTGAACAGATTGTTAATAGAAATATGGATGTTAACAGCTCTACTTGGGAGGACTCAGAAAGAAACGAGCAGCAGTAGAGAAAACAGGTCATCTTAGAGGCACTGGGGCACAATCCCACTCTGTCTTTGGATCTGTGAAACTAGAGAAACCAGTTACCTGCAGCCAAAATACAATACTGGAATAGGTACAGGATAATGGTTGTAGACATAAACAGACTGTTGATTGAAGGATCGACATAAAGATGCTGCTGGTGAGGGCGCAGAAGGAAATGAGGAACATGCTACGGGAAACTGCGGGAAAGTGTCAGGGAACTTAGGTGAATTTTATTCTGCAGTAAAGTGGGAAGCAGAACGTTGAAGGGATGGCCTCATTTCTTCTAGTTGCTTATACTAAAATGCAAGAGGAAAGAGATAGATTGAGGAAAGAACTTTGAAATAAAAACGAACCAGAATTTGATGATTTGGGAACTTCTCAGCCTATCCAGATTGGAAAAAAAGAAACTAACAAAACAAGGCAACATTAAAATTAGGAAATTCACTGTCAGAATGCATGCTCTGGAGAAAAACCTGAGATTGCAGCTGAGCAACCTTTTGCTAATATCTCAGGAAGATCAGAAGGTCAGTCTTCAGTTAGCAGAAGGCCCTTTGAAGAGGTTAAGCATGTAACTCAGAGCTCTGAGCCTTCATTCGGAAGTCAGAAATAGCAATGGGATTATCTAGGAAAGATCTGTGGCGGAGCCTCTTGTTTTATGGAGTGAATCCCTCTGATATGCATAGGAAATCTACAAGGTTCCTCAGAATTTCGTATCAGAGAAATACTGCCAGCTTGCACCAAAAAGGACAGAGAGAATATGAAATGAAAGAGAGCTGTCAGACACTAAAATTCAATGGTCAGGAAACAAGCTGATGAAACCACTCAACTGCAGACATGTGAGAAAAAATAAAAAAGAGTGCATGCATTCTGACAGTGAATTTCTTAATTTTAATGTTGCCTTGTTTTGTTAGTTTCTTTTTTTCCCAATCTGGATAGGCTGTGAAGTCCCCAAATCATCAAATTCTGGTTCATTTTTATTTCACAGTTCTTTCCTCAATCTATCTCTTTCCTCTTTCATTTTAGTATAAGCAGCTAGAGGAAACAAGGCCATGCCTCAAGAGGTGGATTTGTGAGCCCAGGGAGTCAAGAGTTCCAGGGGTGGAGCTGCGAACCAGAGGGTGATTCCCAGCCTTGAAACATGATGGAGTTTGCCCAAATGGATTTTTTTTGCCATGGGCAGGCTCCGGAAATTGAACCCGGGTCTCTGGAATGGCAAGTGAGAATTATGCCACTGAGTCACTGTTGCACCACCCTTTTTTTTTTCTTAATTTCTTTTTATCACCCATTGAATTTTGATGTTGTTTAGGAGCAGTGACTCCTTTATTTCCCTCTATTTTCTTCCTTTTCCAATGGGAATGTCTAGAACCGTTATCCTGTGCTCCTTCTAGTATTGTATTTTGGCAACAGGTTTCTTTAGTTTCACAGGTCCACAGACGGAGCAAACCCAAAGTCTCACCTGTACCTGATTTAGATGATTTTGATGGTGATGTTTGGGACTTTTGCGCTGATGAGATTCAGATGAGATTTTGGACTGTGAATTGATGCTATGTCGGGTCGAGGAATTTTGAGGATTTGGGGATGAGGTGAATGTATTTTGCATGTGGGAGGCAGTGAGCCTTCGGGGCAGGCTATGGTGGACTGCATAATCTCCGTCTTCCCCCAAAGACATCCAGGTCCTAATCCCTAGAACCTCCATGGCAAAGGGGAGTGGAGGGTACAGTGGAATGAATGTGCTAATCAGTTGGCCCAGAAAAGGGAGTTATCCTTGTTTGTCAGGTCCAGTGCGATCACAGGGGTCCTTAAACGTGGAAGAGGGAGGCGGAAGAGTGGTCTGCTGTCGGAGGGGCTCAGCTTTGCTAGTGTGGAAGACAGAGGAAAGGCCACATACCACGCGGTGTGGGAAGCCTCTAGAAGCTGGAGAAGGAAAGAAAAGGAACCCCACTTAGAGCATCCAGAGAGGCATGCAGCCCTGCTGACACGCCTGGATTTTAGCCCAGTGAGCCCAGTCGGGCTTCCGACCTCCATAAATGTAAGATAGTAAATTTTTGCTATTTAAGGTGCTGAGTTTGTGATAATTTGTTATGGAGCAATAGAAACCTAATACAGACATTGTAGGGGAGGAAATGGCAAACAAGCATCAGCTTTCTTTCCATTAACTTTTCATTAATGCATTTATGAAGCCCTGGGGAGTAGTTGTAGGTTTCTGGCAAAGAGAAAGTGGCATGATAAAATAGGACTTTAAGAGGATTTTGGTAGTGCTTTGGAGAAAGCTTGATCAGTTAGGCAGGTGTAAGTAATAAAATCTATGCATATGTGGACTTCAAGGAAGCAGTTGGAACAGAAAGGAGAACTCAAGGTGAGTATTAAAATAGAAGGTTCTTAGGCAAAGTCTAAAGCTGCTTTAGAAAACTTTTAGTACATTCCGTGTGGGAGACCCAGGCTCGATTCCTGCACTATGAACCTAAAAAAAAAAGACTTTTAGTCTGAAAATGGGACTTACTTTCTGATGAATCATATGCTGCCCTCCAACCTGAGGTACTTTGGAGCGGGGTTTTTGGAGGAGAACGAATTAGCAGCCTCAATTTTTTGTCATCTGTGATGGAGTTAGTAAAACCTCTCCCATGAGGTTGGAATGAGGAGTGAGAAAATAGATGTGAAGTGTCCTCAGAGGACTTGATCCCTTGTAGGTAACCCAAGAAATGATAATTTCCTCTTTTTTGTTGCTCTGTCTTTTGCCCTGAGAGGGTGATTTACAAGCTCTAACCCAAGCCTCCGGATTACTCAGGCGTGGAAATGCGCCCCTGTCCACCCCCAAGTCCCCCTGCCCTCCTCACTTTCACACAAATCCCTGTGCCTCTTTGGGATCCTTGATTGCTCTAGATTGCACAATAAGATGGGCCAGAATTTCCCCTGCATTCAACTAATAAACAGTTAGCTAATATTTAATAAAAATGTCTTAATTTCCCAGCTGCTAAAACAAATACTATACAGCGGGTTGGCTTAGGAACAGGAATTCACAGGCTCATGGTTTTGAGGCTAGAGGTCCAAAATCGAGGCGTCACAAGGCGATGTTTCCTCCCTGAAGGCTGTGGCGTTGTGGGGTGGCTGCTTGTCTTCCGTGGTTCTTGCTCTTGTATCACAGGGCTGGGCACGTGGCGACTCCGTCTCCTTTCGCTTCAGGCTTCCCTCAGCTTCCACCTTCTTCACTTGGCTTTGTCCTCAGAAAGCCTCCAGTAATGGGATCGGGACCTTAACTAAAAATAGCGTCTTCCAAAGGTCCTGTTTACCACGGGTTCCCACCGCAGGCATGGATTCAGATTAGGAATATGTCTTTTTCTTGGTACCTAACTCAGCCAACCACACAGTGCCTACTTCGTACTGTGGACTGTGCGATGATAGAGGAGGCCCACCAGCTTCATTGCGCTGGGGACGGATGCCTTGGAGAAGAGCTGTATGATGATTTGATCTGCAGGATGTTGTCTCTTCCCCCCCTCCATCTCAGTGTCCCCATCTGTCAAATGAGGACCATAATAATCAC
Organism: Tamandua tetradactyla; assembly: GCF_023851605.1. Classification (NCBI taxonomy): domain Eukaryota; kingdom Metazoa; phylum Chordata; class Mammalia; order Pilosa; family Myrmecophagidae; genus Tamandua; species Tamandua tetradactyla. The sequence goes on along the minus strand of NC_135328.1, from coordinate 113,985,891 downwards.
CTGTCTCCTGTCACAGTACATGTACATGTGTAGAAGGGAGCATGCGTGTGTGTGTGTGTGTGTGTGTGTGTGTGTGTAGTAAAGAAGGAACCATGAAAACATTTAGTGTAGTGTTTGGTTTTTGGCTTTCAGCAAGAATTAGTCCCACCCGCCCCACACCCCACCGAGATATCTGTTTCCCAATTCATAATACAGTGACTTTCAAAAATCAGGCTGTATCAGGGCGGGCCAAGGTGGCTCAGCAGGCAGAGTTCTCGCCTGCCATGCCGGAGACCTGGGTTCAATTCCCGGTGACTGCCCATGCAAAAAAATAAATAAATAAAATAAAAAAGAGTTTGGAAGCCTAAATAAACCAAACCTTGGAGAAATTCAATATCTAAAATATGTAAAAAGAGCTACCCTTGGGCGGTGCGATGGTGGCTCAGTGGCAGAGTTCTCGCTTGCCACTCCGGAGACCCGGGTTCAATTCCCAGTGCCTGCCCATGCAGAAAAAAAAAAAAATCAGGCTGTATCAGCACCCTCCGGAGACATATTGGCCAATCCCATAGCCACTAATCCCTTGAAATGTGGCTAACCCAAATTGAGCTGTACTAGATATCTAATATACATGGGGTTTTGAAGACAGTATACAAAAGTAAAATATCTCAGTAAGAGATATTGATCACATGTCAAATTGTATTTTCGCTATATTGGCTAAAATGAAACGTTATTAAAATTAATCTCATGTTTCTCTTTAGATTTTTTATGGTGGCTAAGTAGAAATTTTAAATTATACAAACAGATCACCTTATTTCTCTTGAACAGTGCTGCTCTAGAGAGCACATTAACATGTGATAAGTTTCATCCCTCCCCCCAAAACGCAGTCACCTACCAAAGCAACCGTTTGTCAAATCTCACAGTGATCAGCGTTGTCGGGAGGGGACTCAGCTGGACGGTTCCTGCAATGGACACCGTGGTGCAGTCCCTGGGTCACTGGGGCAGAGGCTGGGCTGGATGGGACCATGGAACCCCTCCTCGTGGCCCTGCTCCCCGTGGTCTCCAGGCCGCTGGCCCCTCTCCGGCGAGGAAGCCCTGGCATCCTAAGTGGCCACTCAAGGCTCCAGGAACCAGGCCTTCTTAAGACCCGGGCTTGTAAATCCCAGAGCGTCATTTCCTCCCAATTCTGGTAGTCAGACCAGACACAGAGCCAGCCCTGGCGTTAGCTCCACGTCCTGAAGAGGGGAGGGCACTCCTTGCATCATCAGGGAAGGGTGGAGTTGTTTGGGACCATGTTTGGGGATGAATCCAGAGATTGTCATTTTGTCTAAGGTGGGACTTCAGCATCTGCATATTTCACAAGCAGCCTCAGGGGTTACACTATGAAGGAATCTTCTCTAAGGGGCTTTCATAGGGTCATGGGGAGTAAGACATTTTTTTCCCAGTGTTTGCTCTAGCTGTTAACTCTAAAAGAAACTCAGGAAGAGAGAGGTGTCATTTTTCCTCCCATCCATTGTTGTCTCCATTATCATGTCATCGAAGAATGTTTTCTCCTCATTATTTTTGTTAAGGTCATGTTCTAGTTTGCAAAGTGCCAGAATGCCATATACCAGAACTGGAACAGCTTTTAAAAAGGGGAATTTAACAAGTTACAAGTTAACAGTTCTAAAGCCATGAAATTGTCCAAATTAAAGCAAATCTATAGAAATGTCCAAATTAAGGCACCAACAAGAGGTGACCTTCACTCAATAAAGGCCAATGAAGTTCAGGGTTTCTCTGTCAGCTGGAAAGGCACATAGCAAACATGGTGATGTGATGACTGCTAGTTTTCTCTCCAGGCTTCTTGTTCCATGCCGCTCCCCTGGGGATGTACTCCTTCTTCGTCTCCAAAGCTCTCTGGCTGCTGGGCTCTGGGATTCTCAAGGCTCTGCCTTGGCTCTGCTGTCTTTCTCCCGCGTCTCTCAAGCTTCTTCCAACATGTTTCCTCTTTTAAAGGATTCCAGTAAACTAATCAAGGCACACCTGGAATGGGTGGAGTCACATCTCCATCTAATCAAGGTTAATACCCACAATTTGGGCGGGCCACGGTGGCTCAGCAGGCAAGGATGCTTGCCTGCCATGCCAGAGGACCCGGGTTCGATTCCCGGTGCTTGCCCATGTAAAAAAAAAAAAAAAGGTTAATACCCACAGTTGGGTGAATCACCTCTCCATGGAGACAGCCCAGTCAAGTTTCCAACCTACAGTAGTGAATAGGTATTAAAAGTAACAGCTGCCTCCCCACGATGGATCAGGATTAAAATATGGTTTTCTATGGTACATAATCCTTTCAAACCAGCACAGTGATGAATGACTGATTCAGGTTTATCATAATATGAATATTAATCCATATACTCTTTCCCCAACGAATATTTACTGAACTCATACATGATGATAGGAGTTGGGGGCATAGCAATGAATTTAAAACATGAATAAAAGCCCCTGGCCTTGGGCGGACCACAGTAGCTCAGCAGGTAGAGTTCTCGCCTGCCATGTTGGAGACCAGGGGTTCGATTCCCGGTGCCTGCCCGTGCAAAAAAAAAAAAAAAAAACACAAAAAAAGTTCCTGATCTCCTGGGTTATGCACATGAGTAGATGGGGGTCAGACAGCCAAAGAAATCAGTAGTTATATCCTCATTAGGAGGTGATTCATGCTATGGAGAAAAATAAAGACAGGAAAGGGGGAGAGTAGTGCTGGTGGAAGCAACTTAAATAAATATCATCAGTCTAGGCCTGAGTGAGAAGGTAACAACTGAGCAGAGATTTGAAGGGGCTGAGGAGGCAGGTGAGGAAGTGTATGTAGACCTGTTACTGGAGATGGATTTTGAGACCCATTCTGAACTGTGCTTGTGGCAGATTATAAAGCATCCTGAAAGCACAGGGGAGAGAGGTGGTGTGTGCTTGTGTGTGTATGCACACGTGCGTGTGTGTGTAGCCTGGTGTTCAGAACACAGGTGCACGAACCAGCCTACCTGGTTTGAACCCCAGCTTTGCCACTTCTCTAGCTGTGTGACTTAAGGGAAATCTCTTAACCTCTTTGTGCCTTCATTTCCCCTTATATAAAATTGGTCACACCAGATTCATATGGTTCTTGTGAAGAAAACATAAGTCAGCACCTGCAAACATGTCCAGTGGTGGCAAGTCCTCAGCATTACTTTTTAAGAAATTTCTACAGAGCCTCTTGGGGTTTAGTAATTCTCTCTCCTGCTTCCCCACCCCACCCGAACATCTTTTCACTCCTACCCTCCTTTTTCTTACTCTCATTTTCTCTTTTCAGGGAAGTGAAAAAAAGAACTGATGAGGATGACAGCAAATCCATTACCAACCTGACCGGGACCACTTCCAAAAAGTCAACACAGATGAAGAATTGTTGTAATGGGTAAAAATCCAAAACATCTTCGGCCTATGAAACCTTCATTTTCAGAGTACCGGATTTGCATGACTTGTTTGTTTTTTCAGTTGAGGGGCATAACCTATGGCCTCTGCCATCTGGAGAGTTCCGCATGGGCAGTTTCATCCTGCTCACTGGTCCATCCGGTCCCTCCACTTTTCTTTGCCACGTCTTAATAATGACTTTAGACCTCTGGTTAAATGTAGTTGTCTTCTTGTCCTTAGAGAGTCTGAAAAGATGAAGTGTTAAATGTTTTTAAGTTGGAAAAAATCACATGCTCAGATCAAAGTTCCCGTAGTTCCAGACCCCAAAGAATTCACTGATATAATTAGTGTGCTGTTTTTGTAGGTAACCTAAGACAGAATATCCTAGAGTCCTAGTAAAAGGAGTTCTTTGTCCAAGCTCTGCCTTGTGGTCATGGACAAGTCACCAGCTCACACTGGATCTGTCTCCTTTTCTGTAAAATCAGCAGCTTGACCTTGAAGGCCTTGTAAGCTGTGACCCCTCTCAGGTTCTGTAGTGCTTTAAATGCTGGCAAGGAGAGCGGGCTGGCCTGCAGGTAATAAAGACCCTGCTTATTCATGATTTTTAAATATCAGGATATTGATTTATCTCACATCAGAAAAAAATTAATTAATTGAGAAAAAATGGTAATGTTTTAGCCTCCTATGGAAATAGAAGAATCTATTTCTTATGCACAGAGAAAGCCTTTTTGATACAAAAATAAGAGTGTATAAAAAGGGGTATTTTATAAACTCATAATACTATGAAGTTCATGGTTAAATTAAATTAAATTAATGGAGACTTTTTGAAGTCATACATCACCAAAAGTACAATGCCCAGGAAAGTTATCACTCTTCACTTAAAAACAAAAACAAAAAAATGCTGGCCAGTGGTTGCTAGGGCCTGGTGGGGATGAGGTGAGGGGTAGTGATTGCTAATGGATACAGGGTTTTGAGAGGGAAGATAAAAAAGGTGCATTTTAGGATATGTGTTTTATATCATTAAAATAACACATTGGCTTAGAGAATTTAACATTTTGCCAAATAAAAATATGCATACTTATTTCAAAACTTCCTGGGGTTTAAAAGCTATGATTTCCGATATAATGCCAATCCCTTGACTTCTCAGTTGCCAGCAATAACTCCCTTAAATAATAAACAGCAAAGGAAATGTCACATTTTGGAAAATAGTACCTTTAAAATAGGAATCGCCTTTCACCGAGGTAAGGCAGAGTCTTCTGTGTAACACAGCCCGTCTCCGCCAAGAGCCGGTCTGGTCTTGGTCTCCCAGACCCTGCCAGGCTTCCCGCTCTTCCCTCTGAAATATCAGCCGAAGGACTCTGCGCCTGCTCTAAGGGTGGATCAGAGACTCAAGGTTTTCAAGCAGCAAGAAACAAGTTCTTCACAGCAAGACACATCGCTCACCTTGGTTCATATAGTTCCAGGCCCCAAGTAGCTTGCTGAAGAAGTTTGAATAATAGCTTTTATTTATTGTATTTTATGTAATCTCAAAATATTTGTTTTCTTTGAATTAAAACAATTGCATGTGGCAAGCAATGGTGGTGCAGTCGCAGAGTTCTCACCTGCCATGCTGGAGACCTGGGTTCAATTCCCGGTGCCTGCCCATGCGAAAAAAAATTACGTGTAGCAGTCTTTCTCATGTTCATGATTTTTGTTGTGATCAAGCCTTAACTTACCCTCTTTAAAAAAAACTGAAAATTGGCCTGGTGTATTACATGAAGAGATTATAAGCAGCTACAAAATCATTTAGATTTAAAAAAACATGCCTGCTCTCTCTCTCGAGAACATCTAGTATTTTCTACTGAAAATTTGGGTCTGTCCTTAGTAGCTTTACCATGAATAGCTGTTTCATGGAAGAAAAGAGTGATCTTTCTGTTCCCAGAAGAAAAATTACATTTTTTTTTAACCCAAAGGATGAATTACTTGACACTTGAGTTGTCAGTATAAACAGGGGAGGGAGTGGTTATTTTGTGACGTGGTGAAACAAAAGTTTTCCGCTGCATTTTGCCTCAGTATATCTTTTGAGCCTAGATTAGGATAAGCTGATAGATAATATATGCTGACACGTGGGACGTGTTCGGCTGTTCAATGCAATCGCACAAAACTCTGTTCGTGTACAAGTTATATCTTGTTGCCTTTATTTATTTCCCCCTAAAGTGTCCCTTTATATTTGTCTTCCAATCTGTAAATAAGAGTATACATTTGATACAGAAGTATTATCTCGGTCTTTGTGTATGTATCATAGGGCCAGTGCACCCAAATTTAGTAGGAGATGTGCCTTTGGAGGCAAAGCAATCATCTGTAAGTATTTAAAACTGGATATATATTTTGGAACCCAGCAACATAATCCGAATTAGAGACCATATTGCTGTGGTTAGCAATCTTTTTTTTTTTTTTTTAAGAAAAGCTGTTTATGCTCTTTCAGCTTCATTGTTGAGAGATTATTACAAATATTGTGATTCATGAAGGTGTTCTCAAATTTATATATTTTCAGTAAGAACAAACGTATTTAATGTCTTTATTGTAGACTTAACTTGATACATTTTTACATTCCTATGCAAGTAACTCGCCTCACCTTGGTTTCTCTTGAGAGAGCTTTTAAAATCACAATTATACTGCATCCTTGTTTTATGTGTTCTGACATTGAATAATATTTTAATTTTATCATGGAAAAGAATATTGGATAAGGAGACTTTTTTCACTGCTAACTTTTAGCCTCATGCATTTTCATAATTTATTTTCTCTGCTTGCTGCTTTATATGACAAATGTGACATTTGATTATTTAATACTAACTGTGATTTGCATAAACCTAAGTTGCACAGCCCTCCTGCTGGAGATAAAATTGAGGTTAAACATAGAGATTTATTTTCGTATTTGTGCAGTGATCGGATCAGAGTGATGGTTTTGTGGGCTTTTATTGTATATGTGTGTAAGACATTTTGTATGTATATATTAAGTAGGCCTCTGAGTACTAAGTAATTGTTTTATGATTTTGATTTATATGGTTTACATTTTCATAGCATGGGCCATATTTCGTTTATACTGTTTATTTCTCTTCAAACCACTAATAATTATAGCATAAGGCATAATTTTTATAGCAATGCAAATGTCTGAGGAACAACAAATGTTTTCTGAATTGTAAATTCAATAAAGTATGCTTCCTTCAGCCTTTTGGATGTCTCCTTCATTTTATTGCTTGTATTCCTGAAGTAATTTCACTTCTAGGAGATGGCCCTATGAAGCTGTATCTCTTTCATGCTTGGTTTTTCCTGGCTGTGGGAGGAAAGGATGTCAGATCTTCCCAAGAAGATGACCCCAGCATTCAGTGCTAAGTCACAACCACGGTGTCTTGGCCAACAGGACAGCAGGTAGACCAGCTCTGAGCGTGGTGGCAGGAACAAAAAGACTTCTGCAGAAAATGCTCATGATGTGCTCTGGCCACCCTCCTGCCCGCTCTTCCCGTCACTCCGCCCCACTCCACCCACCCTCGTACTCCTGCTCGTCCTTCTGTTTTAGCTTCAACGTCACTTCTTCTGGGATTTTTTCCCCTAAACTCCCAAACTAAGATGAGGCTGCCTGCTCTCTATTTCTGTCGAGAGAGCTTTTAAAATCAGTGTTACTGCATTCTTGTTTTCCATGTCCTGTAGCACCGTTTTTAGCTTATTGATATCCCGTTTGCCTTTAGATTTAAGGACACATCACACTCCAAACCTTTAGTTACTGTGCTTACTGCTATCTCTCTACTGGTAGAACCTTAATAGGACTATTTGTTGAGTAGATTATCAAAGAATTAACTGCTTAAATAAGGCAGGCTTTGCAAAGAATCTCAGCAGACATATAGATACAGTAGTTGCAGAAAATAGAAATAAATTAGAGGAGGGGTATTGTACTATATTGCCAGTAAGTGTAAGCCTACCAGCTGGATAACTGAACAAAGGACAACATTTGTGTACGCTGGTTTCTTCATTTGTAAAATAAAGATGATAAAATTACTCTCTGGTGTTTCAGCGAACGCAAAGCTGAGACATCATAGAGGATAAGATACAGTATAGGATGGACTAGAAAGGAGGAGAAAAAGAGAGAAAATGAGGGAACCTGAAAGTTAGAATGGACAGGTATGAATGGAATCTTTATAGAGGCAGCATGCTCATTTATCACAGGCTGATTGGATCCAGTAGTTGAGGGGATGAAGAGAATTCCAGAGCCTGCTGGGGCTTTAAATCTAAATGACAATAAAACTGGTGGTGGGTTAGTGGGATTCTCTAAATGCAAGCTAATCTTTGTGCTTATACTATAAGGAACCACTTGAAAAGGATCCTCAGGGTTCATATTCCAAAACCTCCAGTTAGGAATAGCTCCCTAGGAAAGCAGATTTGTTTGAGTTTTAAGATAAAAATTGTATTTTTTATTTCTAGATCTGGATATTAAAATAAATTTTCATAGCTGGAAATGAAAACTGGCAAAAATACCACAATTTGAAATCACAGGGAAGGATAAAATTTCATTTATGCAAAATTCTAGGAATAGGGTGTGCAAGGGTGGTTCAGTGGTAGAATTTTCACCTGTCATGCAGGTCACCCGGTTCGATTCCCAGCCCATGCACTTCCCAAACAAACAAGCAAACAAATGAACAAAAAACCAAACAAAAATTCAGAAATAGGCTGCAATGAGGGAATACCCAAATGGAAAAAGAATGAAATGTGACCCCTGCCATACAACCTACAAAAAATAAATACTTTTTAAAAATCCTGGGAATAGTAGAGGTAACCCTTCAAGAACTTGGATTTGGTGATAGATTCTGAAATTTTAATACCAAAAGCATGAGCTATGAAGCAAAATATTTGGCTTCATCAAAATTTAAAACATTTGTGCATCAAAGGGTATCATCAAGAAAGAGAAAAGTTAGCCTACAGAATGGGAGAAAATATTTGCAAACCTTATATCTGATAAGGGTTTAATATCCTGGATGTATAACGAACTGCTACAACGCAACAGCAAAAAAGACAAATAACCCAATTAAAAAATGGGCAAAGGACCTGAATAAACACTTCTCCAAAAACAATGGCCAACAAGCACATATGGAAAACACTCATCATCATTATTCATTGTGGAAATGTGAATCAAAACGATAATGAGATGCCACTTCGCACCCACTAGAGGGGCCATGGTAAAAAATAAAAATAAATTTAAAAAAGGAAAATGTGTTGGTGAGACTGTTGGAGAAACTGGAGCCCTTGTACATTACACTTGTGGACAAGACAGGCTTTCAGGGTGTTTGCATTCTGTTGTGAGTTGGCACCAAACTTCAACCAGATAAATAAAGAAACTCCACATTCTACCTCCTTCCTGCCTCTCTTCGCCCCAGACTCTATCTTCAGGCTCAGGATACTGTTCCCCAGACATGCCTGGCTGTATCTCACCTCGGCACTTTACTTGTGCTTTGCTTTCTGCCCGCAACCTTTTCCACTCGCGTTTACCTGCCTCTCTCCTATCCACTCTCACGTTTGCACTCAGTCCACTTCCTCCCAGCATTGTGCTTTGCTCCAAAGTCTAGCCTGGCTCTTCGCCTGCAAGTACATGTACTCGGTCAAACAGGCTCGTAACAATCAGTTTACCTGTGTAACCGGCATGTCCAAGGAGCTGGACTCCAGCTGTGAAAAAGCAAAGCCCGATTTCTGCCTCTGCAACCCTTTAAACTTTAGTGGGTGAGTGTAAACGTACCCTCCCCAGTGCACATTTCAGCAGACTCATGACTTCTCCTCCCTCTGGATCAGAATCTTAAGTTTTCTGTACCACAGACCCCTCTGAAGCCCAGGGATCCCTTCAGAATAATGTTTTAAAATGAATGCAATAAAATACAAGGATTATAAGGAAACCAATGATATCAGAAGCTGATACCCCAATATTTTTTAAACATTTGTGATAACAGCATTATGCATGCTGCCCTGTTGGCACATCAAACCACAAGATATGGGGGCAGTTCCAACAGCCACCATAATTTTGTTGTAGTGATGAAGGTATATGGTTTTTCAAGACATCTACAGCACTCTAATGTGAATCGTAAATATCTGATTTCTATTGGAGATTCGGTCACAAGTGCTGCTAATACTCCTGGGGCTGTTGCCTGCACTGCCTATTAAAAGAAATGCTAAATTTCATTTTGAGTTTAGTGAAAATAAACATGTTCTTTTTCCCCATCTGTAGTGGATTGAGTTTGTATCTCGCCAAAAGATACATTCAAGTCCTAACCCCCAGTCCTTTTGAATGTGCCCTTTTTTGGAAGTTGAGCCTTTGCAGATGTGATCAGATGAGGTCATCCTGGATCAGGGTGGGCCCTAAACCCGCCGACTGGTGCACTTATAAAGAGGGGGGTTTGGAGACACCAGAGATAGAGGAGAGTCAGCCATGTGAAGATGCAGGTGGAGCTTGGACTCACATCTCTGCAAGCCAAGGAATGCTTGGGGCCACTGGCAACGGGAAGAGCCAAGGAAGGCTTCTCCCTAAGAGCCTCGTCCTGCCCTGACCTTGATTTTTAATCTCCCAAACTGTGAGAGAATACATTTCTGTTGTTTGAAAGTCACCCAGTTTATAGTGATTTATTACGGCAACCCTGGGAAACGAATACACCATCCAAAACAGAAGGAAGGATTTCTAGCCATAGTTCCAAGATGTCCTTGGTCCTAATAAACATATCATTTAGTTGATAAGGTTATAAAAGAGGACAGCTCCTCATTAACCAGGGAAAGTGAAGCCATTGATCACTTTCTGTTGCACAGAAATTGGGAGACCATGCTTTGCCACGGGCTTTCCCACCAGCCCTTGGGTAATGCGCACAATTATAATTTTAGAAGCTATTCGAATGGCCATATGACTTTTTCAAAAGTTTGCAACTCTAGAGAAACTGCATTTTAGTTGCAATGGAATTTCGGTGGGGACACTGAGCAAATACACAGAAAAGTAAAATTAAAAAAATACACTGTGGTCTGGTGAGGGGTGGATGGGTATTCACTGTTCTATGGATTCAGAGTTCCTGTTTGGGGTGATGAAAAAGTTTTGGAAGGGGTGGTATTGGTAGCTCAAAATTGGGAATGCAATTAATATCACTTAATTGTATACATGGAAGTGGTTTTTAAAATGGGAAATTTTGTACTGTATGTTACCACCAAAATTGTTTTAAAAACTTTAAAAGAAATAGAGACAATTCGAGGAATCAAATAAAACTTGTATACATATACAGACTCACTACAAGTAATATCTTCATAGAAATAACAGAAAATATTGCCTCTAATGAAGAAAGAATAAGAGGCTATGGGAAATTAATGGTACAGAAAAAAAAGAAACATTGTTAATTAAAGATGTGATTTTTAAGAACAAAATGTCTGATAGAAGTGTTGGGATTTAAAGTTGAAGAGATAGCCTAAAAAGAAGAAGAAAAAGATAAAGAGAAGGGAATGGTATAGAAAGAAATGTATAAAAACGAGATGATTAATGTGGGAGAATGATGCTGTTTCTAGAAAGAAAAGAGAGAACAGGAGTAAATTAGCAAAGAAATAATCCAAGAAAATTTTTCATATCAGAGAGACAAGATTCCAAACTGAGAGGGGCCATTGAGTGTTTAGCAGAATGAATGAAATCTAAGGTATATCATGCTGAATTTTGAAGACACTGTGGACAAAGAGAAAAATCCCAGATATTTTTAAGAGGGAAAAAAACCAAAAAAACAAGCCACATAAAAAGGGTCAAGACTGAGCTGGAGCAAGGCTGGGCTTTTCCATGGTAGTATGGGAAGCTAGAAGATAACGAAGCAGTCCTGTCGTATGTCAGATGGAATTGAATGCTCCGTGAACTAATAATCAGCTGTGACAATAGGATACACTTTTAAACAAAAACACATTGCAGCCTGTCCACGTGGCCTGTGTACAGAGAGGCCCATCATAAAGGATGCTAAGCTCCAGGACAGCCATCCATCAGACAGCAGTGAGTGCACCTTCTACCAAGGCACAGATAGGATACACATTTTATATCGTAGATAGGATAGCTAGTATTTCCTAAGTGTTTACTGTGTCCTACAAGCTTTTTACGTGTTTTCACATGTTATCCTGTTTGAACAGATGAGGAAACAGGCTCAGCAAAGGTGATTGCCTGACTTAGCTAAATTGAATCAGGACCTGTATGGAAGAGCTGGGATTCAAACCAAGGTCCATCTATTCCACCGTCGCATCCTGCCTCAGGCAACATAAGCCTTAAAAATCACCCAAATTTATTGAATCTTAATACTCTTGTAGGAAAAGAATCTTGCAACCTGGTGATTATAAGGTGTATTTAACAACAACAAAATCACAGGAAACATCTTTTCTTTGTATCATCCTGCCTCACCGAGGTGAGACACCTGGAAGGAGTGGGCAACTTTTTATGTGGTTAAGGTTCTGTTTCAAATTCTAGAGGACCATCAGAAGGGTCTTTTCCCTTGGCAGAACAGGACTGCTGGTGCTGTTGTTTTAGAATCCCTGCATAGGGATTTTTCGCCTTCAGTCTTGGGGGTTGGAAGCTCTCAAGTTCTCCTCAGAACCTGTTCTTGATTTCCCAGTTGGCTGGTGGACAGAGGAATACTCTCTTCTCCAAGGACCTAGTCCATGAGCAGACGCCCAGGATAAAATTACAGAACACCAGTGCTAGGAGGGATTTTGGAGATTATACATTCTAAACATTAAAAAAAAAAGAAGTGAGGTAACTGGTATTCAGGGATGGCCTGTGACTGTCTTTTTGGTTTCAGAGGTGGATCCAGAATCCAGGTCTCCCGTCTTCAGGCAAGGTTTCAGGACACCACTTTACCTCCTGCTTTGTAGGACTGTGAACTGAGAGGTGGGGCTGGTTCGTTTTCCCTCTTATTTCCTTCCTGCCTTCCTCATTTCCTCTCTTCCTTCCTTCTTCTTGCGAAGGGGGCACTCGTTCTTTTGCTCATTTTTTTCATTGTCTTCAAACTCTTCCGGAATGCCTGCTAGAGCAAAGAACTTTGAGGAGTGGGGGTGGGGGTGGGGGAGCGAAACAGATGAAGCAGATACCATCTGTGCTTGCAAGGAACTCAGTCGAATAGTTTGGAAAGGAGCCTCAGTGTTTCCCTGCTCAGCCCCAAGTATCTTCACTTTTCAGGACAGCAGTCAAGGACAGGTATAGTATCTATGTGACAGCTATGTATTTCACCTTCAATGGCATAATTAATTGTAGGAAGGACTTTGAGGAAAGGAAATGATAAGTCTTTAGAGTAAGACAGCATTTGAGATTAGCCTTAGAAAACCGAAGTTCAAAAATTAAATTTCTTAAAAGAATGATAGTCATATTTAGGGTTCTATTTGAATTAAGAACCCTTAGCCAGTTGAAGAGGACTGAAGAAATCAAAGAGAACAGCGTAAGAAAATTCTATCTAAAAATCCTTTTTGCCAAGATTCAAGGGGAAAACATGGTGCATAGATCAGCTCCTTGAGAATCTGCCTTGTACGTTCTATTCCTTTGGCATCACTCCTTCCCGGCTCCCCTCCATGATACAGTATTCTTAGTGAATTAAGTTATATTCATTTCCCCAGATCTTATTTTTACACGTTATGAGTTGAGTAGGTAAAAAAAGAAGAGGGGTCCACAATGATTCCATCTTTTGTGCCAATGAACTCACTGCCACTGACCTTGTTCTCAGGGGACTAGTTCAAACCATTTCCAGAAATGGATGATGGGGGAGAAGGAGAGAGAGGAATGTGGAGGTAGAAAAAGTGGAAAGCCTGGGGGAGGAGGGGAGAGCAGTAGGAGCAGGATGAGATGGTTTGCCTCCAGTCAAATGGTGGTGGTCAGCCTGGGTCGACCCCATGGATGCTTGGAGGTGTGTCCTCACCACGGTAAGAGGCTGATTGAATAACTAGTGAAATGCTCCAATTTTAAAATAAGTGGTCCACCAATGGATAATATCAAATTTAGCAACCCTTGATTTTGAGGCCTGGGGCAGTGAGGAGCTCTGTTTTGCTTTCCCTTACCACGGATTACCGGCAATTAAAGCCAAATGTAGGGCCTCTCCAGGGAATCCAGAAATCCAAATATGAAAGTCATTAACTTTCAGAATGTTTGAAATGAAGGAGCAATTCATAAAGGAACTGACGTCTAGAAGAAAATTGGTTTCTTTTCAGTTATTTTTGTGTTTCCTTAGCACAAAGTATCTCTGTACATGGGTAGTGGGAGAAAGAAATAAGAAAAAGAAAAAGGGTGATAGAGGAACACTTCTAAGGAGATGAACCAAAGAGGAAAAACACTCGTGCACAGGGCTAGTGGCACTCAGGAAGGAGTTAAGACTGGTTATTTTTGAGGTAAGGTACATGAAGATAATCAGCTCTCAAATTTCAGAGGATGGCAATGATGATGCATTTGGATAATATGAGACTTTTGCCTTTAAGATGACTGAATTTTTGCCGTATTACATAATACCAAAATTTGAGACTTGGGAGGACTTTAATGTCATTATTCCAGCTTTTTACAAATTAGTTGAGAAAACTGAAATCCTTCGCCCCTCCCTCCCCCCCAAAAAGAGGTTAAATAATTTATCAAGGTCACATGGGTAGTGAGTCACAGATGTTAAAAAACCCCAGATTGTCTCATCTCAACTTCATTGATCTTTTCACCCCAAGTTAGCAGTTTAGTAAAGCCAGCGCTGGGCAAAGCATGGAATATGGGATCCATTTCACTTAGTCATGAATCCTAGCTCTTCCCTTATCGCATGTGGAGCTTAGGAAAACCATCCAACCAGGTTATCAGATGAATAATAATATCTTGGAAGAACAAACTTTGATGAGTTGTGCTGGCAAGTGTTTGGGGGAATAGGCCCACTCAGAGGTTGCAGTGTTAACTGGTTTCGCCTCTTTGGGAGATAATTTGGCACTATCCATCCTAACTTAAAATGCAGGGTTTTTTTGCTATTCATACACATCCAAAACTTGTATCATCACAACATTGTTTGCTATAAAAAATTTTAGACACAGCCTAAGTATACATTTAAAAAACTGGCCAAATAAATTATGGTCTATTCATACAATGGAATAGTATACAGTCATAAAAGGAAGGAGCCGGTTTTACATATACTATTATGGAACCATTTCTAATATATTTTAAGTGAAAAAAGGAAGATACAGACTGATACACATAATATAAGTTGTGATATAAAGGATACAGACACATATATGCTTATATATGTATAGACTATTTGTGGAAGGATACAGAATAAATTCAGGGGAGGGGAATTGAGGAACTGTGGGTCAAGGTGAGAATGAGATTGTCATTCAGTATGCTCTTTTGGACCTTTTGAGATTTGTTCCACGTACATGCATGGCTACTTATTTTGAAAAATAAACACATAGTACAACAAAAGCCCAACCACACAAAATAACTGGGGTCTCCAGTGTTAGCACAGACTGCCCTCTGCCCATCCTCTAATCTGATGGTTCATCTTCTCTGGCTTTCTGACAACTTGGATCCTCACGTTCGCTCTCTTCCTTGACTCCCAACACCACCCACAGTTCTCCTTTGCCCTGTTTCAGACAGGCTACTCTGACTTCTATCATTGACACTCCTGGTTATGATGAACTGGGAATGTTCTTTGGTTCTGTGGCGCTCAACTTGCTGGAGTCAACAAGCCAACTGCCGGCCAGGCCAGCCAGGTCACTGGACAGCATGCATCTCCTAGCTCCAGCTGCTGCCTGGGTATAATTAGGCAATGGTTTACATTACATGATAACCCATTGAATGGATGTTCAGGTGGGGCTGCCTATGGCAATATTTACTTTCAACTGGCATGGTGATCTTTATCACTTGTTTCTTCATTGTCTGTTTGTTGATTCTTTTGCTCATTCATTCATTCAATACTTCTGAAAGAAACAGAATCTATGTTCCAATGGGATTAATATTAAGGTGTGCCTTGGGATTTCATATCCTTTACACCAACCCTCTAGATAACGTAGATTTTAATGAGCCATAATCATTAAGTGTATTCTCGGGAGAACATGTTGCAGACACAGTGGCACCTTTGAGGTGTTACAATGAAATGACCTTCCCTTCACCCTCACCCCCCCTAAGGATCTTTCAAGGTACAACAAAGAAGCATAAAGTTTAATGACTTTGCAGATTACCTTTATTTCCCTTGGCTGCTTTTTTTTTTAACCAGCAAAATCCTTATTATTAAGACTTTTCAGCATTCCAGTTCTCCCAGAGGGCATCTTGGGTAGATCAAGGAATGCCTACAGACAATCAACCACCTTCTATCTTCAGCCATCAGGGATCTTGGGAGAGGTTAGAAGTGTTGTCAGGACCCCATCAATGTTGAAAATGTCTCTGGCTTGATTAAGCTATGGAAATACTCTCATTGATCCTATTCAAATATTTATTGAGCACCTACCTCAGACCTGGCATACAAATTGGCCTCAGTAAAGTCACCTTTGCCCAAGGCTTGGAGTGGAAAGCCACACACAACCATTCCTCATAGATGACTAAATAATGGGCTGGCTCAGTGCCACCAACCGGAGATGGATCCAGAAGAAAAAGCTATTAAGTCCCAGGACGCTGATAAGGTACTTAAAAGTATAAGCAGTCATTTTAATGTGACTAGTTTTGTCCTTACAAAAATCATCATGTCTTCTATTGGGTGGGGTTATTAGCTTGCCTCGCTTGAATGTTCTACTTGTATGGGTAGTATGATGTTTTTTGGTGCAAAATCTTTTTTTTCTGGCTTTGGTCTGTTGACCTTTTAGTTGATCATTTTTGATCCCCGAAAAATTGATATGATCTAAGGCGACCACATGGTCTTTAGTACCTAGGATGTTTGTGCTTTTTAAATTCAAAGAAGAGCCTGTCATTATTGGCTAACAACATCATGAAGAGGTCGCAGCTAAAAATTTCTGAGATCGTCACTGATTTGTCTCAGATTGCTGCCCCTTTTTTAATTGGAAGTATTATTATTAATGTTGACTAAATCATTCATTATCTTCTCAAAAGCCTGCCTAATTTATCTTTTCCTTGGACTTGTGTTTTCATCATCATCATAGTTTAGAAATAGCGACTTTTTGAGACACAGTTCCTTGTGTTTATTTAAGATGGTTTGCATTTGTGATCAATTGACCTTGCCTGGAAAAGTCAAACGCAGATCTTGTAAGGAAACAACAACAAAACTTTTTTTTGTTTGCCCTCAAAATAATGACACTTATCAGGAACACATCCATCACATGCTGTCATTTGCAGAAAATAAGTGACAACAAGGTGTCACTGGCTGTGTCCATTTTCCTATCCCCATAATACCCTGTCTTCTAAGTCAAAGCCTGAATAAATTTCAAACAACTTTTATTTTTGCAATCAAATTATAGTTCTGACCAAATGGAGCTCGTCAGACTTTTGGAACGATCCATCTCCAAGTGATTTCCTATCAATTCTCAGTTCAAATCGCAAATTAAATCTAACCTTTACAATGAAAAGAACTTTCCAAATGTCCCTCTGAACCAGTCCTTAAAGGACCTCTCTCTCTCTGTGGCCAATTATAATTTTCACAAAATCTACCCACAGTTATGCATTTTTTCCATAATAAATTTTATTTGACTGAAACCAAGGGAATCGGCCCCACGCAGCGCAAGAGGTCCCGTTTCAACGCAACAGCTGCCTCTTCTCTCCGAATGGCAGTGGGCTAGTTCTCCAGGAGTACCTCTAGGTGGCAGTGCAATCCAAGACAACAGCTCTCTGTCCCCGGCGTTCTCCCCTCCCCCTCTTTCTGGGTTGGCAGCATAGGCTGGATTGGCATGCAGGGAAAATAATGATTAAAAATAAATGCAATCAAAAAGTAGGTTATTATAGTGGCACACTGGAACTGCTTTAGTTAGAAGTGTGTCAGCCTCCTATTAGAAATGCTGGGGAGGAGTTTGCCTCTCAGCTGTGAACGTTTGCTAGAGGTGAAAAGTGACACACTCTCTAGGTCACAACCCTGCAGCCTGTTTGTTCCTAAGACATTTGATTTCAGATGGCTCACTGGCTTTGAAGTAGCAGGCAAAGACACAGATGGATTTGTTTTGCTGAAGGCAATTCGCAACTGTTTTTGTAATACGGAAATGCACTGTGGTCCAATGACAGATCATGGTTTCACTGGCTGCAGCAGAACGCATGTCCTTGTTAGGATTTCAAGATTAAATATCTGAAAAATACTGTTGTGTGAACAGGGGTATAGGTGTAATAGGAAAAAACTAGGTGGGTTGAGCAAATGATCCCTACCTCCCCCTTTATCTCAGGCATTCCCCCCTTCGGAATCTGTGGTTCTCCCATCTGCAAAATTAGGAGTCCTTCTCAATAATCACTAACAATCTTACCTAAGTCAGGATGGCCTGAGTCAGGCTGTGATAGCAAATGACCCTCAGATCTCAGTGATTTACCACCAACATTTATTTCTCACTCACCCTGCATGTCTAATTTAGATGGCAGGAGGCTCTGCTACGTGCTGTCACCAAGGCTGTTTCATCTCGCCACCAGCCGGAACTTGTGCTCTTGGGTCTTCTCCTCTACACTGTGTTCTGGAACTGACGCATCCCGCCTACTGCCCACTGCTTGCAACTAATCCCATGGAACTATTTCACCGAACGGGAATTGGGAGCTATTTTGCGAGTATCTGAGCCTCTGTCAGAAGTCAGTGCTAGCTCTGCATCACATGATTCTATGATTCTTTTTGGGGTGTAACCTTATCAAGTTTTCAATGCCCTTACCTGTCAATATCAAATGCATGTTAATGCCTCAAAAACTAAATTTAATTGAATGCCAAGATGAACTTCAAGGCTTCCATCAAAGCACAGGCCAATGCAAGTTGTTCTGTGAAGCAGGCTTCTCTTTTTCTAGGAAAAAAACAATTACTCCCTCTTCTGGGCTTTGGTGGCATTTTTAAAATGTTGATAATTTGGCATTTATCACAGCCTCACTTGTTGCCACTCTATCTCCTCTGATAGAATATTATCTCCTTGATGTCAAGTACCCACTTTTATCCATCTTTGTATTGCTGATGTCTGAAAAGAAATAGATGGAAAAGATCCATGGACAGATACACTTATACTGTGGAAAATAATGATAAAAATAAAATATCTGGGGCACTATGTGTACACTTATTAAGTTTTAAACATATATGTCATTCTGAAATGCCTTGTATCCTCCTATTCCAGATAACAATTCTATGAGGTAGGTAGATGAGGAAACTTTATTTTACAGAGGTTAAATAACTTTCCCAAATTTATAAGGCAGAAAATGTTAGAGCTGAGATTGAATCCAGGCTCTTACTGCAGAGCTGTACTTCTGAATTATTGTTATAGTACCTTATCTCCTGATTTGTATGTTTTGATAACAAATAAATAGAGAACGTAAATCTGAGTGAAGGAAAAGTTCACCATGAGAAACAGTGTCAGCTTGGAGTAAAGCCTTCCCCAAAAGACAGGAGACCTGGATTTTAATGCCAGTTCCAATTCTACCACTTGCTAGCCGTATGACTTTGGGCAAGACTCTTCCTTTGCCTTGCCTCAGTTTCCAGATATAGAAAAATGAGAGTTAAGTCTAGATCATTCATTTTCATTTTTACTGTAAAGATTGGAGATCTTGTTAAGATGCAGATTTTGAGCCATGAGGTCCAAGGGCCTTGGGATCCTGCAAGTCTAAGAAGCTTCCAGGTTGCAAGTCTAAGAAGCTTCCAGGTGATGCTGTCATTGTTATTCCCGGAAGCACATTTTAAGTACCCAGGAGCTAAGATTTTCAGTTATCTCATTCTGTGAGTCTTTAGTAACTCTTGATTGAACAATGTCTTAATTAAAATAATTGGTACAAAAATATCACACACCCGCCATTCATTCTCTCTTCTTCCAGGTGTGAATCCAGAATTTCCCTGGAGATTCTACCCACTTCTCAGTCTATGTGCTCTGGGTAAAGCTGGGAAGGAATATATGACTTAGGTCTAAACCAATCAGTGCTTACAAATTTCTGGCCTAAAATTTGGTTCAGGGAATGCCATGCAATGGATTCAGACTGAACAAAACACAATGAAATATGTTGCTGGGAATTCAGAGACGGGGGCAGAGATATTTTCTCGCTGGGCTTGAACTCAAAATGATCAGAGCTGCCACAGCCATCTTCTATTACTACCAGGAGAACACTGAAGTATTAACATAGAGAATATAGATCCAAGATATGGGGAGAGAGGTGCCGAGTCCTGGGGATATCTTTTGAGTTTTAATTTGAAAAATAATTGGGTAGGTTAAATTATACCTGGTTAGATATATTTACTATCGTGTGTGTGTGTGTATGTGTGTGTGTGTATGTGTGTGTGTATGTGTGTGTGTGTGTGTGTGCACAGCACGCATGAGCACGCTTGGCCAATCTAAAGCTTATCAACTGTGGAGGTCCAATATTCTCCCAGATAAGGACCTTGAGCCCTGGGATCTTGGCTCAGCATTGGGGAGCGGGCCTGAGGGATGAATTGTGAGATGGAATCCAAGGCTGAAGCCACCTTTAAAAGCCAAGTAGATTTTACAGCAAAGGCATGGATGAAGGAAATGGGAGTGAAGCCACAGGACCCCCAAGAAGTCTGAGTCACAGCCTAGGGGGCTGCTTGGATCTGACTCTGGTCTTCAGGGAAAGCCTGGTCTCTGCAGGAGCTAAGGATGGAATCGTGAGGTATGCTAAGCCAGGAGGACCTAGAAGGAGCCTCAGTAAGGCAAAAGGCAGACACTAGCGAATGAAATTTTGTTTTGATTAGAAAACTGGCGCTTGCAATGCATATTGCAATGTGTGTGCATGTGTGTGTGTGATTATTTATTTTCCCAACAGAATCCCTAATCTCAAATAGCCTCTTGAGACTGGGCAGCTATTATGGATGTCACAGATGACCTCCTCATAGGACAAATGACTTTACTCTGACCTGAAGCAAAAGCTATATAAATGTTATTAGGGAAGCAGGCCAACCACCCTATTAGACCTCGGGGTGATTAAAAGAAAATCATCCTATAAAATTTTCCATTATATATGTCTGTTAAATGACCATGGCTTTCTTGATGAATCTGAAATATCTGATGGGCAACTAGCATAACAATTTATCTGAATCAAACGAAGCACTTACACTGGATTTTATGGAATATCATGGGAACCATATTTTTCCTATTTATGAGCAATCCTCTTTCGTTTTCCCTCCCCACAAGCATGGTTGCTTCAGCATATTCAGAAATCCATGTTCGCCGATTGTTTTTGTCTTGCTTCAGTAATTCCAGAGCATTTATCCATGTAATAGCATGGTCTTCCGCTCCACTGCTTATATAGCCCTCATGCTTCAGTGAATTTGCTTGATAGGATTCAGACAAAATGCTGCTTACTATATTTTATGTATTTAAATGAATATTTATAGCAAACAAGGGAGGTAGACTTTTTAAGGAAAAATAGTCATTTTGAGGCAAATAGCTGATGAAGATTTTAACATATATATTATATCCCGTACACCCCTTATTTGCCATATTTGAATCAGCAGTGGATTCTGACATGTTGGTTAATTAATAAACCAAAACACATCCTGAAATATGATTTCAAACTCCCCTCTTGGGTTCATTATTCTACAAGACTCATTTACGTGTACGAAGAGGTAGGATACAGATATTCTGAACAGAAAATTTATGATTGGGAAAATTAGCCAAAGCAAATTTATCAAAAGCAAGACTATATTGTGGTATAGAATCATAGCAGAATATGACACATTTGCTAAAAGGAATTAGATAGAACTATACCTGCTGACAAAGAAGGATTTCCAAGACCAAAAGTGGGTTTCATAATAGGCATATAGAGCATATAGTATATATATACATATGTATAGACATATATATATACCTGCTTTTAACCCCATTTTTATTAAACTGTTAATAATAATACATAATGTTATGGTTTTCCTGTAAAACTCTGGTAACAGTTAGCAAACTGTTAACACAAGAGAAGCCAGTTAATGAGTCGCTGTTCTTTTCTAAAATATATTCCCATGACATTTTAATTTGGAATTTATTTTATAATGAAAAACACAGCAAACATTTTCTTTCAGAAAACCTCTCAGCCTGATGTATACAGAACTCATTCTGGCCTACCCTTGGTTCTCTGGTCACCAAGAAGTGAGTTCTATTGATGTTTATGGAAGGAAAGAATAGATTCCACACCATGAGGAATCTACTGCACTTTTGACATGGAGGGGAAATAAGCAACAGCAAATCCAACTCATTTTGAAGGTGGGGAGAATGAATGATTGACAGGGTTGGTGGCTTTTCCAGGTTCATGTCGGTTCAAGATGAGGTAGTGAGGCCCCAGAGATCCTCAGATGCCCCACCAAACACATTCACAGTGAGAACCTTCTTTTCAATTGAAGGCTAAATAACTCCCAACTCCTGAATTGTAGTCATTATTGCCTCTGAAAGCTAAGTGATGCTTTAGCTCAGTACTTAAGAATCCAGAACTACCTTACTTTGCTTGCTTGTATTTTATTACTGTCCTGTCCAATTCTGTCCACTGGTTTTCAGTGTGGGGAATGCATTAATAATGACTCTTGCTTGCAGCCCTGCGATGGAAGGAGCTCTTATTAATCGAGCTTCACTTTCCAGTTGAAGGAAGTACACACCAAGAGGGAAAGTGATGTGCCCAAAGTCACACGTGGGTCAGTGGCAAAGCTGTTGACAATCAAGCCTGGATCCATGAGCGTTTAGCTCAGCTTTTATTCTATCTTTCCGCATTAAAAACAAATTGTGAAAGTCCAGGACATTTAACATCGACTTACAGATCCTGGTATTTGGGGATTTTGAG